>NC_089255.1:0-303452 GCF_963930625.1 Muntiacus reevesi | reverse complement strand
GCAGTGTAGGGCACCCAAGATGGACGGGTCATGGTGAAGAATTCTGACAAAAGGTGGTCCCTGAAGGAACGGAAAGCCACTTGAGGATTGTTGCATTGAGAACCCCATGAGCAATATGAAAAGCCAAAACTATGACACTGAAAGATGAACTCCCCATTTTGCTCGGCGCCCAATATGCTACTGGAGAAGAGCGGAGTAATAGCCCCAGAAGGAATAAAGAGGATGAGCCAAAGTGGAAACAGCCAGGTGTGGATGTGTCTGGTGGTGAAAGTAAATTCTGATGCTGTAAAGAACAATATTGCAATAGAAACCTGGAATGTTAGGTCCACACATCCAGGTAAATTGGAAGTGGTCAAACAGGAGATGGCAAGAGAGAACAGTGAAATTTTAGGATTCAGTAAACGAAAATGGGCCGGAATGGGTGAAATTAACTCAGATGACCATTGTATCTAGTACTGTGGGCAAGACTCCCTTAGTAGAAACGGAGTAGCCCTCACAGTCAACAAAAGAGTCCAAAATGCAGTACTTGGAGGTGATCTAAAAAATGACAGAATGACCTTTGTTTGTTTCCAATGCAAACCATTCAATATCACAGTAATCCAAGTCTGTGCCCCAACCACTAATGCCAAAGAAGCTGAAATTGAACAGTTCTATGAAGACCTACAAGAGTTTCTAGAACTAACACCAAAAAAAAAAAAAAAAAAGATATCCTTTTCATCACAGGGAACTGAAATACAAAAGTAGGAAGTCAAGAGATACCTGGAGTAACAGGCAAGTTTGGCTTAGAGTACAAAATGAACCAGGCTAACAAAGTTTTGTCAAGAGAATGTACTGGTCATAACAAACACCCTCTTCCAACCACACAAGAGATGAATCTATATGTGGAGGTCACCAGATGGTCAATACCGAAATCCAATTGATTATATTCTTTCCATCCAAAGATAAAGAAGCTCTATACAGTCAGCAAAAATAAGACCAGGAGCTGACTGTGGCTCAGACCATGAACTCCTTATTGCCAAATTCAGACCGAAATTGAAGAAAGTAGGAAAACCACTAGAGCATTCAGGTATGACCTAAATCAAATCCCTTATAATTTTACAGTAAAAGTGACAAATAAATTTAAGGGATTAGATCTGAGAGAGAGAGTGCCTGAAGAACTATGAACAGAAGTTCGTAAGACTATATAGGAGGTGGAACTATATCCAAGAAAAGAAATGCAAAAAGACAAAATGGTTGTCTGGGGTGGCCTTACAAATAGCTGAGAAAAGAAGAGAAGTGAAAGGCAAAGGAGAAAAAGAAAGATATCCCCAGGTGAATGCAGATTTCCTCAGAACAGCAAGGAGAGATAAGAAAGCCTTCCTCAGTGTTCAGTGCAAAGAAATAGAGGAAAACCATTGAATGGGAAAGACTATGGATCTCTTCATGAAAATTAAAGATACCAAGGGAATATTTCATGCAAAGAGGAGAACAATAAAGGACAGAAACGGTATGGATCTAACAGAAGCAGAAGATATTAAGAGTAGATGGCAAGAATATACAGAAGAACTACACAAAAGAGATCTTAATGACCCAGATAATCACAATGGTGTGATCACTCACCTAGAGCCAGACATCCTGGAGTGTGAAGTCAAGTGGGCCTGAGGAAGAATCACTACAAACCAGGCTACTGGAGGTGATGGAATTCCAGCTGATCTATTTCAAATCCTAAAAGATGAGGCTGTTCAAGTGCTCAACTCAATATGCCAGCAAATTTGGAAAACTCAGCAGTGGCCACAGGACTGGAAAAGGTCAACTTTCATTCCATCCCAAAGAAAGCAATCCCCAAGATGTTCAAACTACCACACAATTGCACTTATTTCACATGCCAGCAAAATAATGTTCAAAATTCTCCAAGCTAGGCTTCAACAATACATGAATCCAAAACTTCCAGATATTTTAGCTGTATTTAGAAAAGGCAGAGGAACCAGACATCAAAATGCCAACATCCACTGAATCATAGACAAAGCAAGAGAATTCCAGATAACCATCTACTTCTGCTTCAGTGACTATGCACATGCTTTCAGGTGTGGATCACAACAACCTGGACCATGTTTTAAGAGACAGGAATACCAAACCACCTTACATGCCTCCTGAGAAATCTGTATGCAGGTCAAGAAGCAAGATACAACCAGACATGGAACAATGGACTGGTTCCAAATTTAGAAAGGAGTACATCAAGACTGTAGATTGTCACTCTGGTTATATGCACAGTACATCATGTGAAATGTCAGGCGGCTGGATGAAGTACAAGCTGGAATCAAGATTGCCAGGAGAAATATCAATAACCTCAGATATGCTGATGACACTACCATTATGGCAGAAAGCAAAGAGGAGCTAAAGAGCCTCTTGATGAAGGTGAAAGAGGAAAGTGAAAAAAACTGGCTTAAAACTCAACATTCAAAATAAATGGATTAAAAAAAAAAAAACCTCAACATTCAAAAAAATGAAGATCATAGCATCCAGTCCTATCACTTCATGGCAAGTAGATGGGGAAACAATGGAAACAGTGACAGACTTTCTTTTCTTGGGCCCCAAAATCACTGCAGATGGTACTGCAGCCATGAAATTAAAAGACGCTTGCTCCTTGGAAGAAAAGCCATGACCAACCCAGATGGTCAATTAAAAAGCAGAAGCACTACTTTGCGGACGAAAGTCTGTCTCGTCAAAGCTGTGATTTTTCCAGTAGTCATGTTTGGATGTGAGAGTTGGACAATAAAGAAGGCTGAGTGTCAAAGATGTGATGCTTTTGAACTTTGGTGTTCGAGAAGACTCTTGAGAGTCATTTGGACAGCAAAGATATCCAACCAATCAGTCCTAAAGGAAATCAGTCCTGAATATTCATTGAAAGGTCTGGTACTGAAGCTGAAGCTACAGTACTTTGGCCACCTGATGTGAAGAGCTGACTCACTGGAAAAGACCCTGATGCTGGGAAAGCTGAAGGCAGGAGGAGCAGGTGACAACAGAGGATGAGAGGGCTGGATGACATCATTGACTCAATGGACATGAGTTTGAGCAAGTTCTGGGAGATGGTGAAGGACAGGGAAGGCTGACTTGTTACTGTCTGAGAGGTCACAAAGCATCGGACACAACTCATTGATGAACAACAAAAGCTTTCTAGATTTCTCACTAGAATGCCTGAAAGAAGTATGTATGGACAGGTTTATAAGACTATATAGGAGGTGGTGATCAAAACTACATATTGTCACACATCTTTAACGTCCATGGCTTGCTTATTAACTCTTGTTCCATTAATTCCTTGCTTAGAGGGCCCTAACCTTGCAGAAACATGAAAATATTTACTTGTTGGCAAAGAAAGAGAAAGAAAAAACTGAGGTAAAAAGATGGCAGAATACAATAAAAAGGGGGGGGGGTTACAACAAGTAATCAGATTCTAGGAACTAACATAAATGTTAGTCTGAGCAAGACAACCTATAGAACTCATTCAAAACTGCATGAATCAAGGTAGACCTGTGGGATTAAATACGAGAAGGCAGCTAAAACAATACAAAAGATGTAAGTAATGAGCTGAGGCACTGTGAAGAGAGCCCCGAGGAACATGAACTTGTATGAGTAGAAGACCATTGCAAGGATCCCAAGAGAGAATATCCATAGGACTAAAATAAAATCAAAGGAATCTGTAGTGTTAAAAAAAGTAGAAAACTTTAAGATGAGCAGGACTGTCAAATATTCTTTTAAGCAATTTAACAGAGGCAAAATATTGCTATGAAGTATAATAAATAAGAAGATATTGGCTAGAGATGTTCGTAGGAACACAAAATGTGTTCAAGCTCTTTGAGGAATGATTGGATGGCACTGATGGGGTGATACAAATTTAATTTTGGAAAGTTATTAAGAGACAGGAAAGAGTAAATAAATAACTGGAAAAAGAAACTGTGTTATGCTGACATGTTTGAAACTTCATAAATGTTGTTAACTATATAATTCATAGAGTAAGGGTCCTGAGAAGGGCTGGAGATGGCATAGGCAGAAGCTATCAATGGACAGGAAGAAGAGTCGTTCTTTAATAATATAAAAAGAGGAAATGTCAGGCAGATATGTTCTTAGGTTCCAGGACAGAAATTTGAGAGACTTATCTTCTGATGCCTTGATTTTCTCCATGAATTAGAAGGTGGGTGATGAGGGACAAAATGGAATCATAATAAGAGTGGGTAACTATTTCAACAGATGCTATAGAGAATTGAAGAGTGAAGAGTAAAGAAACAAGGACACTTGGCTAGGCAGCGATAAATGTTGAAACCATTGTGTGATTGTTTTTTTAAGCATCACTCAGAAACCCAGCAATGGGAATAAAGAAGATAAAATGTTGAGTGTTCAGGATTGGTGTGTCTCAGGGTGTCTGTGACAGATGGACAATGGGTAAACAGACATAAGGATATCGACAAGAAAAAAGGTTGACATTACACATTTTCATGAGTCAATTTTGTTCCCCAAAGGACATCTGATAATCTTGGAGATATTATTGATTGTCATAAGAATAGGCTATGGGTGAAATAGCAGTTATTTTAAATTATAGCTCTGATATAAACTTTAGTACAAAGAACTAGTGGTCACTGTTGGCAGAATTGCCAGAAGCCCAACTTTAGGCTTGCCCTGACATTCAAAAGGAATTCCTTAGCTAAAATAGGTCTAGGACCTTCCAAAATTGGTCTAGAAGTTCAGTAAGGAAGAAATAAACATGAACACACTTATCAATATGATTTTCCCACCCTCTGCGGGGCTCCCTTCTGGCTTCACTCTTTGTAGAAAGACTTGTACTTTTACAGAACTGTGGAGCTTTTGATGAATTTCTTCACCACCAAGGATCATGACTTTTTTTTTTGGTTTTTTTTTTTTTTTTTCAGATTAAAAGCTCATCGATCATTTCTGTTGGATGAACCTCTCTGGTATACCATCTGAAGGGTATTAGGGAAAAAAATGTCATATTCCTCTAAAGACTGAAAAAGAAACATGATATTACTGATTCAACATGATAGCTGTTTCGAAGGCAGAATTAAAGGAACATAATTTCAGCAGCTTCCTCTTTTCCTCTAATCCCAGAGTTCATTGTTATTTTATACACTGAGGCACTTTGGAACCTCTCAGATGCTTTTAATCTGGCACTTCCTAGTTGGCAATTACTACTTCATCTTCGGTCTTTATGCTCTTAAGAATTTGAGCTCATAAAACAACATTGTTCTTATAATTGTGGAAAAACCACAGGAAAAGAAAAATTCCCTGTCTTGATCAAGCCCCACTTGTGAACATTTCTATATTTATTATACTTATTATTCTTTAACATGTTTTACATTTAAGGTGGAATTGCACTCTCTTTTTGAAAAAGGGGGAGAAATCAAGAAATCATTCTCACTGAACTACACTGGGAACATACACTAAGGGGTGTAAAAAAATTAAAGCGACTCCCCATGTTGCAAAATGAAGTTTAAAAGGCGTCTGAACTAAAGCTAACATCGCATGCGGCCAATGCCCTGGCAGAATGGAGGGATGCTAACTATGCCTGCCTGCAGTGTCACAGGAGCCAATTCATGGGAGAGGAATGATGGGACTTAATTAAAGGTGGATGATGTCACTTGAAACAACTTTTGGACTGAGGTTAGGTCAGGGTTAAGTTAAATTCTATGAGGAGTCCCTCTATGCCATGTCAGTGGACAGTTCAAACAAAGTTGATAGAAGGGAGGTAAAAGCCAAGAAGTTAAAAGTCGCACAGTAAAATAAGTGTCAATGTGTAAAAAAAATGATGACAGTTTAAAGCATTTTGAATGCTGAAAATGTTTAAGCAGGAGCATCAGAAACAGGCTTACAAAAGCTGTTAGACCCCGGTAAGGGTGGAGCTTTTATAAGATATATCCAATGAATCCTGGCTCTTTGAAAAGGGCTCCATTTCAAATGAGTCACTTACATACTTTCCCCTGCACATCAAGAGCACCATCTTAAAAGGACCAAGGAACACTAGAAAAATCTCGTGGATAGTACACATTTTAATAGCATGTTAAGATTATGTAGGCAGGGTACACGGTTGAGAAATGTGAATTTGATCTACATAAGTAAATGATCTTTGTAAAATAATTTTAAGGAAGAAAAATTTACTCTTGGTACTATGAATTTTGCCTAAAATGTTTGACAAACAAGATATATCAATGTAATAGTCAAGAAATATGTATTGATTTCCCCATTGATAGACATTAATATAATGTCTGGAAATGTTTTAGAAAATGTAAAGATGAAATGGACATGACCATATCTTTAACAAGTAAGAGAAACAGGTATTAAACAAATGGTAACACTTAATTTAGGTAGGCATAGATATAAGAAGTCTATAACAGGTATAATCAATGTCATGAGGAATGATAGGTATAATCAATGTCATGAGGAAAAATGATAGATATGATCAACATCATGAGGAAAAATTATGGCCTCCTTCACCTAGGAATAGTTACAATTATATGATAGGTATAATCAATGTTGTGAGGGAAAAAAAAAACAACAACCAGTATCCTTCACCTAATTTAGAATTATAAACATGGATTATAAGCTTACCCCAGTAAGACTGGTGCATCTAACCACATGAACCAGGTCTAATCACATGGTTCCTCTAACCACGTGGACCACACTCTTGTCTAACTTAATGAAACTATAGACTGTGCCAAGTAGGATCACCCAAGATGGACGAGTCATGGTGAAGAGGTCTGACAGAATGTGGTCCACTGGAGAAGAGAATGGCAAACCACATCAGTATTCTTGTCTTGAGAACCCCATGAACAGAATGAAAAGGCAAAAAATATGGCGCTGAAAGACGAACTCCCCATTCGGTAGGTGTCCGATATGCTACTGGAGATCAGTGGAGAAATAACTCCAGAAAGAATGAAGAGACAGAGCCAAAGCAAAAACAATAGCCAGTTGTGGATGTGACTGGTGATGAAAGAAAGGTCTGGTGCTGTAAGAGCAATATTGCATAGGAACCTGGAATGTTAGGTCCATGAATCAAGAAAAATTGGAAGTGGCCAAGCAGGAGATGGCAAGAGTGAACGTCGACATTTTAGGAATCAGCAAATTAAAATGGACTGGAATGGGTGAATGTCACTCAGATGATCATTATAACTGCTACTGTGGGCAAGGATCCCTTAGAAGAAATGTAGTAGCCATCATAGTCAACAAAAGAGTCTGAAATGCAGTACTTGGATGCAATCTCATAAAACAACAGAATGGCCTCTGTTTGTTTCCAAGGCAAACCATTCAATATCACGGTAATCCAAGTCTATGCCCCAAACCGTAATGCTGAAGAAACTGAACTTGAAGAGTTTCTTCAGCAGAAGAACAGAAGAAACTTGAACGCTTCTATGAAGACCTACAAGACCTTCCAGGACTAACACCCAGAAGGATGTCCTTTTCATTATAGGGGACTGGAATGCAAAAGCAGCAAGTCAAGAAACACCTGGAATAACAGACAAACTTGGCCTTGGAGTACAGAATGAAGCAGGGCAAAGGCTAATAGAGTTCTGCCAAGAGAATGCACTGGTCATAGAAAACACCCTCTTCCAAAAACATAAGAGAAGACTTTACAAATGGACATCACCAGGTGGTCAACATTGAAATCAGACTGATTATATTCTTTGCAGCCAAAGATAGAGAAGCTCTATACAGTCAGCAAGAACAAGACCGGGAGCTGACGTGGCTCAGATGATGAACTCCTTATTGCCAAATTCAGGCTGAAATTGAATAAAGTACAGAAAACGACTAGACCATTCAAGTATGACCTAAATCAAATCCCTAATGATTATACAGTGGAAGTGAGAAATAGATTTAACGGACTAGATCTGATAGACGAGGGCCTGTGTTTCTCCACTTCCCCCTCCAGCCTGTGACCCTGGTGCTTCTTTTCATCACAGCCCCCACTGAATGCTCAGGGCACAGCTGGTAAGTGAATAGATCAGAGGCTCCATTCCTCCACTGAGAAGCTCGGATGCTAGTAGGAGGAGGTATAGGCCAGGTCAGGGGCAGGGGAATGTGTAGGAGTGCAAGGGCCACTCTCCTCGCCCCCGCACTGGACACATGACCCCTTTGATGGGAACCTCTCATACTGCACACCCAGCAGGGAAAGCACAGCACAGACCCTACCTCTGAGAGACTTCAGGACACCAGCATTCCGTGGGCCCCAGGAGGGAATGTGAGAGGATCCACAGGAAGCAGGGGCTTTGAGAGGGACCTTGAAGAGGACCCTCAGCCTCCTCTTGTCCACTTCAGCCGGGGGGTGTCTCATTCGCTTCTCAGGACTCCTCACCACAGCCAGTGCAGATGTCCTGACCTTGATTCCATACGAGGTCCAACAAGGTGGTCTTTGCCTCAGTCCAGGAGAAATGACGCATGTTTCTGTCACCGTTGCCACCCCAAGGTCCACCCCTCCCCTGACCCCACTGCCTATGCTCCCTTCCTCTGACGTATGTCAGTGTGTACTTGTGTGCACACGCAGAGAATCTGCTCCACATTGCCAAAATATCCTGGGGTCTCAGGACCTCTAGTTCCCACGGCAAACTACGTGGCAGGGAGACAGCGCTAGCCTAGGAGATCCTAACTCTCCCTTCATCTCAAGACTCTGCCCCTGCCGAGGCTGATTAGTAGTAACACACACACACACACACACACACACACACACACTAAATAAAACTTCACAGGCTAAAACGTATTGACTGAAAATTTATAGAAGCAATAGATAAGTTTGGTACCTATTATCTGACTCAGTTGACCAAGTAGAAATTATTATTCTTAAATCTTACAAAGACAGAATCTATAGTCATGAAATGATGATTAGGATAAGAAAACTTGACATTTATTTTTTTAAACAACTGATATCAAGTCCAACACTCTAAGGAAATGTAAAGTCAGGATTTTCCAGCCAGGAGTCCTGGGGCTGACAAACGCCCCTCCCCGCCCCCACTGGGCCTGGAGCGAGTGCGCAGGCGCGAGAGGCTGCAGGTGCGAGTGCGCAGGCGCGAGCGGCCACAGGCGAGTGGGCGGAGGCACAGGGACGCCAGAGCTCCCGGACCGCTCCTGAGGGGAGGGAAGGTGGAGACTGGGTCGGTCCCCACTGCGAAAGGCCCCGGACCGGGGAGCAGCGCAGACACGAGTAAGTGCAGCTCTATCCGCAGCCCCTCACCGCGCGCCCCCGCCTGCCCAACGGCCAGCGGCCCCCGACTCCTCCAGCCTCGGGGAGCGCGAGCCTCGCTGGGTCCTCGGGTCCGGGGTCGCCGCCACCGGCCGCAGGGTGAGGACCCCGGGCCGGGGCCCAAGACGGTCGTGGAACTGTGGGCGCCCCGCGCGCTCGCAGCCCTCCCTAACTCGGCGCCCCTCGACCGCGGGGGGCGGCCTCTGGGTCTGTGGGCGCCGCCTGGACCCGGTCGCCGCGGGCTCGCGGGTTCGGGAAGGGGAGGTGCCTCCGAGGAGCCCGAAGTCGGGGCCGCGGGGTGCGCGTCGGGCGCGTTGGGTCCGCGGGTGTGAAGAGGTCTCTGCTCCCGGATGCGCGCCGGTGATGGGGGCGCCCAGCTCGGGATCCTGTTCGCTGGCCGCCAACAGCGGGTGTTCAGGTGGGACTCCGTGCTCTTTGCTAAAGCCTTCTGGAGGATAGGCTACAAAAGGTTATTAACGTTCACTTTCAGCGTTTTCAGGCTTTATTGACGGTCACTGACTCTAAGAGCGCGTCTTGGAGGGCAGTTTGTGACATACTAACATCTAAGCAAAGTTTGAAATAAAACTATTCCCGCCTTTGTATGTTTTGGGGTATGGTGAAGAGTTTTTCTTGATTCCGTTAGGCTTTTCAAGCCTAACGACTTTTGGCGACTTTTGGCGGAGCTGCACTGCTCTTAAATGGTGACAGTATTGTCGCTAAGTCATGTCCCAACTCTTGGGACACCGTGGACTGACTGTAGCCCTTCAGGCTCCTCTGTCCGTGGAATTCTCCAGGCAGGAATACTTGAGTGCGTTGCCATTTGCTTCTCCAGGAGATCTTCCCAACCCAGGAATCGAAGCCGAGTCTCTGGCATTGTAGGCAGATTCTTTAGCAACTGAGCTACTAGGGAAGCTCCTAAGTTAAATGAGCATTTAAAAAATACTTCTTTGAGCAGTTACCATAGACGCTCAAATATTTGAGAATTTTAGTTATAGTAATGGGCGTGGTTTCTTTGGTTTTTTGTTTGGTTTTGGGTCTTTGGTTATTTTTTGTTGTTGGTTGGCTGGTTTTGGGATTTTTGGATTTCTTTGGGTCGGGGTAGAGTTTGCATCAGGAGGAGATGGTATCCAAATCAGGAGAAATGTTTATTTCATGGTGTTCTGGTATGCAGTGTTGCAGTTTAAAGTATCTAATCCTGGTTAAATCTCAGATTGGCTCCAGCAAATGGATACTTTTATTGAGAATAGTTTGGGTTTTGTTCTGTGGGTTTTTTATGTGCTTTTCTTTTTTAGTACAATCTGCTTATTTAGCATGCTTCAAATCATAATAGATTGTAGTTAACACTGGTGGTTGATGCAAGGAACAATGCTTTGTAACACAGAGATGGGTTGTCTTTTTCTACAGAAATTTGTTCTTGAGTCAGTAAATTTCCACGTAAAACTCTCAGGAGTGACTTTTGCTATAGCACTTTGGTCTCTGTAATGAGGAATAAAGCATATCATTTCACTGTTGAAGATAATGGCATATACTATAAAGATAGGCATCGGGTACATAAAAGGAATTCGAGCCTTGAGTTTGGTGAATTAGTGTCCTCAATGAAACGGCTTGTCTCTTCGAAGAGAAGGAGAGCGATAACCACATGGTGATGACCAGGGTTCTTTCCCTACCTTGAACACCAAGAGGAACGGGAGGAGACAGAGTGATTTTCAGAAGAACTGACGTTCATTTATCAACCACGTACCCTCGTTCCTTGCTGTTTCTTAATTCCCAGAGAAATTAAAAAACGTGGTTCCTAACCAGGATATTTGAATGGGAAAGGTCCTTTCAGTTCCCAGGCAGGTAACTGAATCCGTTGTATAAGCGTTCATCTGCCTGTACCTTGGAAGTAACACTGAGAAAATCGTCTTCTCTAATGGATGAAGTGGGCAGAATAGGAGGGTGGTGGAGCTTTTTGGGGCAAGTTTTCCAAAAGTTGGAGCAAAAGTAAATCAGTCTCTTCAAAGGAACAGACTCATTAGATACCAGCATTTGGGCCTTAAGGTCTTTTGCAACATCATGTAGCTTGTTAGTAAAAATACTCCAGACCAGAGAAAAATCCACGTGGTCAAATGCTTATTGGATGAAAAGTAATGAAAGAAAAAGAACATGCTGAAGATTTTTAATATCTGGTATTTGACCCAGATCAGTTGACTGAGTACAAATAAAGGTCAGTCAAGAAATCTTCCAGAGAGAGAATTTAGTCATTCAGCTGTGATGTGGACAAGAAACCTGCTATTTATTTGTTAAAAATTAATCCCAACTAAAATACTTTGTTAATTAGCAATAAATATGGATAAACTGCAAGTAGTTTACTATGCTGTGTTTTCAAAGCAGGATCAAGGAATTAAAAGTTACTGAAGTTTTCTCTGGAAAGTACTTTCTCAACATTATTTTTCAAATATTGTAATTCTGATTGCAGTGTGTATGAATCTCAGAGTAAAATCTGTTGAGGAATTGATATTCTCTGAGGTCAAATGACTGATTCAGAAGAGCAGGGTTAAATTGGAGGGTAAAAGTGTCAATAACACAAATTGATGTCTGTCATTTTAAATGTACTAGATTGAGGGCCATTTAAGTGGATCGTATAATTAGCATAATTGTGCGTATAATGGTTTATGCTAAATTACCACACAACTCCCCAAATTTCAGCAGCACAGCACTATGGTTCCCACATCACAGCCCTGGGTGGGTATTCACTTTGGGGAGACTGCACTCCTTCAGATGGTCATTCAGGAACCCAGACTCCTCCCATCCTATACCGTCTCCCTTCCCTTAGACCTCATCCCCATCTGCATCCTTCAGCAGAAGGGGTCAAGAATATGGAGAAATGCATATGGAAGTTTCTGATGAGCCAGCTCTGGAAGGATCCAGGTCAGTTTCTCTGCTGCTGTTTTGGCCACAGT
Organism: Muntiacus reevesi; assembly: GCF_963930625.1. Lineage (NCBI taxonomy): Eukaryota > Metazoa > Chordata > Mammalia > Artiodactyla > Cervidae > Muntiacus > Muntiacus reevesi. The sequence continues at coordinate 291,293 of NC_089255.1, read as the reverse complement.
CCATTTCTGTGGCCACAAGAGAGACTGGGGATTCTTCCAACTGTTCTCCCCAGGAAGGGAGAACAATTAAAGTTGTCAGCAACCGTGAGTCATTCATTTCGATTTAATTCGTTTTCAAATCTTTATTGGCTGTTTGCCATACACCAAGCGCTGTGCAGAGTGTGACCTGAGAATTGGTTGAGCAGCATCTTGATCTTGGAGGAGTTGTGAATCCTCAGGAGAGAAGACAGAGTATGAAGTGCCTGCCATCCTAGGAGAAAGGGATTAAGAGAACCTGCTTTGAAAGTTCAGGGAATGATTCTAGATTTGAAAGCTGCCTGGAAATGATTGATTTGGATTCCACTTTCAGAGATGAACAAGATATGATTGTGAAAGAAGCTGGCATCAGGAGCCGTAGAAACAGGTCCTGCGATACAGGGTATCATAAAGAATATCATGTCGTCATTGTTCAGTTGCTAAGTTGTGTCGGTCTCTTTGCGACTCCATGGAACTAAGAAGAGATATATCATTTTACAGCTAAAGCAGCTGAAGCCTAGAGTAGGAAGGTGACCATCCAGGTCAGGTAAAGGGGTTGAAGATCAGGTTTCAAGCTGAGAAAGAGTCCACGGGGACTCAGTCTGAGCAGTTCAAACACTGAAAGGAGACCACTAATGTTCTGGGAAGGCTGGCATCTGGCCTCAGTGTGGGATTTGAGACAGAGAGTGGGCCCAGGGGGAACTGAGCCTCCGCAGTGGGCAGAGGAGGCCACCCCATCTCCGAAAAGTGCCACTGACCTCAGAGTGGGTGGAATGAGCAGTGAATTCTAGTCCACCTGAGAAAGCAGTCCAATCTGAATAACTCTGAGTTTAGGTTTATCTTACATACTTCTTAAGAAAGAACTTGGACAAGGCCAAGTCAAGTGCAGCCTCTTGAATTCCACACCCAGTATTCATTGGTGGAAGTGCTTAAACCCTCCAAGTGATTCCAGTATTTTAATTTTACTCAGTATTTAATTCCAAAGTTCTCTGTGCGATACAGTGGGTTCTTATTGTTTATTTTATATATAATATGCCTTGCGTGATTCACGCTGGTCAGACTACATGATTATGTTCACTTCTGATATAATCTTTTTAGGTACAGCCTTAAAGTCTTTGATAAGATATTTTAAAATAATTTTAGCATGTGTGTGTTCTATGATTACTTAATGAGCAAATAACTGGAATCAAAAAGAGTGTGAATGTATTTAATGTGAGGACAGGTGAAGTGAAGCAGTCTGGAAGAGGGAACCAATAAAAAGGGATCTTGGTAAATAAATAAAGACATCGTTTAGAAATGGAGAGGTATTTGGAAGGAAATTAGTGCCTGACACCATACTCTGCTCTTTGCATGTTTAGGAGCTAGTTTCTGATGTTATTTTCACCACAGATCTCCCTGTGGTGAATTGTATTTGACCTCCACACTGTTTATCTCCTGGACACATTGTGAAATTTTGAGAAGAAGCAGGTATTAGAATTTGTCTTGAGAGCAGCTATAAACATTTCCTGGAACCCCTCTAGGGTAGAAGAAAAAGGAAAGGAAAATGGAAACAAGGGATAAAGACAGCTAATAATGTTGGAGATACCACTGGGATTTGTGGTCTCTTTTTGAAATGGCTTCCCTGGTGGTTGAGACAGGAAAGAATCCACCTGCAATGCAGAAGTCCTGGGTTCGATCCCTGGGTTGGAAAGATCCCCTGGAGAAGGGAACGACTACCCACTCCAATATTCTGGCCTGGAGAATTCCATGGACAGAGGAGCCTGGTGGGCTACAGTCCATGGGGTCACAAAGAGTCGGACACAACGGAGCACTTTCAATTCACTTTTTGAAACTAAATAGAAGAAGTCAGAACGTGACTGTTTCTTGATCATGGTTTGTTTTCATTTTTGTCTTTTTTTTCTTACTCCTTCATCAGTTATTCCAGTTGATAGAACATTGTGTCATCTTCAGTTTCAGTGTGAGTGCTTGTCTTGCTTCCATTTGTATTATTCATGCAAACGTTGATTGAACTGATGACCCCAAGTCATCAAGGAAACATTAAATACACTGATGAATACATTTCTTAATTTTAGAAAAAATTAATGAGTGAAGGTTAAAATACTCTTCTTAAATTTGTCATTTAAAAAATTCTCATATGCATACCTCATTGCCTAATACTGCCAGAAAAATGAGGAATTCCTATGTGTTAATGAGCCTGTATATTTTTTACAGGTATGACTATTACCGAGTGTAACAGCCCAGTTTGCTGGCCATGTCCTGTCTCCAGGAAAGTTGTAGCTGCTGTTGTTTCAGGTAGTCCCTTGGGTACCAGAGGTGAGTTTATGAAGCTATACGACCTTTTACACTTATTTAAAAAAATTGAAGTGTCGTTGATTTACAGTGTTGTATGTCAGCTGTACAGGTAAGTAATTCAGTTGTGTGTGTGTGTGTGTGTGTGTATTCTTTTCCATTACCGTTTATTACAAGGTATTGAGTAAGTTCTCTGTGCGATACAGTGGGTTCTTATTGTTTATTTTATATATAATATGCCTTGCGTGATTCACGCTGGTCAGACAACGTGATTATGTTCACTTCTGATATAATCTTTTTAGGTACAGCCTTAAAGTCTTTGATAAGATATTTTAAAATAATTTTAGCATGTGTGTGTTCTAATTCCAGTGGTAGTTATTAGAGATATGATTTTGCATGAAGTATTTCTCTTTTTGTTCTTGACCAATTAAAAAAATTGTTTTTTTTTTTTTCTGATTGGTTTGCTAGATATTTGTGACTACATTAAAAATGTTAACTTTTGTCTCATCTTAAAATACGATCTGAATTAGCAATGAATATTGTGCTATACATAAGGGCTGTGACATAAATCTAGTTTCTAACTTCATAAACACATAATCTAGAAGGGAACACAGACACATATGTAACAACTGCATTTGTTTACTGAGTGAAATAGTGAGATGGATAAAGTTCTAGTAAGCCTTGAACAGCCAAATCAGCTTCAGAAATAGATGTGCAGTTATTTTAAAATATTTTAAACATTTTCCAGCTACATGCAGAAAATAGTGTGAAAGAGGTATGGTTCTTACTATAAGCAATTTAGCATTTTGACATTCTGAGCATCCTCATCATGAAATTAAGTCCAGAAGGAGTTTTCCCACATCTCTTGAAATGGTCCTTGTTCGTCCACAACATTTCCCATAATAACAGAGGTGCTTCCAAGGGCAGGAAACGTCAACGTTATTAAAGTTTCACAAAGCAAAGTCACTTTTAAGAATATGATGTCCCCAAACTGACAAAGGTCTTGAAAAATAATTTCAAGGGCGGCATAAATTATTTTCTGCTTGTCAAAGGGCAGAAATATTTAGGTTGAGCTAATGAATGGTAGAGTTTTAGAGTGGAGAATATCCTTAAAATATTACATAGATTTATACTGTCAGTAGATGCTACCTACATGAGGTTATTTGTATTTAAACAAATTTTAAAATTAAAACTGCAGTTTCTCAGTTGGATTTGCCATATTTTAAAGATGTTTATTAGCTACATGTGGCTAGTGAATACTGCATTGGCTAGTACAGATACAAAACATTTTCATTATCATAAAAAATTCTATTGAGCAATACTAAATATATACCCAGATATTCATAGAGGAGGCAACCAAGTCTCAAGGAAGTAATAAAACTTCCAGAGGTCACACAGCTGTGTTTTTAAAGAAACGCAGAATGATGCAAAGCAAGTAATAACAGAGGCATTAAAGAAACCCAGGAGGTTTCTGGAACAGATAAAGTAGAGTTTAACAGTGCAGGCTTAGTTGTTAGCAGGGTTGAAGCTCATGATCATTAGGACGACCTACCTGATTGAATTTGGACAGTTAAAATTTTATGCAGTGAATTAAAAGCAGAAAAATATTTCAATTTCAATCAAAGGCTGCCAGCTCCATATTTTTAGCCTGTGCTGTGCTTCCAGATTATGTTTATCACTTTAGTATACAGGGCACCACTCAAACCAAACCCGAAGTTTGGTTTGCCTGGCCCCAAGAAATGAAACAATCTTGAGGGGTTATGGCTATATTTGAAAAGGTTGATTTTTCAATGCATCATGCAGACTGGCCCTGTTTTAAAAGGGACTCCTGCCACCACATAGTCGAAATGTGAACTCTTTTCTCTCTTGGCAAAAGTCAAAGATAGGCCCTGCATTTTTATTATTTCATTAAAATCCAAGTGTTATTTTTCCATTTTCTACCTTGTTTTCATCACAGTGTGATCAACTGTAGTCAAGAAAGGAAAGGTTAGATTTATCAATCGAAGTGTGATAAAGGCCCTCTAAATAATTGAACCCTCAGGAGAAACAATCCTCATGTATTCTTTTTCTGTTGCTTCAATATCTTCATAAAAAGTCATTTCAGTATGTTTGGTCCTGTAGCAGAGATTCTGTGAAGTGCTTATCTTCCTCGGAGGTCCAGAAAGCCTGTGAGTGTGTGGATAAAGGTGGGTCTTAGAGAGAGAGAGGGAGGATGGAGAGAGACTTGATGCTGAGAGAGGACAATGTTCTAAAACCTCCTTGGGTTGAAGGTAGGGGAGCAGAAATACCCATGAGTAATCTAGAGTAAAAGTTAAATAATCAAGGAGATGAATACTCTGAAGGAATATGGTAACTTCCCTCCTAGAAATAAAAGTTACCCTTATTAATTCTCTTCCTTTTGCCCCAGAAAAGCATTAGTTAGGTCTAGAGAGGGGTATTATTGCCAGAAATGGAAAAGGCAGTTTGAAGAGACTAGCCTGGAGCAGAGAGAGCAAGAAAGCTGAGCCAGTAGATGGAAAGCAGACTTCATGGAAGTCTCCAGCTCAAGTTCTGGGAACACCAAGTTCAAGTCCAAAAGGGCCCACATGGGAACTGAGGAAGACTGGCAGAGAGGGCAAAGTTACACTGAAGGTACAGTATTTATTATGGGATTGAACTCCTGAAAGGCCTTCCAGTAGCTTCCGATCTGTTCAAGAATCCTTCATGTCCTGCTGCTTCCCAGTGAGTGGCTCACAGCTTCAAGACCTCTTCTCCAGGCTAAAGAACTATTTGTAATATACCCTGCCTGTATTTTTTACTTTGGCAACCCAGACAAGGAAAGTTGAACAATTTTCAGATTCTAGAGCTTTTGCCCCAGCCCTGGAAATGCTGCAGACAGCCAATCTCAGCTAAAGGGAGCCACTTAGCCCAGGGTCACATCACCCCTTCGTACAATGCCCTTCATCCAATGACAGGTGTAAGAATATAAAAGTTAAGACATCCTCCTGAATTGGGACATCCCCCTGAAGGGGTCATCTCATTTTAAGAACTCTCCCCCAAAGGGTCACCTGAGGTTTCCTGAGGCTGCAACACAACTTTACTTCTACCTTTGCCCAATCTGATGTCCTTTTCTTCCATACGTTGTTGATGCCAAGAGTTGTCCCTAATTAATCTCTTAGACACTAATCACTGTCTCAGGGTTAGCTCTGAACATGGTGGCATTTGTTTATGATTTGGAGTGCATACCTAGACTTTAAAGTGCAGCAGTGCCCAATTGCACAAATATGTCTTTCTATTTCTCTCTCTCATCTCTGTTTTCATTTTCTCGCTGCTAGATTAGTCAGGGGACTCCCAAGTTCTTCATTGTGTCATCCTGGTACCAAGATTCTCCTGGAAATTATAAAGTTATTCACCTTCTACATCAAGTACTTCTTATTTTTTCCCTAGAAACATAAATCATCCTTAAAAGGAATTAGAGTGTCAAATCTTAAATATATTTTAGTTTCTCCACCACTTTATACATTAAATGCTTTTTCCTGGAGACTGCTTCTGACATTGGCGTTCACTGTGCTCTCAAACTGCCTAATTTGGAAGCTACTCCTGTTTCCAAATGCTGCCTTCTGCTGGTCTCCTGAAGTTCTGAAGTCTGCCCTGCCTCCACTATTAGGTATAGTTCAGTAGTTGTCTACCTCAAGGTAATAGGGTATCTTTTGGAAGCTTTATTCTTTTTCCATTTACACAACACACACACACGTATATGATTACATATATTATATAATTCTAATACTTAAGCGTCTATGTGACCACAGCTTTATCTGCAGCCCACAGGTTTTGCTACAGTATATTTTCATTCAGTTCAGTTCAGATGCTCAGTCATATCTGACTCTTTGCGACCCCATGAACTGCAGCATGCAAGGCCTCCCTGTCCATCACCAAGTCCCAGAGTCCACCCCAACCCATATCTGTTGTGTTGGTGATGCCATCCAACTGTCTCATCCTCCATCGTCCCCTTCTCCTCCTGCCCTCAATCTTTCCCAGCATCAGGGTCTTTTCAAATGAGTCAGTTCTTCACATCAGGTGGCCAAAGTATTGGAGTTTCAGCTTCAACATCAGTCCTTCCAATGAACACCCAGGACTGGTGTCGTTTAGGATGGACTGGTTGGAGCTCCTTGCAGTCCAAGGGACTCTCAAGAGTCCTCTCCAACACCACAGTTCAAAAGCATCAATTCTTTGGTGCTCAACTTTATAGTCCAACTCTCACTTCCATACATGACCACTGGAAAAACCATAACCTTGACTAGACGGACCTTTGTGGCCAAAGTAATGTCTCTACTTTTTAATACGCTGCCTGGGTTGGCCATAACTTTCCTTCCAAGGAGTAAGTGTCTTTTAATTTCATGGCTGCAGTCACCACCTGCAGTGATTTTGGAGCCCAGAAAAATAAAGTCAGCCACTGTTTCCACTGTTTCCCCATCTATTTGCCATGAAGTGATGGGACCAGATGCCATGATCTTCGTTTTCTGAATGTTGAGCTTTAAGCCAACTTTTTCACTCTCCTCTTTCACTTTTATCCAGAGGCTCTTTAGTTCTTCTTCACTTTCTGCCATAAGGGTGGTGTCATCTGCATATCTGAGGTTATTGATATTTCTCCAGGCCGTCTTGATTTCAGCTTGTGCTTTCTCCAGCCCAGCGTTTCTCATGATGTACACTGCATGTAAGTTAAATGAGCAGGGTGACAATAGACAACCTTGACGTACTCCTTTTCCTAATTCTGGAACCAGTCTGTTGTTCCATGTTCAATTCTAACTGTTGCTTCCTGACCTGCATACAGGTTTCTCAAGAGGCAGGTCAGGTAGTCTGGTATTCCTATCTCCTTCAGAATTTTCCACAGTTTATTGTGATCCACACAGTCAAAGGCTTTGGCATAGTCAATAAAGCAGAAATAGATGCTTTTCTGGACCTCTCTTGCTTTTTCGATGATCCAGCGGATGTTGGCAATTTGATCTCTGGCTCCTCTGCCTTTTCTCAAACCAGCTTGAGCATCTGGAAGTTCACGGATCAGGTATTGCTGAAGCCTGGTTTGGAGAACTTTGAGCATTACTTTACTAGTGTGTGAGATGAGTGCAATTGTGCGGTAGTTTGAGCATTCTTTGGGATTGGAATGAAAACTGACCTTTTCCAGTCCTGTGGCCACTGCTGAGTTTTCCAAATTTGCTGACATATTGAGTGCAGCACTTTTACAGCATCATCTTTCAGGATTTGAAATAGCTCAACTTGAATTCCATCACCTCCACTAGCCTTGTTCGTAGTGATGCTTACTAAGGCCCACCTGATTTCATATTCCAGGATGTCTGGCTCTAGGTCAGTGTTTCATTATCATTCAATTAATGAAATTCTAATTCCTATTATGACTTTATCTTTGACATCCATATTTATCAGAAGTATGTTTTGGTTTTTTTTTTTTTAATTTAATTTGTTTATTCAGCTGCACCTGGTCTTAGTTGTGGCTTTCAGGATCTTCAGTCTTCATTGTAGCATGCAAGGTCGTTTAGTTGTGGCATGAAAACTCTTTGTTTGTGGGAACCAGTTCCCTGACTCGAGATGGAATTCAGGCTCCCTGCATTGGGAGTATGGAGTCTTAGTCACTGGACCACCATGGAAATCCAGAAGTGTGTTTTTAATGTCCAAATATTTGATAAAATATTGGTTATACATTTTAAAATTTCTTGATTATTCTGAGTCTTGTTTTATACCCAGCATTCAGTCAACTTAAAAATGTGCCATGTACACCTCAAAATTTGTATGTAAATGTGCATTTCATTCTTGTTAATGCAGTGTTTTATGCAAATGTAGGCCAAAGAGTTTTTCAATTAATTTATTTTAATTGGATATAGTTACATTAAGGATATTGTGATGGTTTTTGCCATAGGTCAACATGAAATGGCCACAGGTATACATGTGTCCCCCCCAATTCTGAACCTCCTCTCCCATTTCCCACCCCACTGTATTCCTCTGGGTTTTCTCAGAGCACCGACTTTAGGTGCCCTGGTTCATGCATCAAATTTGCACAGGTCATCTATTTTACATATGGTAATGTACATGTTTCAATGCTCTTCTCTCAAATCATCCCACTCTCATCTTTTCCCCCTGAGTCCAAAAGTCTGTTCTTTACATCTGTGTCATCTTTGCTGCCATGCATGTAGGATTGTTGGTACCATCTTTCTAAGTTCTCTCTATATGCATTAATATAGAGTATTTGTCTTTCTATTTCTGGCTTACTTCACTCTGTATAATAGGCTCCAGGTTCATCCACCTCATTAGAACTGACTCAGATGCATTCCTTTTTATAGCTGAGTAATATTTCATTGTGTGCATATAGCACAACTTTCCTATCCATTCATCTGCTGGTGGACATCTAGGTTGCTTCCTTGTCTAGCTTTGTAAATAGTGCTGCAGTGAATGTTGGGGTACATATGTCTCTTTCAATTCTGGTTTCCTCGGGGTGTATAGGCCAAAGACTTTAACAATGGTATTCAGATCTTCTGTAGTTTACTGATTTGTTGTTGTTCTGAATTATTGATCTAGGTAATTTAGATTTTATTTCTAGTTAGTTTTCAGAATTTCCCTTCATATATTGCCTCGAAGTTTAGTTTTATGACATGTTCCTTGTAAAGTAATGGTTGGTTTTATTATCCTGTCTTATCTCCAGTGATACTTTTTGCTTTCAAATCTCCCATTATTTTTTTTTCAGTTTTGCTTATTGTTTTTATGACATAAGTTTTGCATCCTTTAACTTGCAGTCTGACTATGGTGTCTTGTAAGGGGCATAGAATTAAGATTTTTGTTTGTTTCAAAAAATCTCTGCCCTTTAATGTGACTATTTACAGTTAACGTATCTTATTATAGACCTTTTACTCCTTGTTTTCTGCTTGTCCTTCCTTTTTATGTTCCTCTGGCTCTTCCTTTTAAATTCATCAAACTCCATTTTCCCTTTATTAGCTCACAATGCTTATATAGGTAGCAGTTACACATGCACCGTGACTTATTAGCTCTTTTACTGCTTCTCAAGCAGTGCTGAGACCTTAAATTTATTTTATTACTTTTTCCTCTTCCTCTTGTTTTAATGCATTCTAATTTTTATATATTTCATTATTACTCTTATGTGCAGTTAGATTTTATTCAGATTTATTCACTTACGCTTCCTTTCTGTTCTATTTAATTCCTTTGTCAAGTCCTTATTTTCCTCTATGATAATTTTCCTTCTGCCTGCGGGTCTCCCTTTCAGTTGGTTCTGATGAGAACATATTCTCTAAATTTTGTTTGTTTGCAGATTTCCTTATTTCATCTTCCAAACAACATTTTCTCTGCCTCTAGAATTCTCAGTGAGCAGTTATTTTCTTTAGCACTTTCCATTATTTTCTAGTATTAATCATTTTTGTTGAGAAGTAAGCAGTAATCTTAATCTCATGTGTTGTTGAAAGGTCAACTGTTGTTTTTCCTCTGGTTACTTCTAAGGTGTTCTGTTTTTCTTTGCTATTTGTAAATTGTACTCTGGTGGTGTTAGATATGGTTTCTTTATATTTACTCTTGTTGCGTTTTTTAGTGCTTGTTGAATTTATGGCTTGATATATTCTTTTTAGTTTTTGAGAACTCTCAGCTATTATTTCTAAATATTGTTCTCGCCCGAATCTCTCTCTTCTTTTCCCTTTGGACTCCAATGTAAACATATGATGAAAATGTTTACTGTGGCCCATATGTTTCAAATGCTCTTTTCTGTACTTTTTTATCCTTTTTGTTTTCCACGTTTAGTCTTCCTATTTTTACTGCTACTCTGTCTTCCAGTTCATTTATCTTTCTTCACCTGTGTTCGGCCCACTACTGAGTTTAATTTTGAATTCTGTCAGTTCAACTTTAATCAGTTTCTAGTTGTCTAGTTAAATTCTCTACCTTGTCATCTATTTTCCTGAACTTGGTAATATTTATCAAAATATATTTGAACTTTAATATCTAGGTCATCCATGATTCTGATTCTGTTTTTTATTCTAATTCTCCTTTTCTTGGGAGTCTTGGTGGTTCTTTGATGAACACCAGACTTGGGATATGACAAGTTGTAGAGAATCATAATGACATTCCAGTTGACCTTTGAACAACCTGGATTTAGATTGCACAGATCCACTTATATATGGATTTTTTCCCAACAACTGCAGCACTGCATGATCCGTGGTTGGTTGAATCCTCAGATGCAGAACCATAGATAGGAAGGGCCGCCTATCAAGTGATATGTGAATTTTTGACTGCATAGGGAGTCGGTGTCTCTAAGTCTTGTATTGTTGAACGGTCAACTGTCCTTTTTTCAAGAGAGAATTTCCTATTCCCAGGTAAGGAGCAGAAGGAAAGATCAGCTTATTGATCTTCAGTCATTGCACAAGCTTCATACTCATTTTCCTTCTTTATAGATGTTTCCATCAAGGTAGCTGTTTCATCAACCTTCCTAACACACATTCACGTGGACACAGATACATATAGAAACCTCCAGTGTCCTAATTCATATCATTAGCTTTCCACCGGGCCACTATTCTTTGGTGGGTTCTGAACCTCAGTTTTATCTCCTCAGCGTTACAAGACTCCTGAGTCTTTGTTTTGACTTCAGTTAGCTTTTGTTTGACTTCTTAACATCTTGCCTTGTCTACCTACGTGGAAAATGTGATAACGTCAAGGGACCACTGTTGCTGAATTGAGCTCGAGTCTCTGAATCTTTCCCATCTCTGGGATTTTGATCCTTAAAATTCTAGCTGCCTTGTTATTTCTAAAGTCCAACCCTGCTCTCTCCTCAGTCCTCCATTATTGTCCTAAGATCTACTGGCTTTTCTGCCTCTTAGGAGCCATATTTGGTTTCTCATGCTTTTGATTTTCATCAATAGTTTCTAAATGACTGGATTAGATAAAGCATGTGCAGAATACTGTTCTTACTTCTATGAGTTTCTTTTCTATTTTATTTTTCTATGTCATGGCTACCTCATTAGCTTTATAATGCTCACAGTCAAATGTTGCTTATGATTTATCTGACCTTTCTAGTATGGTTTCCTAAGGTAAACTGATATAGTTGGAAGCAGAAGTCCTTACCTACTATTGAAAAATTCTGTTTTAGCTTTCTATGAATTCTTTGATTTATTTTATTTTGTCCCATCTTCCATCACTTTTTCCTACCAGAAATTCCGATTCTCACAGTTAATTTTAAAATTAAAAATTATAATTAAGCTACTATGTTAATAGTCAAGGGATTAATTTTGCTTTGAAGAAGAACACAGATTGATGAATGGAATATGGAGAATTTCTTAAGACCTTTGTCATTTCTAAGCATGGGAATCAGCCATCTGCACCGTGATAAATTAGTCAGATATGTAAGGAAGCACTCATTATAAAATCAGCATTACTCAGTAACAATCTCAAAAGTTGCTTCACTTTCCTACTCATGTTACCAATTTCCACATGTTCAATAGGAGCTTAGAATCATGAGATAGGCCATTTTCCATGTCCTATCTTAGTAACTATAATTATTGGGAAAACAAAACTATAAATAAGGATTTGCTATGAATATATTCAAACCTTTTGTTCCTAAACATCTTCTAGAAGAAGACTGAAAAGTTTGACATAGAAACACCTCTTGATAAGTAAGAAACAGTAAAATTTCTCATAATAGTTCTTTTCTGATCCCATTATGTGATTCTCAGGTTCACACAAAATTATTTTTATATGAACTTCACAAATCTTATTTTTACTATTAAATCAGTGGCCCCACTCTTTTGAAACATGGGGCAAAATAGTTGAAATTGGAACAATTTTCCAAAACCCAGGGCATATGACATATGTACCTATAGAACGCAATATTTCTGTCTGGTTCTGCAGTAGAATTTTTCATACCTGCCAGTCTAAGTTGACTATTGTTTTTACAGTGCGTTAGTAGAAATCAAATGGTAAATTCAGTCAAACAGTCATTTCATACATCAAAAAGAAAAATCAGTCAACACAACTGTCTGACTGAAATAAAGGAAGAAAACAATTCAAGGCAAACAGTTGTCCTAGGAGACTTGTATAAATGCAGTAGCGGTGTCATGTGCAGAATTAACCTTTCCCCACCTTTAACTGGAGAACATTCTGCCAGCCAATTCAGTCAGCTCAGATAAGCCTGAATTTTAATATTCCAGTCTCATCACTCTCAGTTGATGGTGACTGCGCTTCCTTCTCCTTCCCCTGTCACTCAGTGGAGAACGTCAGAGCAGGAGGACAGTGATATCGGCATACTGTAATGGCCTGCCCTGGACTCTACAGCTTCAAAGTTCTTAAGCTGACTCAGTGATCTTACAGAGTCTGGTGCAGAAGGAATATGTGAATTAAATTACAGACCGTTGACTGCCTTCTAGCACTAACATCCCTTATTTCTGGTTCTAATATATCACTAAATACTCAAGAAGAAATTTTTGAGTGTTTAGCAGAAATATGGCTCCAAAGCAGACACATTGAAAAGAAACATTGTCATCTATGATTGGTTTTAAAGTTGACTTGTCTTTTACTCATAAACAGATTTAGTGTGAATTCAGTTTTGCTAAACGTTAGAGAATCTTTTGGAGGGACGTGCCAACTCTTTTGAGTTTTTTTGCACTCTGACTTTTAAAGCAAGGTTATTTTTCAAAAAGTTTAAGGGTTACTTGAATACTATAAAGATTATTTGTATTTTTGAGTTGCCAGTTCTCTAGAACAAATTTGTGTGCTTGAAGTTCTTAACTGTAGTACCTAGATGGCACGTGGAAAGCAAGCAAAAGAGATGACTTTTCTGCTTTGAGAGACCTCTGCCTATCTTTGTAAGTAACAGGACTCATTCCTCATGAAACAATGTTCAGAAAGGAAGGAAAGGTAGTTTTCTTAGTTGAAGCTTATGATACTGAAGAGGACTCTAAGAATAGCTTCATAAAGAGGATCTGCGTAAAACAGAAGTAACCCTAGGAAACATGTATTTTCTGATGGACTCTTATCTTTGTGATGGTGAAAAGAGGATATGGCAAGGAAGTGACACTGATACTGGCGTGTTACATCAAGCTGTCTCCTGGGATGCAGGGGTAAGCACGTGGGACAATAAAAGCACTTGAGTCAGCTCTCTCAGCCATCCATCACCTAGTTTGTGAGCATACTTGTGCCTCTCCTCCTCCTTTCCTTTTGACCATTTTACTTTTCTCAGCATATTTAAAAGAAGGCAAGGTGAAAAGAGTGGGTTAACTGTCAGATCAGTCTCATTTTCTGTTTTATAGTACCTCTCCCAGTTTGAGAACAGATAGAGAGCTTCGGAATAATGGGGAAAAAAGAGTCTCTTGGATCAGTAATAGACTCTCATGATAGTTGGCCAATCTTGTGCTCATTTAGGACGCTAAATAGCAGTAGAATGTACCAACTTCTAATTCAGTAACTAATTAAGTGCTCCTTTAGATAATATACCTGGGTAAGGGGGAAAAAACCCTATTTTTCTTTACCTTGTCATAGCATTAATGGATGTTGGGGGGAGTCTGTGTTTATCTGTCTATCCATCTAGATATAGATACATATTTTGGATTTGCTAGATTTATTATTCCTGTACCTGTTTCCCCTCAGATGTATTCCCTCTCCCTTTCTTGCTCTGCTGACCCCTAGAAGCCACATACTGTTCACATGATTAGATTTAATGAGAATCCTTGATATGTAGTTGAGGAGCAGGAGGAAGGGAGAAACCAGAGTCTTTTTCTCTATCTTGATCTTGCTGGCATCTCTGGCAGGAATGTCTTCAACTCTTTGACTCCAGGTCCTAAAAAGCCTGTCAGCCAGGTGACCATAGATGCTGTCTTGACTCTTGGTGATATCACCTGTTTCCTTTGACCTCCAGCCTAAGAGAATAGTAGTCTTCTGTTGGTGATAATCTGTGGATTGCACACATCCCTTATTTGGTCTCATGGCTCTTCCATGACTGGTATAACCAATTCTCTGTACTTAATTCCCTTTAATCTTGCTTGTAAAATGGTTTTCTTTCCTTGGCTAGCCCCTGGGATACAATGGATAGGGCAGTTTTTCTCATGACTAACTCACTAATCAGTGAGGATCAACCAATTCCCAGTAACATTAATATCCTAATTTTACTAACTCATTAGCTGCATTTGACTAACTGTAATATCTGAGCCATCCTTAGAGTATCTTTAAGGTAGCATGATTTGGGGGGTCTTGAGAAAGGTTGTAGGACCTTTCTACCAACTTCATCAATTCTCCTTCCAATGTCACATGTATAATCATTTCTTAGTCTCACAAAATCTGAGGGATAGAGGGGGAATTATAACTCTGCAACATAGTTTCTGGAATCAGATGCAAACATTTAAAACATTAATCACACCTGTTTTTTCTAAGACAATATGAATATTTCAAATATTTGGCCTATATGAAACTTAGTAATAAATGCAATTTATAATCAGTGTCCCTATGAGATATGCCTACTGCCACATTTAATTTTTACTAACAAGGCATTTCCCCATGCAATAACAAACATGAATCATTACACAATCGTAGGGGTACAAGTAATGTCAGATTTTTCATATAAATACCATTTATTTTGGATCCAGACACAAACCACCTAGTTGGGCAAATGTACAGTATCATCTAATAGTGGGAAACCCTTCCATTGGTTTGTAGAAGAGATCGGAGGCTTCTTCTATACCAGAAAAAGTGAAGAGAGACTTGGTCCTCATTTGCAAAGGTCATGCCTGCCAATACTTTTTGATCAGACCAGGAATGATCCCTTTGAAGGTGGAGGGGATTCCAGAATATCATGATTTAGAATCCACTCCATAGACACAGCACGTTTAGAAATCCTTCCATACATGGGTGCCATGTTCAATTTGTAACCACTGTCCTCTGCTTCATCCTCAGTGACCTCACAATAGCTAGGGTCAGATCATCCTTGTTAGACCTTGGCACTCACTCTGTCAGCCAAGTGATATGCCAGCTTCGTAATGGACTCACTGTGAAACTGAAGCCACAGTGTAGTGTTTGCCAATTTCTGTAGTGGGACTGCTCCCATGGTGGTCAGTTTCATGTTACCAACATGATGTCAGTGAAGGCAGAGTTGGGAACAGATTTTTTTTATTATTTCCACCATACAAATTTAAGACATGTAAATAACCTCAAGAAAGAGCACAGATTATAATAAAATGCAGTATAATAATTAGGAAGTGATGAGTTTTGAATATCCGTTAGTATTGTTGTTAATAAAATTAGTTTCACAGTAAGTTTATATCATTTAAATTTTAATGATGACTGTATTTGACAACACAAAATTCCTGAAAAAGATAAGCAAGAGAATATGAGCTCTCTGTAGTACACTACCATTTGTCTTTCTCTCCTTAGGTTCTCTTGGAGCCTGCCAGGCCCCTCCCGCCATGGAATTCCCCAGGCAGTAGCACTGGAGTGGGTTGCCGTTCCCTTCTCCAGGGGGTCTTCTGGACCCAGGGATGGAGCTCAGTCTCTTGCACTGCAGGCAGATGCTTTACCCTCTGAGCTACCAGGGAAGACCTGGAGTGTCCCCAGTCTCCACACAGAAAGAGCCGCTGTAAGAACTGACAGCGTCATGGTCCATGGTCCTGGGTCTGATTTCTTTAAAGAGGTGTGAAGAGGATCCTGTCTACTATGCACCTTGTCACATGGAGAGTTAAGAACTAGAACTGTGGGGCTGACTGTGCTTCTGGAGAGAAGGGAGTTAGGGTTGGAGACTGTAGGGAAGCTCATTTTTATATGTTTTTGTGAGTACAGAGCAGTAAAACACAAAATGAAAATGGATTTATCAGTAGACTATTTCACTACGTAAAATTTTGACTCAGTCACCCTACTATGAACAATGTTCCTGCTGCCCCCACTGTTTTAGGATGTCACAGAGGGCTCCCTTAGAGTGCTCCCTGACTAATGTAGATGCCAGGCACCGTAGGGGGCTCCCCAGCTGGCACTAGTGGTAAAGAACCCGCCTGTCAGAGCAGGAGACATAAGATGGACAGGTTTGATCCCTGGGTCAGGAAGCTCCCCTAAGGAGGAAATGGCAACCCACAAGAATGATAGTATCAAGAGTTAAGGGTGTAAGGAAGTGACTTAAGAGTCAAGAGGTGAACCCTTATGAATGAGATGAGTTTTCTTATAAAAGAGGCCCCACAGAGATCCCTTGTTTTTCCTGCTATGTGAGGATGCAATAAGAAGTCTACAACCCAGAAAAAGTCAGCAGCCAACCATGTTATCACTCCGATCTTTTGATGTACAACTTTCAGAACTCTGAGAAAGTTCTGTTATTTATAAATTGTCCAATTTATAGTGTTTTGTTACAGCAGCCCAAGTGGATTAAGACACCAAGTATTTGCTAAGAGTGTTTTTGGATGAGATTAAAATTTAAATCGGCATATCGAGTAAATCAGATTGCCCCCCCCCCCCTAATGTGAGTGGGCCTCATTTAATCATCTGAATGCCTAAATAGAACAGAAAAGCTGACCTTCCCCTGTGAAGAGGGAATTCTGCCAACTTGTGTCCTTTGAACTGGGACACTGACTTTGCTCCTGCCTTTAGACTCAAACTAAAACATTAGCTCTTCCTGATCTCAAGCCTGCTAGTTTTTAGAATGGAACATCATCATTGGCTTTCCTGATTCTCAGAATTGTGGACTTAGGCTTGAGTCTTCAGCTCTGACTTACCACCCTGCAAATACTGAGACTTCTGCATCTCTCTAATCATGGGAGCTAATTCCCTGTAATGAATGTGTTTGTGTATAAATATATACATATATTGTTATAAACACACATATATACATATTTATGCCCTATTGGTCCCATTTCTCTCGAGAACTCTAATGCATTGCCTGATATTCTTAATTTTGACTCTGTTGACCTCAGCACTCTATTATGGAACATGGTATAATTTTTATTTAGCAGTAATTACCTTATTGAATACATTTTTGAAGTAGGAGGAAAGATATTTTCTTTTTTGCAGCAATACAGATTTTTCTTTTTTGCTATAGATGTAGATCCCAATGATTATTTCAATTAGCTGATTTAGTATTGATGAAAATGATGGAGAATATTTTTAAACCAAATTCCAATTACATAATCATAAACCTTCACACTTAATTAATCATAGTTTACATGTTTGGAAAATTAAATCACTCTTAAGGAGCCTAAGTAGTTATTTATGTATACTATAGAAAATTACAGAGGCAGGAAATTTGTTGATACTCCTTTTAAGGTTCTTTTGAATTTCCAAAATATTTTATAAGGTTTAGGTTACTTTGAAGTAGGATTCGCATTTATAAAGAAGTAATCAAAGTTGAAAGAAGGAGCACAAAACTAAAAGTCAAGTCTCTTAGAAACTAACCTTGACTCTGACAATGATTAGCTTTTAACTAGTTCACAGCAGTGGATCTCACTTTCATTATGTATGAGTACTGGTAATAATCAGATAATATGTATGCTCTTAGTATTATTTCATCTATAGGCAACAGTGTGAGATAAGTTTCTTTGTTCTGACTCATCTAAACTCATCTTACTGACTTGGGTTTTTCTCATCCTACTTCTATGACCACAGAATGACTCCCTCCTCTGGCCAGACTGCACTAGGGAAAACCAAATCTGATATTCATCTGTCATGAGTTTAAATAATTTAAAAGGGATTCAAGTGTGATTGACTCTGTGTTGCTGCATTTGTTTTGCATTTTAACAAGACCGACATTTTTAGCTAAATGAATGAAACTCAAAAGTGGAATTTCAGATGACAGTATAGTTTGGGACAGAAGTTTTCTTAGCCATTTGAAGAGCTTTCAGGGTGATTGTTTATTTGGCTTACCTATAATATTGAGAGAAGAATGTACAAGTCAGGATTGGCCAAGAGATAGAGGAACTGCTGCCAACCATACTTCATTAATTTTTAATCAAGTATTATGTACTAGGCATTGTGCCGGTTCATAGGTATGTAGGGTTAGCGAAGATGGTGCATAGAACTTATTAACTACTTGTGCTTACTTGTGACCATGAAATCTACAAACTTAGAGAAATATTGAAGACCCCAGGCCCACAATGCCCTACATCGCATAACAGTCATCTATTCTTACTTGATAGAGTTTGAAACACTGTTAAAAGCTGGAGGAAAGATTAGAACAATTCTTCATATCTTACTTCAGCCCTGAAATAACCTCCACATTTTCTCCTGTATCTATCTTTCTTTCTTTTTTTTTTTTTTGTCCTGTTTTGCTTTAAGGAAGAAAGGGCACTTAAAACAGTAAACAGGGTGATTGAGATAGAGACAAGTAAAAAAATAGTATCAATGCATTTTGATAATTGATCCCTCAAATTGTACAAATAGTATGAGATAATTGTATAATTAAATTGTAAAATTGTATAAACGTGTATGAGATTAAGTTTAATTGAAAAGAGTGTTACTGAAAATGATTAAATACCAGTTAGCAATATTTATCTGCTACTATTCAAAGTCACAAGCTGGACACTAATAGTAATGCTCAAATTTATAATCAACAGTAAGTAATAAATAGACTAGCAAAAATTCTTTTATAGGACTTCTATAGCCTCTTAAATTAATTCACCAAAACTCAAATACTGTCCTTGATAGCATTGGAGATGAAAGCTTTACTTTTTAATGGGAAATCTGCATCTCATTGTAAAAATGGAACACTTCATTCCTGGTCTATACATATTTTCAGAAACAGTAGTTTTTGGATTGCCAAATACTTCACATAAAGACAGTCTTGAAAATTCATTTCAGGCATAAGACACCTATATATATAGAAAGAGGACTATTAAAATGAAATAACCACTTCCTGGGACCAAAAGGTTATAATGATGAAAACTCTTCAAAGTGATACCTTTTGCCTTATGTTTTGCAATCCTAAGCCTGCAAGTACAAAAAAAAGATTGAAGAGTGAGAAATAGATACAGTTTATGATGATTATTGATATAATTGCAGTTCCTGGTACTACTTGGGTCAACTATCAAGGAGCAGGGAGAATTTCGGCAGTAAAACAGTCTTATCAGATTTATCAAATTTTTTCTTAAACTTGATCATTAGTGTCTCCTACATGCAACCATTATTACATTTTTCCTTTTGACATTTTCCTGCTTTGCTAAGAAAGAAAATATATATTAGACTGGTAATATAGAGCCTCAAGTTTTGGTTCCAAGTTTGTGATTTGGAATAAGTCCTGTATCTTATATAAGCCTTCTATTGTAAAAGTAAAACTTCCATTTCCAAAGTTTTAGAGAACAATATTTACAGTGGGTTTAAGTTTATGAAGATTTTTTAAAAGTCCTATATAAGAATTCCCTCTAGATTTGATTATATTGACATTTGATTATAAATTTAGAAGGTGGATCATGACCCCAGTTACCAGTGCTGGGTACTTTCTACAACACCAAGATATCTCTCACCTTGAAGATCAAAAAAGTAAAGTGTGTTCAGTTCAGATTGATCTGATCTGACACCTTGGTGTTGAGACTCAGGCTAACTAACATTTGTTAATGAATGTAAGCTGTCTCTCAGAAATGTGAGTAGATCCGTTGGTATTTAGATTGAGTTTAAAGTCAACCAGTTGGAATATATATTTCACAAAGTTACATGCGTTTGTAGATCAAATGATCCTGGGATTTCTGTGACTTTGTTGTGAAATGCCTAACTGATAGAGCCTCAGAAATTACCTGTAGTTTGTGTAGGAGAACATAAGGACAATGTGGCAGATGTGGCTAATGGACTGATAATGAAAAGTCATACTTTCCTGAGCTTGTTTGCAGAGAGATGGGGCCCTGTGGCTGCTTCCCCCTAAAATGAATGTAAATGAGAGCAACACACACATCTTCAGGGCCAAAGCAGTTAAGGACAGATGCACCTTTCCTAAGGTCTCTTTTCTCCAAATACACAGTGAGAGGATCCCAAAGACTGAGCCGAGGACAGGATTTCTGAAGGCCGTTAAATGAGGAAACCCCACCTGGCCATTCAAGTGTCAGAAATAACATCTGTTGTGTGAAGGCACTAAACTGTGGAGAGTTGCTGGCCGTACTGAATTATTACCAGACCTTCCTAATACAGAATTTGATTTTTTTTCTTTCCTTTTTTTTTTTTTTTTTTTTTTTTGCTAGTGATAGCACTAACTCAAAGATATTTAAGGGCTGAGGAAGAATGATACCATCAGTTTGTTTGCAGTCTCTCAGTTTATATGGTTTACGTTTATGTTTTTGTCCTGTTTATGCTGTTTGTCCCCACTGGGGAGTTGAGGGGCACAAATCCATAAAAACTTTACTGGAGAAACCGAGGGTTTAGGGGACTTCCTTAGAACACATTGCCAGTGAGTGTCACAGTGCAGTGGAGATTTGTAACTCAGGCAAATGGATCCAAAGCCCACACTTTTCCAAAGTTCTTCAGCCTGAAAAAGCCTACAAGTTAGTTAATCCAAGAGATCCATGGTGGTACAGATGCAGTCTTAAGGTCCAACTATGTCCTTCCTTTGCAAGTTTTATTGAGGTGTATTCTATGTAGAGGAAAGTACAAATATCATGAATGTTTCATTTCAAAGACTGTGACAAATAAAGCACAACTGTGCACCCATCATGCAGATGAAGGCGGAGCCCTCCATACCCCCTGCACTAGTTCCTTTCAGCAGCTCCTCGCCTCCTTTAACCTAGAGACTAGTTTGACTGCATTGCATTTTATATAAATTTGGTAATATAGTGTGTATTCTTTGGTGTCTGGCTCTTGTTTTTTTGTTTTTTTTTTTTTTTTTGGCTGATTAGCGTATTTAAGAAAGCCTCACTGTTGGGTGAAGTGAAGATGATTCTTTTTCATTGCTTGTGTTTTCTTCTTGTTTGTGTAAATCACAATCTGTTAATCCATCCTTCTACTCACGGGCACTTGGGTAGTCTTCACTTTGGGTTTATTGGAAATAATCATACTCAGTGAGTCCCACATTTTCCCAAGGGAGCACACAAGTGACAGGACCAGAGGGCGCAGTGTCTCCTGCTTGCCGCCTCCCCTGCGTCCCAGCCCTTCACGTTTCGCTGGTCGGACTCTTAAAGGAAAGGGAACCAGAGGACCCTTGGCATCCACCTTCTATCTGATTTTACACTGTGTGTTTTGGTATTTTTACTCCTTGGATACTCTGTATAGGTTTACCTTTTTGAGTATGCTGAATGTAGGAAGTCTAATTTTAATTTATTCTTTATATACAATATTAAAACAATTAATAAACATTTCAAAGTTGAAAATATCAATTTAGTATACAGAAAAGATCATTGGACTTTGAATTCTGGAAAAGTAGATTTAATTTCTATCTCAGGGACTTTGTTTCAAAAAAACCATCTTCAAGACTAAAATTTGCAATCTGCGTGATGGAGCTATATTCCTGCTGCAGAAACTTTTAATTGTGCAGATGTTACATTTGTGAATGCCTTTGGTAATCCTAAGGGGAGTACACAAATATTGGTCATTATTAGGGATAAACTTGCAAAGAAAGTGGGTGCTAAGTCTGAGTGTTCATAATAGCTGAAACAAATCTAAGGTCGAATTTGTTGAGATTTTCTTCATTTAATTTTCTTTTCTGTGTGTGTGTGTGTGTGTGTGTGTGTATGAATGTACTTTTAGGTCTACTTTTATTTACTTAGACAAGAGAGTGAAAGAAAAAGAGAGAAGGGAACGCTATCCAGGAAAAATGAAGCTTAAAATTCTTGCCACAAACTAGACAGGCTCCCCACAGAGTGAGGTGTTACGGTTATGGACATCCGTTGCCCCCTCTCTTGGGACTCATAAACTGGCTAGATGTCCTCCAATTTCTACCCCAGACATAAAACAGCTCGGGTGCATTGTCAGCAGTGATTACACCCTCCCCAAGGGACCTGAAGTTTCAAGCACCCACTCCTAATCTCCCTGCTACAACAGAAGTCCCCTGCAATCAGACAAATTTGTAGGTCAATGAGTTGAAAATTGGTTGTCTTTAACTTTCTGATTTTTAAATACATTTTGTACAAATTGGTTCCAAGGAAAAATACGATGGGATGGTGAAAAATAAGAGCTGCCACCTTGCATTAATATTCACAATATTGTCGTCTACTTACTTTTGGTTTCTGGATTAATGTAGCTCTGACTTGGCTCCTGTCTCTGTCAGTAATAAAAAGATAATAAAATGGGTAAATGGAAACCAGAGAATTTGCAAGCTGTATGATAAGTGTGGTTTTTCATGTTTAAAAAAAAATGTTCATCTGGGAACAAACTAACTTAAAGATTTTAAAAGCCAATTTCAGCTTAGCGGCTGGGGTTTGTTTGAAATCTTAACCACTGACTGAGGTGTGACACTTACATTTGATACAGTAAATCTTGTCGACTGTTATTTTAAAGGACTGAAATGTGCTTTTATTGCAAAATCGTCTCAGATAAAAAATGCATTTTTACAATCTCACTCTGTCATAAACTTTCATGTCAGGTTTTGGCTCCGCAATGCATGCGGGGGAAGCATTATACAGAAATAAGAAGGAGACATGTATAATATTTTATTTTCCATTTTAAGAGAGGAACAGAGATGGTCTTATACCATTCTTGTTATCAAAATACTAAATATTACATACTTGATCGGAAATGATCTGTAAGCATATCTCAAGTCATAAGACTATTGCTTATTGTTGCAGAATCGTTTTCTTAGTTTGATATACTATAATGTCATATATATAAGAAGTTCTGTGAAATGTGTTTATACTTTCTCTCACTTATCATATTTCCTGAAATAATTATTAAAAACTCCAGGCCAAAATTCTACAGGAGAGGGGAGCTTGATTTATATGATTCTCACACTAACATTTCAAAAAATTGAGTTTCTCAAAAAAAGTTTTCAATGAATTGTGTTGTAATTACTTAAACTGTAGATTTCTCACTATTATAAGTCCTATGATTTCAAGTTTAAAAGTACTTGAAAAGATTCCATTTATATGAATAAAACGTCTACTCAAGTCTGTGTTTGAGAATGGAAGGATACAAATTTGAAATGACATTGATTAGCACAACCATTGGCATATTTGTCAATAGATATCAATGATAGAAAACAAACTGGCAAGCAGTTTTTGTCTCAGGGCCATTTCTTTTTAGAATATATTATTTGTTTATTGACCTTAGAAATCTGGGCACACATTAAAGCTTTTAAACATAAAATAATGATGGTGGGAAAATTAATTACAAGGCATTGCTCACATGTTTCAAAACACCAAAATGCTATAATTCTCAAAGAGAAGTCCTCTGCCCTTAGCCTTAGGATTTTAGGGCTTCAGTGTATTTATATATAGGCATACCTCAGAGATTCTGTAGGTTCAGTTTCAGACCACTGCAGTAAAGCAAATATGATAAAGTGAGTCACATGAATTTTTTTGGTCTCTTGAGTGCACAAAAAAGTTATGCTTACACTATACTGTAGTCTAGTGTGCAACAGTATTATGTCTAAAAAAGTACATACCTCAGTTGAAAATACTTTATTGCTAAAAAATGCTAACCATCATTTGACAACGCAGTCTTGCCACAAACCTTCAATATGTGAAAACCACAATGTATGTGAAGCTTGATAAACTAAGCACAGTCAAATGAGGTATGCTTGTATCTGTATATTCACAAATAAAGAGGGTTGTTCATATTGTTCCTTCCCTTACACTGGCACTAGAAAATGCTCTTAGGGTAATTCAAACAGGATAAGGAATGTTAAAGTGCTTTGCAAGCTAAAAAAAAAAAAAAAAAGCTTTGACTCCTGTGCCACCCCCGTGAGTTTGGTATACTCTTCACATCTGTTGACTTTTAGAATGACTTTTGTGATTATTTTTGCTTGACATGAGAGTCTCAAGTGAGCTGTGATTTCCACTTGATATGTGGGTGTTGAGCGCTTCCTTGGTGGCCCAGCAGTGAAGAACCCACTGATAATGCAGGAGACACGGCAGGAGCTGAAGGTTCAGTCCCTGGGTCGGGAAGATCTCCTGGAGAAGGAAATGACAGCACAATCCAGTGTACTTGCCTGAAAAATCCCATGGGCAGAGGAACCTGGTGGTATCTCTAAACAGTTCAACATGACTTAGCGACTAAATAGCAACAACAGCAGCAGAGGCCAACTCGTTCATAAGATTTCTGACACCAGATGTCTGGGATTTTTCCCACGCTGAATCTCCAACACCAGCTTGATATCCTTTATTCAGTTCTGACACTAACCAGCGGTAGCATAGAGGCTGCTGGTTAAGGGTTGTGAGACTGCCCCTCCCCCAACCCCTAACTTCAGATACTAATCACTAGTAGTAGATCCTCGGGTTGCCTAAAATTTCTGACCAACTTGGCTGCAAATTGGAGGTTCCCACAGTACCCTCCCTGGATTCAGTAATTTGATCGAGCAGCTCATAGAGCTCAGGAAAACAGTTCACTGATTTTATATTTTATAAAGGTTACAAATGAAAAGCTGGATGAAGACATACGTAGGATGAGGTCTGGAAAGGTCTTGAGTGCAAGAGTCTACCTTTTATAATTGAAATGCGCTGTCCTCCACGCACGTAGGTGTGTTCACTAACGGGGAAATACTCTGAACCCAGTACTTTTAGGGTTTTTATGGAGGATTCCTAATGTTAGCATGATCACAAACTGCACTTCCAACCTTTTCCCCTCCTGGAGAATAGGAGATGGGACCAAAAGTCCCAAAGTTCTGCTCCCAGCTTGCTCTTTCTGGTGACCATCCTCCATCCAAGAGAACAGAAAGATATTCCTATCACCTAGGAAATCACAGAGGACTTAGGAGCTCTGTGTCAGATGGTCCCATCACTCAGTAAATTAACGAAAGTCTCAAGAGCTTTGTGTCAGGAACTTGGGTCAAAGAGTAATGATAGTATCTCCCTCTACAAGTCCAAGAGATCTGTGTCAGACACTGGGGCCCTGACCAATATATATGCATATATATAATGTTTGTTTCTTATTTTACAGAGGGTCTACACTGCTGAAGAATGAGACAGCTAGGCTTTTAATCTAGGCTTCCATGATAAACTCAGGGCACTGAGTTTTCTATCACATTAAAAATTCTAAGGAGATACTAGCATCATTAAAATCTTATTTAATTATACTTTTTATTAAGAAGTGTTAATGTGGTTACCGAGTGCTGCTGGATTGTTAATAAATAATCTTTCCAACAAGAATTTTATGATCATGATATACTAAATAGAAAAGCTCTTTAGATTTATCCATGTTATGATTTTGAAAAGTAGTCAAGTTAGGTATTTCTGATGTCAGAAACCCAGTAAGAGTAAGCTGCTGAATTCAAGTTAGTAAAGATATTGAGCCATTTCTTATCTGTATGAACAGCAAGAATCTGAAAGCATAATTCCAGCAAATACACTCTTTGAGAATCAGCCCATATGTCACTAGAAGTCTTAATATTTAAGGTGAACTAGAAAATAAGACCAGAAAGATTTCATTTACTTCCAATCTAATTCAACAAACACTTATTGAACTCTTATTAAAGGAAGGTTCTGTTTCAGAGACTGTGCATATATAGATGAATAAAACGAAAACAAACAGAAAAAGCCGACTCTTGCCGACCTCATCCGCAGCGTTTATGGTGGTTGAGCTTGCGCTACGTAAAGCCTGTTTCCTCTGGTCTGCCTTACTTAGACCAGGACAGAGACTCTGGGTACCTGCATGTTCCCAGTGAAGATTAAGACCTCTGCAGGAAGAGTCGAAAATGATTTGCAGACCTGCTCAATCATTTCCTGCTGATTGCTATTGAAATTCCTTGGAGACTGACACTGGCTTACACATAGCTATCGCTATAGTCCCTACACACTTGTTGCTCAAAGTATGGCCTGTGGGCTAACAGTGTTTGAGTCTACTTGAAAAGTATAGATGACAACTTTTCTCTGTTTGGTAGAATTCACCTGTAAAAGCTATCTAGTCTTGGCATTTTGTTTTGGGTGCAGTTTTTAAATTATCTGTTCTGTTTCATTACTGGCAATTGGCCTGTTCCTATTTTGTATTTCTTCCTGACTCAGACTTGGGAAAATGTGCTTTTCTAAGAATTAGTTCAGCACAGAGGGCCTTGAGACAACTCAAACTCTTTATTTAGTACTGAATTATGATTGGGTAAGTGTGTATGTTTCATGCTTAAGTGATTTTTATCCCACTTGTGTGTTCTTTTGGAGTTTAGATACCTAAATGTATTAATGCAGACCAGGTTATGTCCTGTACATTCTAGGTAAGCATTGTGATGTGTGTTTACTGAAAATGCCCAGTGCAGTCAGTGAGTTAGAATGCTGTCTCCTGCAGTAGCTGGTCTCTGTTAGGGTTCCATAACCAGTCCCAGCTGCAGCTTCTCTCAGAGTCACTCTGTCTGACGCTTCTGGAGACGCCGTGTGGAAACAGAGCTTCGGGCGCTGAGCTGTGTCTCCTGTGCGTCGTGGGCTCAGTTTTGTCCAGCTCTCTGTGGCCCCGTGGAGCGCTGAGTTTCACATGGTCTCAGTCCTTCCTCCTCAGATCGAGTGTGTTGTTTTATTTAAGATCGATGAAACATATCTCATTCCTGTCATCTATTATTTCCATTATGTAAGATACTTGAAATTTCACTTTTGTATTTCCTCCCGCAAGTGGTTAATTCTATATTTATGTATGCATTAACTTCTGAAAGATTTGCCTTCTTACAACTAGAATACAAGTCCCATGTATTTAGAGAACATTCGCTTTGTTAACCATTATGCACCAGTTCCAAAAACTTGACTCAACCTATAGTAGTTATTAAAACATATTTATTAAAAAAAATTTTTTTTAAACATATTTATTGAATAAATAAGTACATTCCCATACTGTCAAATACCTTTAAACCTCTTTTAGGAGTAGATTACTTATCATATTATGAATGATTTAGTTCAAAGCCCTTCTACATGTTCCTCTGTTTTTCTCTTTAAAATGCTGTCTTTATAAAATGTGGCAAATTTTACTGCTTCTCTAGGCTGATATGATCCTCTGAGTTTCATTTTTCCATTTTAGATAATTTCTACACTAATTAGAAAGCAATGAAAAACATACTATTATTTTTAGTCTCTAAAGCATGAGACTGTAGTGCATTTGTTCTTCCACTATAGTTATTTTTAAAATAAAAGGCAGTGTTTCAGTTTCATAGGTTTCTCTTAACTGCCTGGTGAATGCAGTCATTCTTTTGGGAGGTACTTTCTGACATATACTTGGAGAGTAGAGTATAAGAGCCTGTCTTTAAAAACTCACTGTCCAATAGAATATAAAAATCTTAAGGGGTGTGCCAACAGCCCCTAAAGATCAACAGAAAATCCTGAATCCAGTAAAGCTAAATTTATTTGACATATTGCAATAAGGGAAAATACACTATAGCTGTCACACTCTTGGTAACATCTCTGAAGGGGAAAACCGGGGAGGTGGGGAATAGTTGCATGGTTTTAGAATTTTAGAGAGTAATTTTCAGGTGAATCTTGCAAGAGAGGGAACCAGCTGGGACCGGGCAGAGTTTATGCTGTAACTGCTTTGGGTTGGCACGTACAGGGAAGTGAGGGTTTTGAAGTGCGGTGTGACAAGTAAGTCTCGTCTCCACAAGTCAACTGCTCTTATTTGCTCAGCCTTCTCTTCTAGGAGGGAGTATTCCCTGGAGCAAAAACCTAATTTTACTTTGCTTATTCTCAGTATTGTTTAACATAGTCAGAGGAAGTTTGCTCAGTCTCTGTATTGTTTAACACAGGAAGAGAAAATTATTTTGGCATCAGGTTTCAGTCCTTCGTTTTTGTGATTTATCAGCTTTGGCTGAAGAAGACTATTATCATCTGATCACATGATAAATTATATATGTATCACTGTTTGAGCTATCCAGCTCTTTGGGAAAGACCCTGATGCTGAGAAGGACTGAGTACCGGAGGAGTAGGAGACCAGAGAGGATGAGACAGTTGAACGGCGTCACCAGTTCAAGGAGTCTGAGCAGACTCTGGGCGATAGTGAAGAGCAGGGAAGCATTCTGCGGTCCTTCAGGGCACAAAGAGTAGGACATGATTGAACGACTAAACACCAGCAGCACTGTTTGATGTTATGGCTGCATATAAAGTTTCTGATAATAATCACTGCAGCTGTTTAAGATTTTCTTCTCTATTGGGGGGCAGGTAATTTATTATATACATATTGTTTGATGGAATTGCAGCCATGAAACAATATTTAAGACTGAAGATTAAACAATTGAGCACTACAACACAGACACATACTAATATGAATTATTATCATCAGAACTGTGGTTCACTTCTAAGCCAGAAATAGTCCTCATTCTTGAGAATAGATCAAATCCCACACCCACATTATCTCAAATTATGTATGGGTATTTCTTGTGTTTGTCCAGTTTTGGCATCAGGGTAAATTGAAATAATAGAATGAGTTGAGAAGTATTCTGTCCTCTTCTGTTTTTTAGAAGACTGTGTAAGGAATTGGTCGTGTTTTCATTAACTGTTTGACCATAAAATTCTTTGGAATTCAGCCTCAAAGCAATCTGTACACTGCATTTTTAAAAAATTGTTCATCAACTCACAAATCTACAAGTTATCTGAAAAGTTTATCTGTAAAACTCTACCTTTCCGTAGCTTCATCACATACTATGGATATTACCTTAGCACTTTATGGAGCAGTGTCACATACAAAACAAATCCCCTCTTCTTTTTCCTGAACGTAAAGTATTGTTGATTTGTTACATTGAACTCATAGTGAGCAGCACTATAAGTCATGCTTGAATGAAGCTTATCTAACACACATTTTTTCCTAAGAAGCACATCACAGCCGTCTTGTGCTTGTAGACAGCACTTCACTACACTTGAGGCCATTTAAAATAGCAAAATCACAAAAAAAAGCACGAGAACATGAAAAACTTGACACTAAGTATACGTCAGAAAAGAAACTTGTTCCGTGTGAGAGCTGAAATGACAGGGCAGTGTGTTGCCTGATTTGACCTCAGTTAGAACATGTTTTGGGTGACTCAGATGATTCATTACTTTTTATATAAGTTTGTAAATGACTGTGAACTTGCGCTGAGTGTCCGTTTGGGGGGTTACAAACACATTTTGCAAGTCGTCAAATTTGCAAATGCAGAATCCATGAAGAATGGATCCGTACGTTAGTATGCTCAATAGTGTCCTACATTTCTCCAAGGCTCTCTTCATTGTTCCTCATTCTTATTTTTTTTCTGCTCTCAGATTCTGTGATCTCTATCAGCCTGTCTTCGTGTTTACTGGTTTATTCTTCTCCTAACTCCCATTTCCTGTTGACCCCTGAAGCAGAATTTTTGTTTGGTTATTGGGCTTTTTGAACTCCAGAATTTCCTTTTGGTTCAACTTATCATTTCTATTTTTCATTGATCTTTTCTAATAGATGAGACATTATCATCATATCTTCCTTTAATTCTGTAAGTGTGACTTTCTTTAGTTCTTTGAAGGTATTTGTAATAGCTACTTTAGAGTTTCTCTCCTCAAAGTACATTTGGGCTCTCTAAAATGCAGTTTCCTTTGCCTGTTCTTTTAAATCCTGAAACTATGCTTTCTTGTTTATTTGCCTTTCTCATAGTTGGTACTTTTTTAGTTCCAAACTGGATATTTGATAATACATTGTAGCAGTTCTGATACTAACTCCCTATTTCTAGGGCTATCATTGTTAACTAGTCTACTTGTTTGTTGGCATTTATTTTCTAGTTAGTTGCTTGTTTTAGCTGAGTGAAATTAGTTTTTCCCCAAATGTGCAACCCTTAATGTTGAGCTTAGAGAGTGCAGGCTTGAGTATGACTCCTCCTACCCCACTGGGTTAAAATGGTTTTATCTCTGTCCTCTTTGATTATCTCTTTCAGTGAACTCCCTTTGAGGATACTGCTTTAGTTGCAGATGGCATATCTGCATTGGTATCAGATGCCACAGTTAGCCTATGCTAATTTCTAGCTGATTGCTCTATTGTTTTGACAACACCCTGGTAAATAAATTACTCTGAAGTCTGATCTGATTCTGCTTGAACAGAAACAATCTGATTCCAGTGCTTCTACAACTTCTGTAGGAGTTGTCTTTGAGGTCACATTTTAAGGCTTCCGCCACCCCCAGGAGGACCCTGCTACTTCTTTCCTCAGTTATTTCTACTAACCTTCTAGCTGTTCTGCCTTTTCTCGTATTGCTGTTACAGAGCTATAAGCCCCAACTAATTTACTTATCACCAAAATCACCACTGGTGATTCCAGTGTCCTTAGGCTTGAACTTCTCCACACTCCATTCAATATAAGATGAGTCCTCTTAAGGAGAAGTATGGAGTGCTCTGTGCTTTTAGGCTTCCTCTTCTTCCCGGGCAGAATGTACCTACTACTGCTTCAGAGTTTAAGGTGAGGACAGCACCCTGTTTCTCTTGCAGAGACACCCATGTTCTATGAGCAGAGTTCTAGGCAAAGATACTGTATGGTCGTCTTGGCTTTCTCCTCCTAACATGGAACCTCAGCTATACTCGTGAACTAAGACGAGGATGCTTAAGGTCTAGTATTCTCAGCCTGTCATGGCTGCTGTGGAACTTTTGTCCTACAACAAGGCCCAGGTAGAGGAAGAGAGCCTCTACCTTCTCAGTCATTTTTGCCTGAA
Source organism: Muntiacus reevesi (assembly GCF_963930625.1). Taxonomy (NCBI): domain Eukaryota; kingdom Metazoa; phylum Chordata; class Mammalia; order Artiodactyla; family Cervidae; genus Muntiacus; species Muntiacus reevesi. Next base: position 260,319 of record NC_089255.1, on the reverse strand, counting down.
ATAGAGCTTTAGCCACATGAAGCTGGGAGAGGAAGGGATGAGAAATAGGTGGTCTGCTCCTCTTGGCAGATACCATAACCCTAGGCTTGGACTGTCATGAAAGACTTACTCCATCTTCTTAACTTCCCAAGCCTAGATTAGACCTCCTGTCACTATACCTGGGAAAGGAAGGGGGCAAGGCATGGTTCAGATGGCACTGACTCTGTTCTTCTAAAAGTTAGCAGATTTTCTTGAATAAGTATTTCTCCATTTGTTATATGACCTTAGGATGGCTTCCAGACATATTTAAATTGTTTTCCATACTTTGATCATTTGTTTTTTATTGGGAAGAGGATCCACAGAGTTCCTCACATCACTATTCTAGAAGTGCTTCTGACTTGACTTTTCTGGGATGTGTCACTGTTTATAACATCTTTGCATGAACAGTTCCCTTGATATCTCTAATTTTCTTGAAGAGATCTCTAGTCTTTCCCATTCTATTGTTTTCCTCTATTTATTTGCATTGATCACTGAGGAAGGTTTTCTTATCTCTCCTTGCTATTCTTTGGAATTCTGTATTCAAATGGGGATATCTTTCCTTTTCTCCTTTGTCTTTCACTTCTTTTCATAGCTGTTTGTAAGGCCTTCCTAGACAGCCATTTTGCCTTTTGCGTTTTTTTCTTGTTGATGTTCTTGATCACTGCCTTCCCTGCAATGTCACAGACCTCTATCCATAGTTCTACAGCCACTATCAGATCGAATCCCTTGAATCTATTTGTCACTTCCACTATATAATTCTAAGGGATTTTATTTAGGTCACACCTGGATGGTCTAGTGGTTTTTCCTACTTTGTCCAATTTCAGTCTGAACTTGGCAATAAGGAGTTCATGATCTGTGCCAGAGTCAGCTGCTGGTCTTGTTTTTGCTGACTGTATAGAGCTTCTCCATCTTTGGCTGTGAAGAATATAATCAGTCTGATTTTGGTATTGACCATCTGGTGAAGTCCATGGGTAGAGGCTTCTCTTGTGTTGTTTGAAGAGGGTGTTTGCTCTGACCAGTGTGTTCTCTTGGCAAAGCTCTGTTAGCCTTTGCCCTGTTTCATTCTGTACTCCAAGGCCAAATTAGCCCAGAGACTTTGAAAGATGGGGCCTGACTGTTCTCTAATTGTGATATACATCTATCATCACCGTGGTGGTTTGTGAACTTGATAACAGCTGTGAAGTTTGGCACTTCCTCACAGTTAATACATGCCGGTATCTGAAATTTGTTTGTTCTGTTGTGGGATAGGCATTATTTAATTAAATAACTGTAATGTATGGATGTGAGAGTTGGACTGTAAAGAAAGTTGAGTGCAGAAGAACTGATGCTTTTGAACTGTGGTGTTGGAGAAGACTCTTGAGAGTCCCTTGGACTGCAAGGAGATCCAACCAGTCCATCCTAAAGGAGATCAGTCCTGGGTGTCCTTTGGAAGGACTGATGTTGAAGCTGAAACGCCAATACTTTGGCCACCTCATGCGAAGAGCTGACTCATTTGAAAAGACCCTGATGCTGGGAAAGACTGAGGGCAGGAGGAGAAGGGGACGACAGAGGATGAGATGGTTGGATGGCATCACCAACTCGATGGACATGGGTTGGGGTGGACTCTGGGAGTTGGTGATGGACAGGGAGGCCTGGCGTGCTGCAGTCCATGGGATTGCAAAGAATCGGACATGACTGAGCGACTGAACTGAACTGAACTGAACTGAAATTCATGCATGAGCAAACTGTTCAGAGTGAGAACTGCCTGTATAGCATATGTTGAGTAATGTCCCATGGTAAGAAACAAATACCTAGAGGCCTGTAGGATGAGAATTTGTATCTTGTTATGAGGAAGTCTTTCTCTAAGCGGAGTGTGAAATTGAGATATAAAGGAAAAAGAGAGTTGCTTTGACTTCAGAAAAATGAAAGAATTCTGCATAGCAAAAGGCAACCCAAATAGAGTTAAAGATAACTGGCAAACTTGGAAACATAAACATTTGATGATGTCTTTGGCCAGCAATTCCCTTTTTTCACCGTAGAATGAGGGGGAAATCTCAGTGAGCCAAACCTCATGAATCAATAGATAAGAGGTTAGACTAAATTTCTCATATGGTGTGGATTTAATTTTATGTAATGCAAAGTATCTTCCTGTAGGAAACACGGAGTATTAGCAGTCTTATCCAAATCCTTAGCAGTGCACGCAGGTAAACCTTGCGTAACTGTGTGATGGGTGAGTCTCTTTTCTGTTCTATAAGAGAGAGAGAACAATGAGCAGAATGTGTGTTTCTCCAGGGCCGAATTCTAGTATTGTCTCTGGACCACTGAGCTTTTCAAAAAATCGAAACGCACAGTCTCTCGCCAATCACTCTGAAACAATCAAGAGGGAAAGAAATGGAAAGGTTGATGAACTTGCCAGTCACCGTTGTGGTCCTGACTCCTGAAAATAGTGATGATGGGGAGGATGAGATGTCACATATCTGAAACTTACAGGGCATGAAGATTCAGATGTCCAGGGTGTAGATTCACATGGAGTAGGGAAGAATGCCTCTCATAACCTACCTCAGCTGAATTACTTATTGGGAATTGTTGATTAAGAAATGAGAGGATACAGGCAGGAGCAACTCCTGAAATAGTGCCTAAATAACTCAAATATTCCTAAGGAATCCTGCGGACAACTGTGTCAGAGAGGAACTGACAAATGGAATATAATAAGCACAGAGATCATGCCCTTGTCAGCTAGCATACGGAGAGCATTACTGATCCTCAGCAAATTGCCGGGAGCCAACACACGAGACCCTACCCCTAAAGAGGCCATAGGGGAGAAAACCTGACGGGCAAGGCGAATCAGGTTTTCAGGGGTTTTGGAAAGCTGCCCCCGGCTCTCACCTTAAAGATGATATCTGTCTTTCTGATGCCTGCCTCAATGGACTACTCCCTAATTTCTCTGACACAGGCAGGAAGGCCTTCCCCGATCTCTTCCCAAATAAGAATCAATTTAGAATTTTAATCAATAAGTTTCCCAGGTGGTGGTATTTTATGAGATTATTTAGGGTGAAAGGAGTGTTTTAATTTAAACTCCTTTGCTGGTATTTTAGTTTGTTTGGCAAATGCGTTTAGGTCCTTGGTACTAATATGCATGATTGCTTATAATATCCTAATCATAAAACAGCATAAAGAACCTGATCACCTAAAGTCTTTAGTAGGCACAGAGCCCTTCGGGGGTGAGGAAGCCCTATGAGAGAACATAAAAATATTATTCTAAAAGTGGTTATAGTTAAAGATTTAGAAAAATAAGAGTTTAAATTTGTTAATTTTAACCAGGAATGCTAAACAGGGGCTGCCTCACTGGAGCTGCAGAGTCTTTGTGTGGTAAACCTTTTAGATAAATTTAACTGATAACTTCTGCAAAAGGATTGACCTTTGTGTTCATTAAAGAATAGATTACGGAAAACAGCTTTGCATTCACCTAGGTCATAAAATGTCAATAGGCCCCAAGGCCAGAAGATAATGTACAAGACCCTCATAAACAAAGAAGTATGCAGAAAACACCCTGGTTTCGTGAAGGACAAGCTGACGTAATGTTAAACTATCTTCCCCTTAGAAATGTACAAACTTAGGGTATAAAAGCTATGGTAAAAAATAAAGCATTGCCAGACTCTTCCAGACTCTCTGCACCCGCGTCTGGTCATATTCTCTCTCTCTCTCTCTCTCTCTCTCTCTCTCTCTCTCTCTCTCTCTCTCTCTCTCTCTCTCGCAGACTTGGCCCTATCAATGCTAGTCTCTCGTCTCTCTCTCTCTCTCTCTCTCTCTCTCTCTCTCTCTCTCGCCGACGCCGTTCATCCTGAGGGTATCCCCTGGATCCTGCCGAGGCTGGACCCCGGCAGCAAATCATTACTGATCCTCAGAAAAATGTAATGTGACTGGGCCTAAAACCTGGTTGGAATTTTCCATAGATGTGTGATATTGGAGATGTGTTTGCAGCTGCACTTGCCAAATCTCCTTTTCAAAGCACAGTAGGTCATGGCCAGAGGAGCAAGGGCAGCTCTGCTCGCTCTCAGGCAGAAAAGGATTTTAGAAATGTCAGGTTCTCTCCCACAAAGGAAGGGGTTAGCAGATTATGAATTGGTGATTAGTACAAGTGTCTGTGATCCCTCAACTAATTTCCATCTTGAAGCTGGGATATAAAGACTCAGGTGCTGGGTGGTGAGTCACAATCTCTGAATAGGTGCTTAGTCAGGACGGATGGGCTGAATCCGGGTCTCGGCATCTGGTACCCAGCTCTTTTTCCAGCAGGATGCCTTTAGACATGACCCTGACACCTTTGCATCCATAGCTTTTTGTTGTTGTTTGGTTGTTTGAGTATATAAAATGGTGATAACACTACTTGGCATATTCAATTAAAAAAAAATAGCAACCTTTCATTACTCAGTGCAAATCAAACAGGAAATGCTTTCTCTTAGTAACCCTGCTTAACAATTTTCTGGACTCTTCTGCGCTGGGCCAGATTCAGAAATACACAAGTGAAAGATGAGACAGTACATCATGTTTTATTCAATTGGGTCTTGATACCTGTGTGTGACTCTTAACCAAGTAGTATGCAGTAGTTAAGGACACAGATTGAAATTGTTTAGAGTGTGTCCTAAACTCTGACTGCCAGGATTTAAACCTCAACTCTGGAGATTGTAAAACCTGGGAAAAATTGCTCTCCTAAACTTCATTTCCTGCAACCGAGAAACATAACTGTATCTTCCTTGTTGTGTACTGAATAATACCCTTGTCCCTAAATATCCATATTCTAATGCCCAGAACCTGTGAATGTCACATTAAATGACAGAAGGGATTTTGCCAATGGGATTAAATTAAGGTTATTGATAGGAAGATTCTCCTGGGTTACCTGGATGGGCACTCAGTCATCACTGGTGTCCTCACGAGAGAGAGGTAGAGGGAGATTTGACTCCAAAGAGAAAGTGATGATGAAGCTAGGTTTGGATTGATGCAGCCAGAAACCAAGGAATGCTGACAAGAAAACAGATTCTGTCTTAGAGCCTCTAGAGGGGGCATGAATGGTCCTACCAACTCCTGATTTCAGTCCAGTGAAACTGGTTTTGGACCTCTGTCTTCCAGAACCGTAAGAAAATGTGTTTCGTTTTAAGCCACCAAGTTTGTAGTAATATTACAGCAACCGTACCGAACAAATGTGCACCTCTTAGGAACTATTACCCCAGTTAAGATGTGTGCCTGGAAGCACACTTAGTGGAATAGCGGCATGCAGCAGGTTTGCCATCATAAGCCATTCTTAAAAACCTGAATCCTTGGCTTTGCGGGATCATCAGATCCAGTACAGTGGTTGCCGTTTTTCTCCTTGTTCATCCTGGTAACATGTCTGGACAGCTAGTAGAGAGAGCTCTGTCCTTCTCCACAGGTCCTCTCACCTCTATTAATTAGAAGGAAAGTAAAAGTTGCTCGGTCATGTCCAACTCTTTGGAGACCCCATAGCCCCCCAGGCTCCTCTGTTCATGGGGAGGCTCCAGGCAAGAATACTGGAGTGGGTTGCCATACCTTGCTCCAGGGGATCTTCCCAACCAAGGGATCGAACCCAGGTCTCCTGCATTGCAGGCGGATTATTTGCCAACTGAGCCACGAGGGAAGCCCAAGAGTACTGGAGTGGGCAGTTTCCCTTCTTCAGGGGATCTTCCTGACCCGGGAATCGAACTGGGGTCTCCTGCATTGCAGGCAGACTGTTTCCCAACTGAGCTACCCAGGAAGTCCTAACGAGAGGGAAGAGGTTACTTAAGTAAGACGTTACTTAAGCCACCATCTTCTTTTCCTCTCCTTTATGACTCTTCATCCAACTGGTCTTTATAAATTTTAAAGAAAACAAAGTCATTTCTCAATGGATTCAGATACTACCCCAAATTAATATTCCCCAAAAGTTCTTATTCTTATTTCTAGACCTCATCACCAGAAATTCCTGAGCCTAAACCCTGCCTAGCTTCTAGGATCAGTCATTTTCTCATTTCTCCCTTTTCCTTTTAGTTGAGTCTTGTCATTTTTGTCCCTTCCCTAAACATAACTTGTAATAAGGTGACATAGCAAAGTGATGAAAGTATAGATGGTTTGTTTTAATCCTGGGTTTTTGCCATCTACTTACTGTGCGACATTGGACAGGCTCTTTAACCTCTCTGGGCCTCAGTTTCAAAAAAATAAGTCAGTATTATAAATAATACCTACCTAAGATTGCAATTGTGAGGATTAAATGGGCTTAAGCACTTGCTAAGCACTTAAAATAGTACTTGTTGTAGTGTAAGCACTGTAATTGTGCTTGCTAATAATCATAAGTGCAATTCCCAGCACATAACTTACTCAACTTTCTGTCATCACTTTGAGGTATGTATTTGATGAAATCAGTAAAATCATTCTGTTTCAAGGGGAACAGAAAAGTATTTTTGAGCAATTGTCCATGTGGCTATTTCACCACATTTAGTGTTTTCAGATTTCTGTACAACAGCCTGGGCTAGTCCAGCAGCAAATTAAAAATGGACAGAGCTTATGTTTTGCACCCTTTATCTCACTGTCCCCCCGCCTCCCCCACACACATCCCCATCTCTTTGGACATAAGCTTTCATTTTTCCTCCATGTTCTGAAAACCTACTTCTAAGAAAGTGTCTCGGTTCATCCATGTCGCCACAAAGTAGCATTGGCATATAGACACTATCACGTGTGAAATAGCTACTAGTGGGAAGCTGCCGGATAACCCGGAGAGCCCAGCCTGGTACTCTGTGATGGCCTGGAGGGGAGTGAGGGGAGGGCTGAGGTAGGCTCAAGAGGAAGGGGAGATACAGATATAGATAATTATATGTTTATATTATATATAATGTATATATTATATATGTATATATAATTATGACTGATTTGCTTTGTTGTATGGCATAAACCAACACAACATTGTAAAACAAGTATCTGCCAGTTTAAAAACCAAAGGTGTGTGATCTCCAACTTAGCGTGAATTTAAGACAAAAGTGCCACTTGTCTCAGAGAGAGAACTTTTCAAGCCTGGTTCTGTTTCTCAAGGTTGTTTTGTTTTTCTGTCTCTCCTAGCCTTTCCACCTTGGGCAAATACGGGAGGTCCACATTGTGGCTCCAACACTTAGCACCCGCGGCGTTCTCCAGGCCCGAGAGGAGCGTCTGAGGGCGGCACCCCTGTCCCGGGGCTGCTGAGGGACCGCGCCCGGCTCCGTCTCACGTGAGGCGTCAGCTGCTGCTCAGGCAGCCCCTCGCCTCTCGTCACCCTGGGTGACGGCAGCGCCCGGTCCAGGGAGGGCCTGGGTGGGCTCAGCATAGGCAAGGGTGTTTCTGGATCTCTGAGAAGAAAATATCGGCGACAAGAAAGACATGCATTCATGAGTCTGGGATTCTCAAATCTTCCACAAGCCGCCTGCTAATTCTTGAGAGGTATATGTGGGGAAAATGCCCTGCTTGATAATAACGAGAGTTTTAGCCTGAAGTTCCACACAAAATTTCTAATCTTAAGAAATGTAAGAGGCCCTAGGTGAGATCTCACTCGTGGCCTAGACCAGTATTGGGCACAGTATGGAATAAGGACTACCTGGCTCATAATGACCTGAAGTACTGGTTGAAATCCAGATTGTTAACTCTCCCACAAGGCAAGGAAATTAGGAGTGATGGGGCCAGAATTATGCCGTTTTCATGATCAGTAACTAGTGGTTCTTTCCAGTCTAACCTGAAAGCAATTTGGTCTCTTTTCTTTCAGGGTCTTATGCTTCCTTTGGTCTTAGAGCTTCAAACTGAGGAGGGGGAGGGGCAAGGGTTCTGAAAGAGGAGGGGATCCAGGCAAGGAAACAGTGTTGCCTTTGAACATTTTAAAAATAGTTTATTCTGGGGAAATGGTTCAAGAGAACAAAAGAAGGTGGGTCAGATTTTAGGAGAAGTGATGACATTTTGTGAGAAAATAGCAGTTGAAGGAAAAAGCAAACTGAAATACAGCATGAGTTTAAACAGTTGATGATAGAGACAGAAGTAGGAGCATCATGCCTACAGAGAGGGAAATACAGTTCTACCATTCTGTTGTCCCCAGGACCGAGCAGAACTTAGTTAATTTAACTTACTGGTTTTCAACCCATAGCATCAACCTGTAAATAAAACACAGGACACTTTGTTGTGTTTGCATAACAAATTATAAATATTATCATCACAGGTAAAGCAAACATGCTATTGCCCAAAGGTGAGCTGTACAAGGGGAAAGACAGAACTGGGGGCACAAGCAGTCTCAGGCATAAAGAAAATGATGAGATTAGAGTGAAAGTGAGTACTGTAGCTATGTCCTATAGCTAATATTTCTTGAGAGCTTCCGTGTGTTGGACATTGAAGGCTGCAGATGTGTTATTATTTGCATCATCACGAGCAACTCCACGCAGTGGTGGTTATCATCCAGTTCCTCATCATACAGGTGAGGAAACAGAGGCCCAGGAAGGTTGAGTAAATTGCTCAGGATTGCAGAGCTAATAATATACTGAAGAACAAAGCTTCCAAGCCAAGTGGTCCATCTCCAGAACCAAGGCTTTTAGCCACTAGACTACTACTTCTCCCTTCAATAAAAGCCAGCAAAAATTGCATGGCATTACAGAAGAGAGGCAGCAGAAGTGATGAAATGAATATGATGTATTGGAGGGAAGAGGGATGAGAAGTAGTGGGGGTAGGAGTTTATCTTCCTGCCTCATGCTAGGGTGCTAAAATGGATCTACAATGGATACAGCAGATAAACATAATGTCTAGAATTATGGGGGCAACATTCCTGTGGCCAAAAACTGTCTCTGGAGAGGGGAACTGGGGTTAGAAAAGTTGAATTTCTGTATTTGAGATGCTATCATGTCCACATAGTATTTTCATAACAATATTTCCATTTATTTAGATGAAGCTTCAACTGTGTAAATGCATTAAAACATGAAATTCAAAATCATCTTTATATCTCATACATTTGCTAAGTGCTTGCCTTATCAGAATTGTTGTTTTCAGCTTTGAAGGATTTTTGTTTTTTAATGAAAAGCATTATAAATTTTAAAAGTTAAAAATTGTCCCTGGTGATGTTGTCCTGCATGGCCGAGAGAAGGTGTGGAACTATTAGAAGCAAACTGTATTTCAACCCTGCTTCTGGTAGGGAAGGAGAGTGTCTGAAGTCAGGCAACAGGAGCTTTGATCCTCTGGAGTCGGAAGGAACAACTTGGAGTAAATGAATCAGGCGGCAGGGTGCCGGGAGGAGGCTGTCGGCCTCTCTGTGATGGTGTTCTTTGTTTTGCAGGACTAATCTCAGAAATGTTGCATTAGGCTCAGTGCTGTGCATTTTTAGGCTGCAGTATTTTTCCATCTGTATACTTCATGAAAGCAAGCACTTTTATGCTCCCTTTAAAATGGGAATCTCCTATTTGAATTGCCTGGTGAGGACATTTGAAGTAATTCATTAAGCATACATATGCATGCTCTATCTCCATCTATGTAGCTATCAGTTATCCTTTCCCTACTCACCTGCCTGTATTAGTCTGCTCAGGCTGCTATAACAGAATAGCATAGACTAAGTGGCTTAAACAAGAGACATTTCACACTTCTGGGAAGTCTTAAGAGCAAGGCAGAAACACTTCCAGGTGAGTCCTCCATTTTTGGCTTGTAGATGGCCATCTCCTTGCTGTGTCCTCCTCACATGGTGGAGAGAGAAAGCTTTCGTGTTTTTTCTGTTTCTTATAAGAGCTAATCCTATCATGACAGCTCTACCCTCATGGCCTCTTCTAAACCTAGTTACCTCCTAAAAACTCCATCTCCTAATTCCATCACACATAAGGGGATAGGGCTTCAATATATGAATCTGTGGAGGGGGACAAAAAAATTGTCTTAACTCTCTATATCTGTCTGTCTATCTGTCTTTATGTGTAGAATAATAACAGTGGCTTATAATTCATTTCCCTGTGTTATTTTATCCTTCCAAAACTCGTGTGAGGTAAATTGGCCATAGGAAAATCACTGATTTCACTGAAACGTTTGAAGGTTGGATTAACTTTGTGATCACACAATCAATAAATGATGATGCCACAATTCAATCCACATCTTCTCCACCCTCCTTTCCTCTTCTCTTCTCCCTTCCCACTTTCTGACTTTCTTCCAGCCGCATTATTTACTAGCTTTTCCCTTAGGACATTGATGTCCTTCTTCTGGGCCTTGCAGAGGTTATTCCCATTATCTGGAATGCTTTTTCCTCAGATATCTGACTCAGTTCCCTCCCGCTACACTGTTCAAACTCCACCTTCCCAGTAAGACTTATCCTGTTCTACTGTTTAACTGGAACACCTTGTTTCTCTGCCCATACACTGCTCAATCTCTGTTGCGTTTGTTACTAGGCTTCCCTGGAGGCTCAGTCAGTAAAGAATCCACCTGTAATGCAGGAGACCTGGCCCGATCTCTGGGTCAGGAAGACCCCCTGGAGAAGGAAATGGCAACCCACTCCAGTATCCTTGCCTGGAAAATCCTGTGGACAGAGGAGCCTACAGGTGGGCTACAGTCCCTGGGGTTGCAAAGAGTCTGACACAACTTAGCAACTAAACCACACCACCAGCTTGTCAGATAATTTACACTGATTTCTGTTCTCCCCTCTGACTACAGGATAGGCTACAGAGAGTCAGGAGTTTTGCCTTTATTGAACCTCCTGGAGGCCCAGCAAAACTCTAGGGTCTGCAAGAACTGGACACAGTTATACCTCTTATGTTTGGTATTTTAGCAGCCTATCTCAGAGCCAAGCCAGTTATTGAAGAGAATCTTTTCTGATACTTTAAGCAGTATGATCAACTTGAAGTAAACTTAAATTTTCAACAATTACAGAGCAGGCATGGACTCTTCCTTTGTTTCTCCAGACACATGAACCTGGATACAAAGTCCATCCTCTCTGGGTGAAGTGGGAACATACAGAGATGACTGGCCTAAGTTTCAATTGGATCAAAAGATGCACAAAAGAGACATTTAAACGTTTTCAAAAACGAAAACCATCAAGTGTGTTTCCTCTTCACACATCAGGGATTGTCTGGCCTCTGGTGTGGTTCGAGTGGTGCAGGGGGAGAGAGAGAGACATAGAGAAGTAAGGATGAGCTGCCCTGTCTCTCCCTCCTCTGGACCTTAGTTCTTCCTGGACTGTCACTCCTTACACTCAAAGCAGATTTCAGAAGTCAGCACACATGGTCATAATGTATGCCTAGCTCCACAACCCAGTCACTGGGACCCAGAAAATTTTGCAACCTTAAGTCTGCCTCAACACATCATGACTCATATATATCAATGGGTAAAGACACACAAACAGTAGTAGATTAACAGGAATAAGTTTTTACTTATATATAAATTACCTATATACATATTTGCCCATAAAGCTGGGAAAGATAAGTGTCCATTGAGGCAAATGGGTAGGGGGAGAGGAAGCAGCTAAAGACAGCTGTAGAACTTGCCAGTTCCAAGTGTAGGGAAAATATCCAGAAGTTTGGGTCGGCCAAGTTTACAGTCAAACCAGGGATGGCATAGTGGATGATACATGCAGATTACTTTCCATCCTCCACATGGAACTTCTCAATTCTGGTATGTAGTTCTGAACTGGGCTCAGATACTTCTCAGCCTGCACGACACACACACCCACCTTCCTCACCCATGCACATACAACACACACCTACTCGTGCATATCGCTGAGCGTGTGGTCCTTTGGCTCATTGCTGCTAAAGGCAACATCGTGCTCCTCCAAAGTCAGAGGGGTGCCCTGAGTTGGGGTCCCAGGAGTTCTGAGTGCAGACATTCCTCTCTAAATATATATGGTGCTATCCCCCATCGTACTACGTGGGTTTGGGCTGGGGAGGCCTGGGTGCTTTGTGTGAATGGGACAGCAGAAGTGTACCCAGTCACAGCGGGTGAGGTGCTGGCCCCCGTCACCCGCTCTGTGCTTTGCATATATGAGTTCCGAGCCCAGTGGCAGGTGCTGACACTGGGGCCTCCCATCCGAGATGAGATGTGGCTCCTTCCATGTGTTCACCCATGGTGTATTGGCCAGGTGGGTCCCAGTTGTACTGATGGGAAGTGTGGCTACCAGGTCCTCCATTCCTGGGAATGATGACGTTCCCTCCTATACCACCACCACTTGGATCTTGGACAGGTGGACCCCTTGTGTTTGGAAGTCAGGTGGAACTTCTAGTGGGTTTCAAGCCAGGGGTGGGTCTCACAGTTGCAAATCCAATGGATGCAGTGTTGTTCTAGTGAAAAGTTGAAATTGACTTGTCCCTTGACACAAATTTCTTCTTCATGGTGATGGGATTTGTAACTGTAGATTGTCTACACTCATGTGGGTCCTGGGTGCAGTGATGGGAAGTGGTAACACCCCGACCTCTAACCATAAGGATGGTGGTTTCCCCTGCCGTGACTCTACCACCTGGACTTGGCTGAAGGAGACCCCAGGCGTTTGGATTCAAGTTGGAACCAGATATGTGCCCGGATGCTGGGATGGGGGCTTGCTGTTCCTACTGCAGCAGCCAGCTGCAATGAGATGAGCCCAAGGTGATCTGGCCACAGTAGGAACACAGGTGGTGCTGGGTGTCCCACACAGTTCTGTGCAAAAGTGAGGTGGGCCAGATGCTTCTGAATAAGTGAGGCCTAGGGCATTCACACCAACCCAAAACTCCCACCAGCCATAGAGGCTGCAGCCCCATCAACAGTGGGCCTCATGTGGTACTAGCAAGACAGCAAGCTACTGTCTCCAGGACTGGGCACTGTGGTATCCATTCCAAAACCAGAAGTAGCAGATACATCCCTGGGGAAAATACCTGAGCTGTAGACAGAGGGCGGCTGCATGTTGATGGTGGTGGTGGAAGACAGGGGATCTGGTAAACCCGAATCCATTATCCTTCCTCTGGGTGGCTGGACTGCAGAAGAGGTTAGCTTTTCATCTTGTGCTAGGGCTAATGGGTTTCCCAGTGGAATAGACTTGTTAGGCTTCTTCCTGTTGTTGGCCCCAGATGTGGGTTCAATGGTGAGTTCTGGGTTTCAAGCTTCACTTGAAACATGGGTACCTCTGTTGACCACGTCCACAGGTAAATAAGTCGAGGCTCGGGTCCAGGCATCGCTGCCACTGGGTGCTGTGTTCTCAGAACCAGGAAGAGCCATGTGGTATGAGTAGTGGTTGTCCTTGGAGTCAGAGGTAGACTAGAAAGTAAAGTCTGAGGAGGAGGTGCATCCATAGCTTTGATGTCAAAGACTGGTTTGACATCTGTAGAGATGCTGACTGCTGAAGCATAGATAACTGCCGAAGCCATAGGTGGGGGGCTGGGGGAGGCAGGAGCCGAAGCCATAGATGGGGGTTTGGGGAAAACAGGAGCTGAAGCAATAGATGGGGGGCTGGGGGAGGCAGGACCTAAAGCCATAATTTGGGGACTGAGGGAAAGAGCCAAAGCCCTAGAGAGGGGGCCAGGGAAGACAGGACCAAAAGCTGTAGATGGGGGGCTAGGGGAGAGAGTGGGCAGAACCCTAGATGGAGGGATGGGGAAGACACTGGCTGGAGTCCTACACAGTGGGGCCGGGGAAGACAGGACCCAAGGCCGTAGATGGGGTTCCAAGGGAGACATTAACCAGAGTCCCAGGTGGGGGCCCGGGGAAGGCGCCAGCCGGAGCCCCAGATGAGGGCCCGGGAAAGGTAGCAGCCTGACCCCCAGGTGGGGGCCCGGGGAAGACGAGAGCCTGACCCCCAGGTGGGGGCCCGGGAAAGGCAGCAGCCTGATACCCAGGTGGTGGCCCGCGGAAGGCGGCAGCCGGAGCCCCAGGTGGGGGCCCGGGAAAGGCGGCAGCCTGACTCCGAGTGGGGGCCCGGGGAAGGCGACAGCCGGAGCCCCAGATGAGGGCCCGGGAAAGGCGGCAGCCTGACTCCGAGTGGGGGCCCGGGGAAGGCGCCAGCCGGAGCCCCAGATGAGGGCCCGGGAAAGGCAGCAGCCTGACCCCCAGGTGGGGGCCCGGGGAAGGCGGCAGCCGGAACCCCAGATGAGGGCCCGGGAAAGGCAGCAGCCTGACCCCCAGGTGGGGGCCCGGGGAAGGCGGCAGCCGGAACCCCAGATGAGGGCCCGGGAAAGGCGGCAGCCTGACTCCGAGTGGGGGCCCGGGGAAGGCGCCAGCCGGAGCCCCAGATGAGGGCCCGGGAAAGGCAGCAGCCTGACCCCCAGGTGGGGGCCCGGGGAAGGCGGCAGCCGGAACCCCAGATGAGGGCCCGGGAAAGGCAGCAGCCTGATACCCAGGTGGGGGCCCGGGGAAGCGGCAGCCGGAGCCCCAGGTGGGGGCCCGGGAAAGGCGGCAGCCTGACTCCGAGTGGGGGCCCCGGGAAGACGACAGCCTGACCCCCAGGTGGGGGCCCGGGGAAGGCGGCAGCCGGAACCCCAGATGAGGGCCTGGGAAAGGCAGCAGCCTGATACCCAGGTGGGGGCCCGGGGAAGCGGCAGCCGGAGCCCCAGGTGGGGGCCCGGGAAAGGCGGCAGCCTGACTCCGAGTGGGGGCCCGGGGAAGACGACAGCCTGACCCCCAGGTGGGGGCCCGGGGAAGGCGCCAGCCGGAGCCCCAGATGAGGGCCTGGGAAAGGCAGCAGCCTGACCCCCAGGTGGGGGCCCGGGGAATGCGGCAGCCGGAGCCCCAGGTGGGGGCCCGGGGAAGGCGGCAGCCGGAGCCCCAGATGGGGGCCCGGGAAAGGCGGCAGCCTGACCCCCAGGTGGGGGCCCGGGAAAGGTGGCAGCCTGACCTCCGGGTGTGGGCCCGCGGAAGACGACAGCCTGACCCCCAGGTGGGGGCCCGGGGAAGATGGCAGTCGGAGCCCCAGATGAGGGCCCCCGAAAGGCGGCAGCCTGATATCCAGGTGATGGCCCGGGGAAGACGGCAGCCGGAGCCCCAGATGAGGGCCTGGGAAAGGCGGCAGCCTGATAACCATGTGGAGGCCCAGGGAAGGCGGCAGCCGGAGCCCCAGATGAGGGCTCGGGAATGGCGGCAGCCTGACCTCCGGGTGGGGGCCCGCGGAAGACGACAGCCTGACCCCCAGGTGGGGGCCCGGGGAAGACAGCAGCCGGAGCCCCAGATGGGGGCTTGGGAAAAACAGAGGCTCTCTGCTGCCCATCAGTGGCTGCAGATGTAGGGTGAGGGTTGGTTTGGGAGTGAAAGGCATAGTTAAAGATTGAAGCAGGGCAGGAGACCGTCGGCACAAATGGCGCTGGTGGTGTCTGGTCTCCCTGCAGTGCGTGTCTGCTCCACCCCAATACCTGGGGGAGACCGAAAGGTTACAGCATGAGCCGGGGGAGTAGTGTCCATGTCAGTGACGTCCTGATCTGAAGGAGACAGGAAGGTTACACTTGGAGATGCTGTGACTGTGGTGGTAAAAGGGACTCCAGTAGAAGTTGTAGCAGGGGGAGCGATGGGGCGGTCTGGAAGAGGGGTGAGTAAGTATGAGGGAGGGGGAGAATCTACACACATGGGTGTTGGGGGTTCATTTTTGTCGGAGGGTGGCTGGAAGGGGAGGGTTGGGGTGCTCAGGGGTGTGGAGAGGTCAGAAATAGAAGGTGGTGTTGCTCTGACTGCACACGCAGTGCCCGCATCCTCCTTGAGGGCAGTTCCCACAGTGGGATTGGAAACTGGAGGCAGAGCATCTGCAGGACTAGCAGAATGAGAGTCCACGGGGGCTGTGTGTCTTGCCACCCGATCCACATAAGGTGTCAGGCAAGGTGGAAGGCCAGCCAGATTGGGGAATCTGGAGGACAGGTCGGCCAAGTTGGTGGTGGTAGGGAGGGACCTGCAACGTGTGACTGACCGGAGGCAGGGAGCCTGTGGTCCCTGGGGCAGGCGGGGCGGCGCTGCGGCGTCGCATGGCCTTCCTTGCATCCCTCAGGATTCTGTTCCTCTGACGGTCCCTGTTTTGTTTCAGGGTGCCCCGGGTTTTGGCGCGAGTCATGGCTGGAAGCTTCGGAGGCGGGGGAAGGTCACTGCGACCCCAGAGCAGCGGCAGCGGGGGCGGCAGTGGCGGCAGCGGGGGCGGCAGTGGCAGAAAAAGCGGCGGGGGCATCGTCCTCTTGCGGGGGCGCCCACTGCCGGCGGCTCCCAGGGGAGAAGAGCTTCTCCGCGGGGTGTCTGAAGGTGGCTCACGCTGCAGCGCCTTCCCGGACATCGGTGACTCTGGGCAGCCGGGTTGGTGGTCTTCACCCAGCACCACTTCTCCTGGCCTCTCGGGCAGCAGGCTGCAGCGCGGACTTGGGGCAGAGAGCACCGTGGCCAGGGGGCCAGGCTGCGAGGGAGGCCGGCCGTCTCCAGCAGTGCCGTCTGAGCAGATGGCGGGGCTTTGGGAGGAAGGCTTCGTCCGAGACACCTGGGCTTTCTCACTGAAGTTGCCTCCTGGGTGCCCCGGAAGGAGGTTTGGGAGGCTCGGGAGGGCAGTGGAGGGGCGGGAGGAGCCCGCCGGTCTCCTGGGGCCTAGGTGTCATTGTCATAGCCCCGCTGCGGTCCGGACTCATCTTTCCGTTGTCCTCTCCTTCGGCCTCTGTGTGACCTTCCTCCTCTGTCACGCCTTCCCTTTGATCTTCCTGGACCATGGCCTTACTCTCCTTTGCGCGAGGAAGTGGGCGGTGACTGGTTGGTACCGGCTTCCCAGCCTTGGCTACCTGAACAGGTAGCTCAGGGAGTGAACGCAGGAGAGTAATTTTGCGCCCCGGTGGAGGAATTCTGACGGTTCTCGAAGGTCCGAACATCATGGAATTACGAGTGGACAGGACGGGCTGCTGCTTCGGCCGCTCCCTCAAGTTCGCCAGGGGTAGCCCGCCCACACGGGAGTACCCAGCCTCCTGGATTGGGTACCACCTTTTCGGCATGCTGTAAAACCCGGACGATGAGGGCACTGGATCCTGGTTGAGCAGCCTGCGACCAGGTTGTAAAGCAGGAGCTGGGGCGGCGGGGTGACCCCGGCCAGATGTGGTGGCACCCCGAGGGCGCAAAACCAGCGAGCGCCGGCCCAGCGGGCGCCGGCGGCGGAGCCCAGAAAGAAGTTTACACAGTAAATTGCCCGTATAGGACAGATTGTGCGCCAAATAACCCGAGAATAGAATGTGAAACTGCGAGAGCGTCTCCCTAGCTTCTTACTCCTCTCGCGGTGAAACACGCCCTGGAGAGAGGAGGACTCAGCCTGGCAATTGTGACGCGTCCATGGTATACGTGTCACAGAGAAACTGCAAATTCCGGGGCAAAGGGCGGGGCCCAGTGCATGACCCCTCCCGGGCTCTCTAGCCGCTGAGACCTCCCACTGTGGGTGGCAGGTGTTTGGCACCAGATGGGCCACCGTGCAGAGACTCTTCAGGACCGTGGGGGCCTCCTTCTCCAGAGCTCATCCCATCTAGCTCCTCATCATGCAGCCCCCTTGGTGCCTGCGTGTGTATCTGCCGGCCCTTCCCTGCCTGGGTCTCAGAGACCTGTGCAAAGCTGACTGCAGGAGCCACCCACCCTCCCGGGGGTGGTCCAGCACCTGTGGGGACCTCTCCAGCTTCTCTGCGAGGCCAGGAGCAGCTTCTCCGCCGCGGCTCCTCTGCCATCATCACCAGCCGGAATGCAGAGCCCTCACCTGGCCAGGTGCTGCACCCCACCACGTCCTTTTCTGGCGGGTAAGCCTCTTTCTTCACTTCTTTTTAGAAATTTGGTACAACAGTTAAATCTTAGACTGTTCTTCAGGGTGTGCAGATGGTAATGGCTTAGCCAGGATGTGACCCAAACCTGCTCTGGGCTGTGGTGCCTCCCCGCCATACATGCTTCACGTGTTACTGTTCTTTTCTTGTCCTCCTTATGGCACTTAGCCCTAAGTGTCATACCTATAATGAGTCTATATCCTACCCTGTAGGTTTTCTTTTGCTCAATTCATGAATTGATCACCTGCTGCGTTGGGTTCTGATCTCAGAAGAGGCAGGTTAAGGACCACCAGTTGTCAGCATAGCACCAGCGGAGGTTTTCCCTTTGGGATAGTTTGAAGGATCCAGATATGTAAAGATGATAGTCTAGATAAATCATGGGCTTTCCTGAAAGAAATTTACCAGTGCATTATTCTGTATGGATTAGAAGCCTGTTTCTGTGGCCTTCCTGGAGTGTGTTCAGTAAGGCAGCTCATTCATGTTGAGAAAGCAAACACATCACTTATTGCAGCTTCATAGTGGAGCCCTGTGTCAGCTTCAGTCAGTCAGTACAGTTTGGTCACTGTGAGCATGTCAGCTGGGTCCACTCTTTACTACCATATATAATTCTAAAGATTCTTATGCCCAGGAGAGAAGTCACACTCTTGGGTGTCTAGGACAAGGGAGACATGTTATTATTCACAAGGTAGAAGCTTCAAAAGAATAGGATAGGACTGAAAACTCCTAGTCTAACATGGCTTTATCGAGTTTGAATCTTGTTTCTTTGGCTTACTTCATTGGAGTGTTTTCTTTCTCCTGGGCTGACATTGTGTGTTACACAGCAGGCATGTGACATGTAGAGGTTTCAGAACCCAGAATTGTATTGATCAGTGAAACTTTATTTATATATTTTAGTTTAAAATCTATTTAAAATAACACTGGACATAATTCATATATTATAAATTAGTTTGCCCTCTGCTCTTGAGATTCTTTTTATAGTATGTCAGAGTAAATTTGGACTTCCATCCCCAAGAAGATTTGAGATTGGAGGACACAAAAGGTTTTTCTCAGACCTAAATTATGTCTGAAAAAAGCGAGAAATATCATAAGCCCTATCTGACCTCTCTAGGAGCAGAAATGATTTACAGCTGTGGCATTTAACCATAATTCCTTGATCTCATTTGAGAAGAGTTCAGTAAGGAACAATCTCTTCATTTTTGTTTCTTCCTTATTTTCTTGTCTTGCTTACCAACAATCCATTGTAATCCATGGATTGATATGGCAGCAGGCTGAGTGGTCTCTGGAGCTCATACAATTAACTTTTTTCCCTAAAATAACTTTAATTTCCTTGTTTTTCAGCTCCTCTTCTTTCCTTGCCCTTTGCTATAACCAGAACTCACTGAAAGCTAACTGGCTTTGTGCAGACCCTCCCTAGGACAGTCTTTCCTTAGTTATTTTATTCATCACTCGGTTTCATTTTTTGCCTTCTCGAAATATGTTGAAATCTTTCTGTAGTTGATGACTTCCACAACCTCTTGGCTTTTACTGGCTTATTAATTTTGGTATTTCTACACTTTTATTTAAGTATGGTTTCAGAAGGAACAGAAAGTAAATGTGTCCTAGTCTGCCATCTTGAGCTGAAAATCCCTGTCAGTTTTAGCATCCAGCATTCCCATGGGGTGGGGCGGGGACCTTGGCATTAATAGGTGTAACACTCAAGATTTCAGCTTTTCTTGGGCAGTCACTAAGGACATAGTATGTGGTAATTTCTAATGGGAAAATAATAACTATTTCATGGAATTTATTTGAGGATTACATTAGATAATGAACATACAAATGCTTTCTAAAGTTTCAAAGTCCATAAAAATGTTTCTTGTTATTGATTTGGTGCTACTTCAGTTTTACTTGACAGTGATTCATGACCTTGCTTATGTGAGAAGATGCCTTCTGAAACAATTATGATCATTTAAAATATTTGTTTATTTTAAATGTTTACTTGTGTAAGGAGCTGTGCAGAATGAACTGGGCATCCCCTGCCCCCTAGTGGCTAAAAAGCTGCACACAAAACACTTTTAACATTTCCAGAGTGACTTGGAAAGGGCTGAGAGCTGGGAGACGCCGCTCTAGGGGACTTGCGTTTGTGTACTGCAGTCTGTAATTGCCTGTGCCGAAAGTTTTAGCCCCTCTTTTTTTTCTGGCATGTTATCTAAAGCTGGCTAATTAGCATTCTTAAGAGTAAATCATTTGTTACTTTGAATTAGGTGTGTTTTGTTCAAGGACAAGTTAACATATGTCAAGTCATGCTGAATGTAGATTCTCATTTTCATACAAAATAATGAATATCTAAAACACTTGGAATTTGTGTTTTAAAGCGTGTCCTGTGAATTGTTGAAAATCAGTAACTTTGTTTCGAGGTTTATTTAAGGGTAAAATTATTTTTTTCATTTTATCTCTCGATCTCAAGATTTATGTAAAATCCCATATGCTGAGTCTGTTCTTTCCAGAAAGTGAACTGAAACATTTATCTAGAAAGCATCTCAGTTCTGACCTCCTGGTCTTTTGTTTTGAAGCAGGAAGACAGCTGAAATTTTTGTAGTTTTACACAGCCATGATGTTGTTCTTACTATACAGATATTGAGAAAGTTTCTATTAGCTGATCCTTAGAAATTTTATAAACACATGTGAAAAATTTTTACAGAGAGAAATGGAAAGTTCAGTTAATATTTTCATTGCCCAAAATAAATTATGAATTGTAGATGCATTTTTAAAATTTCAATTGAAAGTTATTTGGAGGAAAACACAAAACATAACAAAGATAGAAAGAACAAAAATAACAGAAGAAGGTGTTACCTGGAAAAAAAAGGAAAGCAAATTGTTCCTCATGTGTCCTGAATTATAAGCATTATTGTATTAGAGCAACAGTTATCTCAGGTAGAGAAAAAAAAAGGTTAGGCTTGTACACGTGTTTCGTTTCCAGTTGTATATTTGTTTTATAGTTTAATTATGTTTTGGGAAAGTGTGACTAAGGCCTGTTTTAACACAAGTCAATAAATTAGACTGCATGCTTTTGTTATAATAGACATGTTAACATATGCGGTTCTTCATAAAATAAGTTTTTTTTCATATATTTTGAATCATTTTTTTCCTATTTTTCAGCCTCTAAATGTGACCTGTGCTTATAACTGACCTTACCTGTAAGTACAATGCTGTTGTCCTTCCTAGTTTTTTACTACTTTATTTTTAATTTTTACCCTCTTTTAAGAATCTGTTCCAAGTGGAGAAAATCAGAGTGTGACAGGAGGTGAGGAAGAGGCAGTGGATGAATGCCAAGAGTTAAATGCAAGAGAAGAGCGGGATATTGAGATAATGATGGAAGGCTGTGAATATGCAATTTCTAGCGCCGAGGCCTTTGCAGAAAGGTTGTCCAGAGAGCTGCAGGTGTTAGATGGGGTCAGCCTTTCTTGTAACGTGTGGCTAGTGATGTGTGGTAAGCTGAGGAGACTGGTGATGTTCATATTCTGCTGCCGCTGCCTTTGAGCCTAGACGGTGGGATCGTTGCTGTCTTTCCCTAGAAGCGCATCACCAGCTGCCTCCCTCTGTCTTTCACTGTTCTTGGTCCAGAGACAGAACCATTCCTATTAGGCCAGTGAAGGCAGTTGGCTGAGGTTCTGGATTTGGGGAGGTTCTTGATATGAAGTGATGGAAGTAGAAAGTAGCCAACCTGAAACCACCCTGGGGGTTGATTCCCCCAGCCTCTGGAACACTTCAGAATAGTTCAAGGCAAGAGAATAACATTTTTGTGGTTTGGGGGGAAAAAAATAGGTACAAGTTAGAAGGAGAGAGAGTGAGCTGAAAGAAGCGAATCCTTTACCCAAAGAGAGCAAAATAGTGTAGTGAAAACAGGAGAGCCAGGGCAAAAGGATGTTTGACGACTCCTCTGAACTGCTGTGGAATAGATGCTGTTTATTTGTATGCACATATCTGAGCTTGTACCTACATGTACATCTTTAGGAAGTAAAAAGCTACAAGTAGCACCTGTCTTATGAGAAAAATCTAAAATGAGAGTGTTTTGTGAGGGGGGTGTCGTTTTGTTAGGCAAAGTATGAATTTAAGAAAAACTCTGAGAATAAGGAATGTTTTTAAGACTTAAAAGAGTGTTGGCATTTTATACATGAAAGGTACAGAAGTTGTAAGGTTGAACTGAGGTCCAGAGATTACACCAATAGCCCAAGCTTACAAATTTGTAGAACTCTCTGGAAGTAAAGCCTAGAAGAGACTTCAAGATGTTGAAGTGAAAATTGTCCTGGATCAGTTCAAGTCACAGCTCTGCTGCTTAAGATTCAGTGGGTCAGAGCTCTGCTGCTTTACAGTTGGGCTGCACCTCCATGGGAGTTATTATGAATAGTATATAAAATAACATGTGAAATTTTAGCATCACCCATACAATGATATTATTTTAACTCTTTATCCAAATTTTTTCCTCATATCATGTTATCTGCCTTCTTAATGTGGCTTTGTGGTTTGTATTTTCTAGTTAATGTTGCCTCTGTGTTTCAAGTCATCATATTACTTTGCAGTTTAATTTTGGGTTTGAAAGCTTCCATATTTCAGGGAATTGAGAATCAATAGAGTCTTTAGAAAATATTAATAAGGGGTCGGTGGTTTGTTGCTACTTTGTCTGGGAAAAAAAAGTAGTTGCAAATGAAAGAGAAAAGAAAGAATATTGTAGAAGGAGCTATCTTATGGCAATAGACTCTTCCACATCCTATTAGTACAAATCATGCTACAGTTATAAATTAGTTCCATGTATCTGTTAAAGACTGGCATGCTACTGCTACCCTCTTAACTAAGGTATTAGCATAGGTGATTATTATGCTTTTGTTTAGGATTTTACATAAATGTTGCAGATTATAGAAAATGTCTATAGTTGATAGAGCTGGAAGCAGCGTCAGAGGTGGTATAACCTAACGGCACTAATGAGAGTCCACCATTGCTGATGATACATCATGGCGCATGCCCTAAATATGCGGTATTGAGATCTGGTCCCTAACCTCCACATAAGGGGACGTGTGCTTCCCTGAAATACTGTGTGAAAAAGTGGAGTGTAAACACAAAGCAGCCAATTAAAGTAGACGTGTCGATGTGTGTGTCAGCCTTTGTTGCCGCTGCTGCTGAGTCACGCTGCTGTCAAAGATTTATGGATATTTCATTTGAAGAATATGAAGTATTACTTCTCTTTTTAACTGTGTAGGCCAACATCCAGTCTATCATGGCCTCTGAAAAGCAAGTCAACATCCTAATGAAGTTACTGGATGAGGCTCTCAAGGAGGTGGATCAGATTGAATTGAAACTGAGCAGTTATGAGGAAATGCTCCAAAGTGTAAAAGAACAGATGGATCAGATCTCCGAAAGCAACCACCTCATTCATCTCAGTAACACTAATAACGTAAAACTCCTGTCTGAGATAGAGTTTCTTGTGGTAAGCATGGTTATAAACTACTAGCAACAATTAAAAAAAAAAAAACAAAACTAATGATCTCTAAAGCCCATTTGCAAGTATTTTCTAGTTTCCTTAGGAGAGCAAGATTTAAAAATACTGAAGTTTCAAACACCCAGTAATAGGATTGCGTAGCATCTTACCTGTAAACTTCCTAAGAGTACACAGACAAATGGTGTGTTTATTTACTTTCCAGAGCCACATGGACCTGGCCAAAGGTCATATAAAGGCACTTCAGGAAGGAGATCTTTCTTCTTCCAGGGGCATTGAGGCCTGCACCAATGCTGCAGATGCCCTGCTGCAGTGCGTGAATGTAGCTCTTCGACCAGGTATGACCATAAAATCTGCCCAAGAACCTGGGACTAAGCTTCTGACTTAGTGTAAAGCTTTTGACAAGAAGTCCATGAGGCAGGTGGTTTAGGGTTAGATTATTAGCTATTGAAACAAGTTTCACTTACTCTCAAACATAATTTATATCGGCACGAAGAACTTGTTCATTTCAGTACCTTCTGATTGACCATCAGTGACTCTGCGTTAACACCAGCATTTTTCTTCAGCGCTGTTCACAGGACCTAGCACAAAGTAGATGCTGTAAGGCTTTGCTAGACCAGCGGTTCCTAAACTTGAGCTTGCATCGGGATCACGGCTAGGGGCCAGCGCAGAAGCAGTAGGTCCGCTCTGAGGCCTTAGAATCCATGTTTCTGACCGTTCCCAGGTGAGGCTGAGGCAAGACCGCAGCGTGAGGATCGCTGAGTTACACTGTTTTTCCCCCTTACCTTTCTTTTATAAACACACGCATAAACCAGCAAAAGGTTGAGTTCTTCAGAACTGAAATACGGCTTCTGTTATGAATGCACTCCTTAGACATCCGGGAGCTCTCTAACCCGTTGAATAAGCTGTCACGATTTCAGGCCATGACGTGCTTCTGGCAGTTGAGCAGCAGCAGCAGCAGCAGCAGCAGCAGCAGCGTTTCAGTGATTTGCGAGAGAATTTTGCCCGGAGACTGGCCAGTCACCTCAACAATGTTTTTGTTCGACAGGTAATTTTATCTTATTATAGTACTGGCATGTTCCTGTAGCTTGAAATGAAATGGTCACAGAAAAAAAAATTTAATGTATTTAATTGGGAGCACAATATGTTCCTTTCTATATTTATTTGATTTTAATATTTTTAGATATGTATGTATTTGCTCATAGATGTTTTGGGGGCCTCAGTGGTCTCCTATGAAGACAGTTCCTTTTAGCCAAAATTCCCTAAGTTTTAAATAATTGTGCTTGCATGTTACATATACCCCATTTAGACAATCTTGTTTCTAAAAATAAGTCCAAACTTGTTACGTTTTTAATGTTTGGCCTGTTTTATTTTTCAGTATTTTCAAGTGAGAACAGGGACTTGATTCCATGTTTTCAGTATTTCATTGGCTCCATATACTTATAAATATGAGAAAAATGACTAACTCAATTGTAAATTCTAGTTGATTTAATCTTATAGAAAACCTTTATCTCTATTTCTATGTGGAAAGGGTGTTATAATTAAGGTTGTGGCAATGATATAAATGTTACTGTTAAGTATACCTTAGAGGGATTTGACTAGAAGGTGCTTTTTTTTTAATAAATAATAAATTAGACTTAATATTTCTTGAATAAATTAGGTGTCATAAATTAGATTTTGTGTATTTATGATCTCTTTAATAGGGATTTGGGGCCAAAAAAAAGTTGAGTGAAATTTTGTTCATCAAGAAATGCTGACTGATATTCCAGGTTCTTATTTTGTTTTCACTTTGTAGTATTCTGAAACAATTGTATTTACTCTATTTTATTTCTGATTAGTTTACTCAGGCCCTCCTTCAACTCTATAACAGGTCCTACTTTCTTTCCGTGCCTGTGAGTACATCAACTTTGGCTCCAGCTTCTCCGATTCTTTTTTTTCCCCTGTAAGGTTTACTAAGCTTAATAGCAGCAGAATCTTTATAGTTATAATTTACTGATTTGAGCTACCTGTTAACCATATTTGTGGCAGTTTTTTTAATGTCCCATAACAGAAAGTTTATTTAGATCCAAAGGCATTTAATCTCATTCTGCTTGCCTTTCTTTCTGTCATTTTCATTCACTCACTCACTCCTTTATTTGGAAGTCATTTGCCAAGTGATTAAAGATGCATTCCAGACGTTTCATTGGAATAGATGAGAGGCTGATTCTTTGCTCTAGTTGCTCACGATCTAGAGAAGGGCGACAAACAGACTGAGGGAGGGTCTATGTTATGGTAGTACCATGGGAGTAAAGGAAGACCAGCTAACTAACCGCGCAAGGGGGAACCAGGGGAAGACTCTCTTAACATTCCACTTGACTTGAAAAGCTTCAGGAAAAAAGTAAACCTAGGAATCACATAGGAAATACTAATGCACATTTTTCTTACACTATTATTTCAATAATATCTATTTTTACACAATTCCCTAGTTTTTTTAAATTATCCTGTTGACAGGCTATAGTCCACATTTGTAAATGGTATGGAAAATACCAGTCATTAAATGATAATCCTTTCTCCACCCTTAATTGTTTGTTATAACATGCTATTATTTGTGATTTTTGCTTCCTTGCCTTATAAACTAATGGCTTTGTTTAAAATGAATGCATCCCAGTTCTGAAAATCTAATATGCATTGTTACATGTGAGTAATGCATGTTAAAAACCAGAATGTTGCAACAACCTGGAATGTGCTGAAGAAGATGAAAGACAGTGTCCCAAGTGCAGAAAAGAGATTTTCTGTGTGTTAAATTGAATACTTCGTGTCACCTAGCAAAGAGTTGGGAAACAAGGGGATTTCTGTTCCTGGTTGTGGGACACACGGGGAAGATTCGATTACCGCACTGGGTTACATGTCTTTGTTCACCATCAAATTTTGATTGTGTGTCTGATTTGTGTGTTACATTGTGTGACAGGACTCACTGTCCTCCATATGTAAGAGTAAGAAATGGCTGCTACCCTCAAGATGCTTGTGAGGATGTGGTAAAGGTAATGTACTTAAAACTCTACAGCAGTGTATAGGGGCTACCTTAGGGACACCACAATGAAGTGAATGTGTCAGTAAAGCAAGTCACACAAATTTTTTGGTTTCCCAGTGCGTAAAAAAGCTATGTTTACACAGTATTGTAGCCTATTGTGTGCAATAGCATTATGTCTAACAGAAGAATGTACACATTTATTTTAAAAATACTTCATTGCTAAAAATTGCTAAGCACCCTCTGAGCCTACCATCTGAGTCATCATCTTTTTGCTGGTGGAGGGTCTTTCCTCAATGTTGAAGGTGCTGGAGGACCAAGGCAGTGATTGCTGAAGATTGGGGTAGCTATGTCAATTTTTAAAAATAAGACAGGAGTGAAGTTTGCTGTAATGATCAACTTTTCCTTTCTCAGACAATTTCTCTGTGGCATGCAATGCTGTTTGATAGCATTTTACCCACAGTAGAACTTCTTCCAAAATTGGAGTCAGTCTTCTCAAATCCTGCCACTTGTTTTATCAACTTAGTTTATGTATTAATTATAGTCTAAATCCTTTGTTGTCATTTCAGTAGCCTTCACAGCATCTTCATCAGGAGTAGATTCTCTTTCAAGAGACCAGTTTCTTTGTTCATCCGTAAGAAGCAACTTCTCATCCATTAAATATCTGTTAAATGAGATTATAACAGTTCAGTCACATCTTTAGACTCCACTTCTAATTCTAGTTCTGCTTTCTACCACATCTATAGTTACTTCCTGTACTGAAGTCATACCCCTCAAAGTCATTCATGAGGGTTGGAATCCGCTTCTTCCAAAACTCCTGTTAATGTTGATATTTTGACCTCTTCTCATGAATCATGGTGTTCTTAAAGGCATCTAGAATGGCCAGTCCTTTTCAAAAGGTTTTCAGTCATCATTACTAATTTATTTATCTCTAATAAGAAACTTTAAACAATGTCTTAATTTTTAAAGTATATAAAGAGTAAAATTCTTAGCACGATTGAATTCTAGATATGATAGTTATCTATATTATTGATTGAATTAAGCAATTTAAGTATTTTTTCTCCTTCCTATATATTTTGAAACCAGTTTCTCTTAAAATCTTTCTGTTAACACTAACAATATTTAATATATCCTAATAGTCTGAAGGTAATAATGTTTTTATATCAGTGAATTTTCACATGATGATGATCTGGAAATGCTACTTACAGTAGAAAGTTTTGAATAGTAATATATGTAGAAGAGCTTTGTAAACCGTAAAATTCTCTATAAATGTTGGTTCTTCCATTTTGCAGGAGAGATGAAGGTTTTTAATTGAAGAGTTTTCCTGACATTAAATTAAATAGTACAACTTAACATGCAGTGACCTGAGTAAACAGCTATAGAAGAACATAAACCATGATTTTGAGTCTTGAATTATTGAAAAAATTAATGAGGAAGGATAATGGAAATATATCTAATGTTATTATTAATAAGGGTAAAATATTTGGAAAACATTTATCAGCAATAACAAGTTTGTCAAATACTCCTTCCTTTTAGTTAGTGTAACTTAATTAAGGCACAATTTGGAGACATTAGCAGACTTAAAACTAATCTCTCTCTGTGTACAGTATCTAATATCTGTGAGTCAGTGGAATCTCAGTCATCCTTCTGATGTGGTAAACATTTCTGAAATGTAATGTTTGTAATGACCTTCAGCAGTTTTTGAGTCTGGTTAGAATGGTTTTGTTTGGCATGTTTTTAAAAGAAAACAGAAGTGAGACTCACATGGCTGAGGTTCAGATTCTAGCCTTCCGCCTGTGTGGCCTGTGTGGATCACTTAGCCCTTTGAATTTCAGTTTGTTCCGTTGGGTCAGCTGATCTACTGGATCCATATACTCTAGAACAAAAGTCAGGATGCATCGTCTGCCTCAGGCTGATTGAAAACGTGCTCATTTATATAAGTCATGTCAAGGATTAAAAACAAAATTATATAGTTGCTTCTGTAGAAAATTAATGGAAAAATTAAAATTACATTATTATTAGGGGTTATCCTGGAAAGGGCTTCCCAGGTGGCTCAGTGGTAAAGAATCCACCTGCAGTGCAGAAGACATAGGTTCAGTCCCTGGGTGGGGAAGATCCCCTGGAGGAGGAAATGGCAACCTACACCAGTACTCTTGCTGGGAACTCCCATGGACAGAGGAGCCCGGCAGGCTACAGACAATCTATTGGGTTGGCCAAGAATAGGATATGATCCAGCAACTGAGCACTGAGCGCTGTCCTGGAAAGCCCAGGAAGCAGTCATCTGCAGTCCTTCCTAGTTCTGACATTCTGTGTCCTGTGCATTTTCACCTGCTGTTTAAATATCGTAGACTCTAATGGAGATATCATAGATGGAGACAATTTGTTTTGAATGACTTCCCCTGTTCGGTGTGTGTTTCTTAGTAACAGTTTATATCATGATATTTATTTGCTTAGTCAATTGTAAAATGTTATGGGAGAGGTAAAGTTGATTAAACTATTCATTCTCAACTACTCTAAAAGATAAAATGAGTCGATTTATCAGAGAGTCATTCTTGTGTGTTTATGACTATTTTATGGTGGTGGTGTTCAGTTTGTATACACAGGATGATTAAAAAAAGACAAGTAAGTACTCAGTTCTTATATTTCTATGTTCTGTTGTTTTTGCTTGGCCATGCTTGATCATTATTAAGGATATTTAGTTACAACAATGTTTCTTTATACTGTCAGTGATAGTTATGTCCTTATTTATTCACTCTAGGGTCATGATCAGAGTTCAACTCTTGCTCAGCGCTCTATTGAACTGACTTTACCTAATCATCATGCATTTCATAGAGACTTACTCCGATATGCCAAGCTGATGGAGTGGCTAGAGAGTACGGATTATCGAAAATATGAGGGACTAACAAAGGTATGGATTTGACGTCAGTTACTCACTGAGTATAGAGCATTATCTTTTAGAATCGAGAGGTCGTGTGTTCAGTTCCGCAAGTGACATTTGAAGCACTGTTGTATGTTCTTAAAAAAGCAGCAAGTAGTTGAATTTCTTAGTGCTCATTAGCTATGGAGAACATTTTTTTTCTTTTTCATTTATTTTTATTCGTTGGAGGCTAATTACTTTACAATATTGTAGTGGTTTTTGCCGTACACTGACATGAATCAGCCATGGATTTACATGTGTTCCCCATCCTGATCCCCCCTCCCGCCTCCCTCTCCATCCCATCCCTCTGGGTCTTCCCAGTGCACCAGCCCTGAGCACCCGTCTCATGCATCCAGCCTGGGCTGGTGATCTCTTTCACCCTTGATAGTATACTTGTTTCAATGCTCTTCTCTCTGAACATCCCACCCTCGCCTTCTCCCACAGAGTCTAAAATTCTGGAGAACATTTATTTTATGTACTTAGATGGAGAACAGCTAAAATTTGAACTTCAGTATAGTATTAGGCCATACTGTAGCTTGAAGCATCATTTAGTTTAGTTAGTTAAATAATTATTTCCTGAGTTGCTTTATGTGCAATATAAAAACTAGAGAGTATGAAGTTATATTTTCAATGAGGCATTTGCTTTATAAGAACCTGTAATCTGTTCTTTTAAGCACATGCAGTGTGCCTCTTTATTAAGCAGACATTCCATTGTTCCAGGCACAGAGGAACATGGGTATTTCTGTTCCTGATTGTGGGACACACTAGCTGGAAAAATTGGATTATCATATTATGGTACATTTCTTTGTCACTCACCAGATTTTCACTGTGTGCCTCTTTTGTACTCACTAATCCATATGTAAGAATAAGAAGTGGCTCCCACACATGCTCCTACTTCCAGAGAGCGTCAGGTCTGCCCGGGAAGAGCAACTATCCTTAGCAGCCGGCCAGAGTTAAGTGCTGAACTGGATATGAGTTTAAATGTATAGCATGTTAGAGAAAGGAAATTCATGACCTGTAGCCACAGGAGAAAACTTCATAGAAAACATTGGACTTGACTCTTTTCCCGGGACTTTAAGAAGACCAGCCTGACTGAAGCTGAAATTCCATATTCTAGAAGAGTGAGAAGTTAGGTTGAAAAATCTGAGTCGTGAGTCCTAGCAGCATTCTTCAGACATAGGAAGAGACTTGATAGGGGAAACTAAGAACCTAATACAATAATGAACTGAAATGAAATCTTGGACGAAGAGGATGATAGTAGGAATAGAGATTATAAGTCACAAGAGAGAATCCCAAAACAAGGGACAGGATGGTGCCAGACTTGTGAGACGCAGAGATTAAAACAGTGATAAATACCACTTGGGCTTCCCAGGTGGCGCAATGATAAAAAAAAAATCCACCTGTCAATGTAGAAAATGCAGGCTTGATCCCTGGGTTGGAAAGATCCCCTGGAGAAGGAAATGGCAACCGACTGCAGTACCATTGCCTGGAGAATCCCGTGGAGAGAGGAGCCTGGTGGCCACAGTCCGTGGGGTCGCAGAGTGGGACACGACTGAGTGGCTGAGCACACACACACACGGATGGCCACAGCTGGACAAGAAAGAGCCATTCACACGTTCCCTTAGCAAACGCGCTGAGCATCTGCTGTGTGCTGACACTGTTGTATGCACGAAAGAGAACGGCGCTGAAGGAGACAGGCGAACACTTGCCTGTTCAGAGTACATATTCCAGTGGAGAAGGACCAACATAAAAGTCAACTTCATAGTCTGCTGGAAGGTACTGCTGAGAGCTCTAGAGAAAATAAAGCAGGGAATGCTAGGACATCAGAAAGGTTGCGGTTTCAAAAAGGGTGGTCCGAGAAGGCAACATTTGAGCACAAATTTTAAAGATAAGCAGGGGTGCGCAGTGGGAATTTCCGAGGAAAGCTTTCCCAGCACAGCACAAGTGCCCCAAGGCAAGAGCAACCTGGAGCACTGGAGGAGCAACCAGGCCGTGGTGGTGGGAGCACGGCGAGTCAGGTTCAGGATGGGAGGGCGGGCGTGAGAGGTGCGGTGGGGGGCGGGGGGCGGGGCAGGGCAGATCTGGAAGGGACTGGGCACCGGTGTTGGAATTTGGTTTTTACTTGCAGAGAGATGAGGGAGGGGTGTTGATGGGCTTTGAGTAGCAGAATGACATGCTCTCATTTAGTAAACGGCCATTGTAGCAGGAACCCTTGGGCTCAGGACTCTACTGTTGTGTTGTATTCTGATTAGTTTTGAGTCAGCAGAATTCTGATTTGGAGATAGTTTACAGAAGAATATTTGCATGACTGGAATCTTTGCCTTCTGAAGTTTTAAGAGGATTAATACTGTATTTTGAATGATTAAATATTGTTACATCTTAAGAGTTTTGTGCCAACAAGTGCTTTGTCCCCTAGTGAATATTCAAATGAGTAAAATAATCAATAAGCTTTTTGCCTGATTGTGTTCTCAGTGAGTATGATTGCCGTATCTTTATATATATGTAGCTTCATGAATGTAATTTAAAGTGAAGAAGCAAGCCAGTAGCCAGTCTAGTGCTGAAGTATGGAATCATTCTCTGCTCATGGTATATTTTCAATTGACAGTATTGATGTGCTTTTTTAAATGAAATTATCTTATTTCCAAAGAATCTTGCTTTGTCTTGTGTTTGAACTTGTGACAGACCATGCAGTTTTATGCCTGATAATCTAATTTGGTTGCTCAAGTGTTTTCAAAAATAGGAATCTTATTAATATGACAAAGAAAGGAATGAAAGGAAATGGAAGGAAAGGAATGAAAAAAGGAACCTGACAAATCAGTGTTTCTTTGGTAAGAAATAATAATTAAATCCAGATGCTATTTGTACTTGATCCTTTCCATGTAGTGTGTGCTAGTGGTAAAGAACCCGCCTGCCAATGCAGGAGACATAGGAGATTCAGCTTCAGTGTCTGGCTCAGGAAGGTCCCCTGGAGAAGGAAATGGCAACCCACTCCAGTATTCTTGCCTGGAGAATTCCATGGACAGAGGAGCCTGGTGAGCTCTAGTCCATAGGGCTGCAAAGAGTTGAACCTGATTGAAGTGACGTAGCACTCACCTTTGTACTTGGTTATTTGTACCCAGCTCACACTTTTTGGCAGGACCAGGAAAAGCTTGTCTTCATTTCTTTAGGGAAAAGAATAACTAGGCCCTGCCCCAACTCTACTTACGGCTGAATCTAAGCAAACCCCTGATTTGGGGTGTATGTAATTTAGAGCCTAAGGAAAATAGAGGTGCGTTGGGCATGTAATAAGCTCGGCTGCCCAGAATCCCTTCTGCCTAGCTGGGGCCGTAGAGCATGTAGAGCAGTTGAGCAGGGAGATGGTTTATCCTTGTTTAGGTAGGAACAATCTTTCCTCTCCCAATAGCCCCTTGAGGCCGACAGTCTTTAAGACTGCTCACACATTGTCTCAGCCTCAGTCCTATATTTGTAAATATAGAAAATAAAACATGGTGTTATCTGTAAGACTCTAAAGTGAGCACAAGAAAAAGTTGGAAATACTGCCTGAGATAACAGTATTTAAGCTCAAGATAGTTGGATTTTAAGTTAGGTGCTGTATACAGGATGCTAAGAGAAATAAATACTCCCAGTGAGAAGCTTCTCTCTGAATTCAGTAAGTGAATGAGCTGGGAGTCACGCCTGTCTGTGGGCTTCCCCACCTGTGGGTTCTGTTGAGAACTTGGGGGAAGGTGTTCAGTCATTTCAATTGTATTGAAAAAGAAGGTGATTTTCAGTAGTCTGCTCAAATCACTGTTTTAGAAATAGCGACTGTTTAAATTGCTTGGGTAGTAGTGTGCACTTAGTTTGGGTATTGGAATGCAGTCTGTTATATTGAGTGAGTTGAGTAGAAATCTAATGAAGATTTTATGAATTATAAGTTGGTCAGCCATTTACATTGATTTCCAGTGATAAGTGTTTTTGTGATAATTTAAAATTCAACGAATGAGATGCTGAAAAGTGAAATAGCTGAATGAAATAGGAATAATTTTAGTGTCTTTTTAGCTTTAGATTTGCTTTTAAAGTTACACACAAAGATCACAGGAAAAAATTTCCTATTTAACTTTCCTTACGGAGAATCTGTGGGAAATGTATGTGGCATGCAAATTGGAAAAAAGAGGCTCTATATTATGTTTCATCCAAAAATTTTTTATAAGGACATATCTATCAATAAAATATCTAAATATATATAAATATATCTAATATATTTTTATATACTTATAAAATAACTTAAAAAAATCAATAATGAACTATGAGTCAGTATACAAATAATTTAAGTGATATACCTTTGAAAGTTACATCTGATGTTTAAAGCAAAGTAAACTGTTCTAAAACTGGATGTGTTTGAAATTGAAGTGTAGATTTCATGATAAATTTAAAAGAATAACTAGGCATAGGAGTTTTTCTGCTGTGGATTTATTTAAATTTAGTGAAACTCTACATAAGGCATTTAACATAGGATTTGGAAAAATACATGGCCTCCCGCTGTTGACTCTTTCATCAGGGTATAAAATATTTTTGTATGATAATAAGCATAGATGATGAGGGAATGAGTTTGCATGTTAAATAATAGATGTTTTCATTTGAACTAGAATAAATTTTGTTTTTTAAAAAGAAATCATTTGATTATGAAAACTGTAAGATGTGGTAATTAAATTCTTATGAGAGTAACCTATTTGGGGCTAATTTACTACCCCATGCTGGCAAGGTATGGTAAAACTCAGTGTCCTGCTTCAGTGTCATTGATCCTGTCTGTTGGTATAATAATTTTTGAAACAGCATGGCATTATGGAAGAAGAGTTAAAAGATTCCCTTATTCTTTAGCACTGTAATTTTACCCTTAGGAAATTATTCCAAGAAAGCAGTTCATTAGAGATGAAAAGCTTGTTGTAACATTGTCTATCACAGCAAAACATCAAAACCAATTATGTAGTCTGTGTTAGGAGGTTGGTTTACTAAACTGAACATCAGCAGAGCATAATACTGTGCAGTCATTAGCATATGACCTGGAAAAGCGTGATTGTGCTGCCCCAAACACCCAGTATCGTATGAATGCAGCTATGTTTAAAATACATGAAAGGTAATGTGTAAATTACCATCGGATCATTGAAAAAGCAAGAGAGTTCCAGAAAAACATCTACTGCTGCTTTACTGACTACGCCAAAGCCTTTGACTGTGTGGATTACCAAACTGTGAAAAATTCTTCAAAAGATAGGAGTAGCAGACCACGTTATTTGCCTCTCAAGAAATCTGTATGCAGGTCAGGAAGCAACGGTTAGAACTGAACATGGAACAACAGACTGGTTCCAAATCAGGAAAGGAGTATATCAAGGTTGTATACTGTCACCCTGCTTATTTAACTTATATGCAGAGTACATCGTTTGAAATGCTGGGCTTCGTGAAGCACAAACTGGAATCAGGATTGCCAGGAGAAATATCAAAATCCTCAGATAAGCAGATGACACCAGCCTTATGGCAGAAAGTGAAGAACTAAAGAGCCTCTTGATGAAAGTGAAAGAGGAGAGTGAAAAAGTTGGCTTAAAACTCAACATTCAGAAAACTAAGATCATGGCATCTGGTCCCATCACTTCATGGCAAATAAATGGGGAGACAATGGAAGCAGTGAGAGACTTTATTTTGGGGGGCTCCAAAATCACTGCAGGTGGTGATTACAGCCATGAAATTAAAAGAGGCTTGCTCCTTGGGAGAAAAGCTATGACCAACCTAGACAGCATATTAAAAAACTGAGACATTACTTTGCCAACAAAGGTCCATTTAGTCAAGGCTATGACTTTTCCAGTAGTTATGTATGGGTGTGAGAGTTGGACTGTAAAGAAAGCTGAGCACCGAAGAATTGATGCTTTTGAACTGTGGTGTTGGAGAGGATTCTTGAGAGTCCCTCGTACAGCAAGGAGATACAACCAGTCAATCCTAAAGGAAATCAGTCCTGAATATTCATTGAAACAACTGATATTGAAGCTGAAACTCCAATACTTTGGCCACCTGATGCGTAGAAGTGACTCATTTGAAAAGACCCTGATGCTGGGAAAGATTGAAGACTGGAGGAGAAGGGGACAACAGAAGATGAGACGGCTGGATGGCATCACCGACTCAATGGACATGAGTTTGAGCAGGCTTCGGGAGTTGGTGAGATGGACAGGGAGGCCTGGCATGCTGCAGTCCATGGGGTTGCAAAGAGTCGTACTTGACTGAGCAACTGAACTGAACTGAAAGTATAAAAGTGAAAATGTGAGTGTGATTATTCAACTTCATATTTTTACAAACTGTTAATATTATGATGCCAGTTCAGTTTTTTTAAAAGATGGAAAATAGCCTTCTTGTGTCCTATGAAATGCATCAAATATTTTCAGACCACAAAATTGAAAACAAGCACAAAGGATATGGGGGGATTGAGAAATGGAAATTGTTATACTTGTTTTATTAATGAGTATGTGTTGTTTTCACTTTTAAGAATTGCATGGATTGTTTGTCATGACTCTGTGAGAGAGAAATTAAAGATGTCTTTGAAGTTGCAAAGATCAAGATGACTGGCACAACTAAAGAAAGCAAGAAGCTTGGTAAGCTTAGGCACCTCAGTCCCCTTGTTTTCTCTTCTACTAAAAATTATTTATCTGTGACACATAATTTTAAGACTTTTTAGGCAAGGTGGAAGGAGATACAATAGAATTAGTAAAAGAATAAATCTAATGCATTGGTTTGATTTATAGGTTTTTCATGGAACAAGTATGTCTCTAAAGCCTTATTTTTACTAATTAAAATTCTGCAGTATGTGAACTTGACAGCAATTGTATATACATGCCGTGTCTAATAAAAGTACAGCGCAGACGCGGAACCCGTGAATACGGAGGACCAACCATGGGACTTGAGCATCCATGGATTTTGGTGTCCACCACTGGTGCTGGAACCAACCCTGCACAGATACCAGGGACAGCTGTGTATAGTCACAGCAGCAGCAGTTGGCCAGAGAATGAAGTGCAGTCTGGAGAGAAAGTACTAGATTAAGAGACAGATGTTGGAAGTTCAGTTTCTGATTTCCTAAAAGACCTTTTGTACCAGTTGGAGGCAAGTCTGTGATCTCTTAAGTCATTGCACTCCACAGGGAAGTGAAGTGATGCCTGGCTTCTTACTTGTCACTGGCTATTTTGAATCAAAAAGAAAGTTGCTAAGTGTTTTCTCCCCTGTGAAGGGGCTGTAAAAATGTCACCAAAATTTCTCCTGTAATTATACTTTATTTTTCCAAAGAGTTATTTTTGAAACAAGAGGGGTTTTTGTTGCTTCTAAATATGTTAAATAAACAAAAAACTTGATTTAAAAGGATAACCAGTGAAAGTATCAAGTTGCAAGGAAATGATTTGCCGAGGCCACGTTCTGCTCTTGCATGTACCCATCTCTGGGCTTTTTGGATGGAGTTCTGTGCCTGTCGGAGTCAGAACCTGGCCTTAAATGGCTACAGTGTGTCCTCTGTGTCTGCATAGCTCCCCTTTAGAACCATGAGTGTAGCATTTGCTTGTTGAAAGGAGCCTGTGCCCTGATTGAAATTGATAGCTCGTCTTTCCATTCTTTTCTTTAGGACAAAGAAGACTATCTTTAGTAGTGGGTAATTATTTTGTGATTCACTGGTTTGTGGTTTGTTTTTGTTTTTAATACAACACTAATATATTGGTGATACTAGTTCCGATTTTTTAAATGGTTTGAATCTGTGTATTACACTTTGGTAAAGATACTGATAAAAATATTGGGACAATAGGCTTTTGGAAACAGAAATGCTAACTCATCCTAAAGGTTACTTGTTCTTAAACGGTGTGTTTATATCCTTGTTAATGTTTCACCATGGATATGTTAAATTGAAGAAGGAATTCATAGGGCCTGGACTCCATCTCAGGCCTGTCCGTGCTGATCGTGCTCGGCTGCCTCTCCAGTGGACTCTGAACTCTCTGCTTAGTGCCTGTGGGAACGACAATGGAAGGATAAGACCCCCTCCAGACAGGGGAATCTTGAAGATCACATCCAGGTTGCTCATTGCCTAAGAGGAAGCATACCGTAATCACCCCTGTCTCCGGACAGGTCATAAACTTTTCCTGTATCTATCAGGATGTAATCACAGGCTTATCGATTATTAACTGGTTGGAATGTAACTCCGGGCTTATTGACTATTGACTGTTTGAACACACAACACTTGAATGATGGGGTTATTGTAGTTGTATTTACCCTACCTTTGTTTATGTAAGTCTCAACGGAATTGAGGTGGTGGGTTTGGACACGTACACATGGGGTAGGTGGTGGGGTTTGGACACGTACACATGGGGTAGGTGGTGGATTTGGACACGTACACATGGGGTATAAAAGATTTTCACAAATGCTGGACGGGGTCCTTGGCTAAGAGGAGACTCTGCCTTGGGCCCGCCGGTGTAATAAACTGCACTCCACTATCTGCATTGTCCTTCTGAGTGAGTCTGTTTCCCGGAAAGCGTGGCTATAACAAAATCAGTTTTTCTTTTTAGTAAACAACATATTAATACAGTTACATGTTTAATGTTTTCATTTAGTATATTTGTCATCACTTGCTACTGCAGTAAAAGGGAAATCTTTCTAAAACTACCTCCTTGGGAGGTTATTAATGCCCCTGTCATAATATTAATTTATCAAGCTTAAGATTCTCATTGAGATAAATGACATAATTGGAATATAATTTAAATCAAATACAATACTATCTTAATGGTATCATTGCATTAACCTAAAACCTTAATTTTTTTTTCTTATTTTTTGAAGTTCTTAAATTATCTTGTTAAAAAATTTTTAATTAACCTAAGACAAGTTTAGAAGATACTTTTAAAACAGGGTTAAGATTACATCTCTCGTATGTATCCATTAAGTAGTAAGAAATAGGAGAGTAACCAAAAAATTATAGTTTCTATTACTTTGATGTTATCAGTTACAAGAAAGGAAAAACTAAATAATAAACAGAATTCAGAGGATAAAAACTATTTTGTTCATCTTTGAAAATGTAGCTTGTTGGTCAACATTTAAAAATAAATTTCAAGTTAAATACAAATGACTTCAGAAGTTCTAAATAGATAGAATGTAAACTTTTTAAAGATACCTTTTCAAGGATTCGAATTATGTTTAAATCAGTTCTTAATAGTAATTACAGTTAAAAGAGAAACCTAAAATTTGGGGAAGGTAAATTTTCAATGGCTCAAAATTAAGGAATTATGAATAAAATTTTAAATTTGTTTTGTCTTTTCCTTGCTCTGAAAATGCTGCATCCGAGATACTAATAAAAATAGAAAGTCAGCGGCGGGCGGTTAAAAAAAAAAAAAGAATAGAAAGTCAGATTGAATGTATTTTACAAAAGGAAATTGTGTATAGTCATAGAGATTCAGGGGAATTCTCTCTTTTTGAACCATTCTTTACTCAAGTCTTTAACATCTACTTAGTTTAGATAATTTAAAACAACGTTAAAATGCCAGTAAAGCACTTTTTCTTTGTGGTAAGGTTTTTATAAAACCTTTGCCTTTCTAAGGTCAGAAGGTTACCCTGATACTCTCAGAGGTGTGGGATTGTCCTCCCGAGATTGATACTTTGGTGTTTTGTTTTTCTTCTGTATTCCTCAGATGTACTGAATGAAAAGACAGGCAAAGGATATCTAGTAATAATTTTTTAAATTGCCCATTTTTTTTCTTTTTACTACTAAGATAAGACACACAAGTATTAGTTGAGTCCATTTACATAATAACTTCCTTATCTTTAGTAATCCAAAACTTAAAAAATGATATGCCAAGCACATTTTTTCCAGTGTTTGTCCACTGAAATTAAGAAATCTTGTTGACTCCAAAGGGAGTCTTGAACACAAGACTACATTCAGTCCTGAGTGGATGATTCATTCAGTAAATGTTTATTAATTACCTATTACATGATAATCGCTGCTCGATACTGAGAATGCAGCAATGAGCAAAGACCCTACCCTCTTGGTGCTTGTACTCTAGCAGAAGTTGTTTAAGGATATTTAAAATTTACCAGAATATTGTTACTTCTTGCTGATAAATAATATAGACTTTTTTATGAGCCCAAATAGGGCACTAGTAGTATTTATTAACTACTTTAAAAAAAGAAAACTATATGCAGAATTAGGCTTTGCTCTGAAACTGGTGAACTTAGTAGAGTGACACCTTAAGATCGCCAGCAGGTACTGTTCAGATTGACAAGCTAGTGGCTCCAGTGCATCCCCCGCTCCTGGTTGCTGTGTGTCCAGCCTTATCATTTCATATTCCTTTAAACTTCAGGCAGACAAGGCTGGGAAGATTGACATGTTTTTGGTGTGGCAAATTACTAGTTTATACTCGAGCTTTTGCCTAGCAATAGCAACTATCACTATCCCTGTTTGGCAGGAGTTGACACCTTGTTTTCCGTTTCTTAAATATTTCTAGAGTTATATTCATTAATTTTCTGTTTTATTCTATAATTTCTTTCTTTGCCATTCAAGTTAGATTCTCATTTGGGTTTAGAATGTTTCACAAAACGATCTCTACAATTGATCTAACAAATACTAAAGAGAGGTTTTAGATAAAGGAAATGCCAAATGACCCTGAAAGAACTCCAATTCCCACATTAGACCTGTCTCTCAGCTTTACCCTTCTACCTACCCATCTCCCAATAATTAGTGTTTTGATACATGTGTTTTATTCTCAGTGTTCACAGAGCCAGCTAAGTTACTAAACAGTTTAGCTTATTATTTCTAAAATGGTTTTAAAACTCCACTCATAATTTTTTTTATCAGAGGGAGTATAAAATTATTTAGTACAGTGGAGATTCCTTCCAAGAGCTTTCAGTGAATACAGGATTGTTAATGCATTTAATGTATAAATGTGCAAGTTCTTTCTATTAAATTTTCACTGTATTAAATTATTTACTTGAACTCTGTTTTCTTCAGAAATCAGAACTTGGAAGTGTAGTCTTTAAATTTAAGTACATCAGCTTAGGAGACTTAAAAGTGTGGGGGAGGTTTACAAATGTAGATATTTTTACCTGAATATTTGCATCAAATAGTACATTAAAAGACTAGTAAAGGTTTTTCTGTCATGTAATTTCTCAAGCAGTAGCTGACCAACTAAACATATGTTGCCTCTCTCGTTGCTTGGTGCTCCTGGTTCTTTGCATGTGTCTTTTCAACTAGAGCTTTAACTTCCTCTTGTGCGCGGTTTGTGCAGATTGCAGCTTGCTAACTTGTCTTTGTCTGTGACGCGTGCAGCCTAACCCGTCGCAGCCACACTGCCTGGAAAGGCAGTGCTGTCAGACGGGAAGCCGAGAGTGGGCGTGCTCGGCGTGTCAGCAGGTGCTCTCAGTGCGTGTGTGTGTCTAGGAGCCAGTCGTTCATCCTGGAGAAGCTGCGCCAGAAACACTGCTTGCTCTGGGTTGCCAGGGCTTGGCCAGAAAGAAAACCAACAGAAAGGAAGTGGGATGACTGCATCCAAGAAATGTGTGGCATGGTTAAACATGTATGGTGGGTAGTCAGAAACTTATAAAAAGTCTTAACCGTTATACTTTTGTTTTCAGGCTGTGTTTAGAAACTATAAAATTTCTTGTACGTATGGTCAGATTTTGCATAATGAAACCAAAGTTTGTCTCTAACTAACTGTATATCATATTTGTTGTTGTTATTTTTTACTTTACATATACAAATATGATTTGTATATCATATTTTTTATCACTTATTTTATTATTTGTCCCTTCTGACCATCAGTGAATAATACAGGTTTAGCTGAGAAATAGTCAAGAAGAATAAAAATGTTTTACTGTTTAAATTTAATTCTGAATAGAAACATCACATTTTCTTGTAAAAATAGAATCCTTTAATAGTTTGGTGTATGTAGGATATTGTGCAGACATATTGTTCTCATTTTTCCTCATAGCTATGATAGATACCTATGTTTATACCTAAACTCAGATGTCCCATATTAATATAGTTAACTATGTATGTGTTATGTTAGTTGTATTTTAAATACAACAAATATTCAGGGTTTTGTTTTTGTTGTTAGTTTTTCTCTTTTCGTTTTGTTTAGTTTTTAAAAGAACTTTAATCAATTCACTTGCTGAAAAAACAGGAATGTCTGAGTTCAGGAATGTATTAAGTTGAGTCATGTGTAATTGACGTTTTTAGTAGGACAAGATTAATTGAGTGTTGGTAGTTTCATTTGGTTCAGCCTAATATGTTGATTCAATGTAGAGGCAAATAATATTGGAATATGGCAGTTTTTTTCTAGAAATACAATCATTATGTTAGCTAGTATTCTAGGGGGTCAGTGACTTTCATCCATAGTCATGTCTTCTGAGTGGAACAGAACTCCTCATCTACTTTTGAAAAATCATCAGACAACTGTGATGAGACTGGGCAGGGCACAGTGTGATCTCTAAGATCCCTTTCAGTCTTATTCTGTGATTCTGTATGATTTCACCTGTCTTTACATAGGCTCAGAAGTAGAACACAAATCTTAATGAAAGAGGAAGACACTCTACATCCTCTTCATGTGGCAGAGTTGTGCCCTAACCCATATGAGCCCCAGAAGAGCAGGACAGCAGAAGGGAGCCCTGATGGATGCCATGAACCTTTCATTCGTGAAGGTCACAGCTTTTAAAGGTTTATCATTTCCCAGGTCTTCACGGGAGTTCCGGGAAATTAACCGGGTCTACTTCCAGTCTAAATAAGCTCAGTGTTCAGAGCTCCGGGAACCACCGGTCTCAGTCATCTTCCTTGCTGGACATGGGAAACATGTCGGCCTCTGATCTCGATGTCGCCGACAGAGCCAGGTTTGATAAGGTAAGATAAAATGACGCATGTTTCTTAAACATTACTGTCAGTTTTCTAGCACCAGTTTGTTACTGCTTTAATTGTGTTCAAAGATTTGGGCTCTATTGACTCTTTTAATTAACCGTGTCTTACTTTCCATTTCTGAATCTAAAAAAAAAAAAAAAAATAACTGGTCAAATGGCAACTGAAATGTGATTCATCAATTAAATGACATAACAGCTTTATTAAAATTTGTTATAAATCATAAAGAGCTTGCATTGTCAATCCAGTTATTTGAGTGACTACAAAGAGGAAACAACTTTTATGAAGCTAAATTGTTTAAATAAAGTTTTATCACTCTGTTCCTCTTTCCAGATTCCAAGTGAGTAATTGTTGTCAGTTTTGTTTTAGGTATGTTCTGACCCTGTTATGCCTCATCAATACTGCATTGTCTTGTCAATCTTGGAAGTATTTGTTTGGGGGATTCTATTAAGATTATAGATAAAGCTTCCCTGGTTGCTGCAGAAAAGTGATTAAATGTGGAATGTTATTTTAAGCGTTTTGTTCAGTTCTTTGTAGAATCATTTTGGTTTTCTTCAGATCTTTGAACAGGTACTGAGTGAACTGGAGCCCCTGTGTCTGGCAGAACAAGACTTCATAAGTAAATTTTTCAAACTACAGCGACATCAGAGTATGCCTGGAACTGTGGTATGGGTGACATTTATTTACTAGCTCATATTTGTGATCTATATCATAATTAGCCTAATCATTATGTTGTCATAATTTCAATATCAGAACAGAAAGAATTTACATTGTAAGGATTTTTTAAGTAATTTTTATCATATAAGATAATAAAAAAAAGGATAGTGTTTGGGCATCTAATCTAATATTCTAGACTATCTTAGGCCTAAACATTCTCCAAATTGATGAGTGGGGGAAATGTCTGAGTTTACTTGGCAAAAAATATTTTTAAAAAGCAAATTTATTGTTTTAGTGATCAAGAAAAAGTAAATAGAATTAAAAAATTACAATGATGTTTTAATGTATATTTGTTGTTATTTAGTCACTAAGTCGTGTCTGACTCTTTGCAACCCCGTGGACTGTAGCCCACCAGGTTTCTCTCTCCATGGGATTCCCCAGGCAAGAATACTGGAGTGGATTGCCAGTTCCTTCACCAGGGGATCTTCCCAACCCAGGGATTGAACCCGTGGCTCCTGCATTGGCAGGCAGATTTCTTTCCTGCTGAGCCACCAGGGAAGCCCCCATGGTCTTAAAAAATAAATGAAAGCAAGCAAGAGAAAAATGGAGAGCCTCAAATCAGAATCTTTCTTATGGCTTTCTTACTATGAGACTGAGAGAGTAACAGGCGGGAAGGCCAAGGGTCTCCAAATGGAGGAATGAGGCTGTAAGTGCCAGACATTTTTATCTCTCCTAACCGGCAGAAAATGAAGAAGGAATTCATAGGGCCTGGACTCCATCTCAGGCCTGTCCGTGCTGATCGTGCTCGGCTGCCTCTCCAGTGGACTCTGAACTCTCTGCTTAGTGCCTGTGGGAACGACAATGGAAGGATAAGACCCCCTCCGGACAGGGGAACCTTGAAGATCATATCCAGGTTACTCATCGCCTAAGAGAAAAGAGACACTAATCACCCCTGACACTATCTATCAGAATGTAAGCACAGGCTTATCGGTTATTAACTGTTTGGAATGTAACTGCAGGCTGATTGATTATTGACTGTTTGAACACATAACACGGGAATGATGGGGTTATTGTAGTTGTATTTACCCTGCCTTTGTTTATGTAAGTCTCAAGGGAATTGAGGTGGTGGGTTTGGACACGTACACATGGGGTATAAAAGATTTTCACAAATGCTGGACGGGGTCCTTGGCTAAGAGGTGACTCTGCCTTGGGCCCGTCGGTGTAATAAACTGCACTCCACTATCTGCATTGTCCTTCTGAGTGAGTCTGTTTCCCGGAAAGCGTGGCTATAACATTTGGTGCGTTGGCTGGGAAACTCCTCGCTTTGAGGAGACAGGTCTCATTTGAGGCCACCCCGAGGCTTTGTAGCTTGAATCTCCTAGAGGGGGGAAGGCGCCTCGCCCCTCTGGAAGGATTCTGCTTTTCAACGCCCGGACCTTTCACGTAAGCAGGTAGTGGACGGCAGCAGGGGAACTGAGCGCTCAGGTGAGGAGGAGCCCACCCAGCAGGGTGGAAGAGGGGGCCTGATCACCCCCCTGGGAGGGACTAGAAGGAGCGGGGACCCACAGGAGCCTGGAATAGGCAGGTGGCGATTGCTTGGTACACAGGTTGACGAGCGTGCTAGGGTTTAAGAAGGAAATTTGTGAAGGACATTTAGGAGGTGTGTCCACGCCGTCTCGGGGAAAATTATTACCAAGCGATCGCCAGGGGATTCTTAGGATAAGAAACTGGTCCGTGTATGCTCGTATTCTGCCCTCCCCCAGGAGGTGTCCCGTCTGCTGTGAAATTCTTGACCCCCTCGGAATTGTTAGGCTAGAAGGAGGGGGATACAGAAGTGAGTATGAATTGGCTTTTCCGGAGATGGCCTGGGACATGAGATATTTAACCCATCTGTGTTTTCATCCGCACCTGATCAAGCCCACCAAGGCAGAAT
The DNA here is from genome assembly GCF_963930625.1 of Muntiacus reevesi. NCBI lineage: Eukaryota > Metazoa > Chordata > Mammalia > Artiodactyla > Cervidae > Muntiacus > Muntiacus reevesi. Next base: position 215,747 of record NC_089255.1, on the reverse strand, counting down.
GGACTTTAAGGGAGAAACAGTCTCGGACCATGTGATGTTCTGGTTCAGCTGTGCTGACCGGCAGGTGAAGACACGCCAAACCCCCTTCTCCCTCTGGGGTCTGGCAGGTAAGGCTCTTCTCTCCCCAATTAGAAAGGAGGCAGAATGGCAATTTAAGTGTCACTGAGTGGAAATATGAGAAGTACATAGGGTACTGAGAACTTCGTAGACAGAACGAAAAGGAAAAGTAGAAGAAGGTCCGAGAAGGTAAGCGAGATGGGGGAAAGTGAATCTAAGGCAACTGTATTGGAGTGCATGATTAAAAATTTAAAGAAGGGATTAGGAGGAGACTATGGGGTGAAGATGAAGCCTAACTGCCTCCACATACTCTGTGAGGTCGAATGGACCCCAATGGGAGCAGGATGGCCACCAGAGAACACCGTGAACTTAAAAATAATGGAAGCAGTCTACACAGTAGTCACAGGCGAGCCAGGACACCTGGATCAATATCCATCTATTGACTCATGGCTAGGGTTAGCTAAAGACCCTCCTACTTGGACAAGGTTCTGTATCCAGAAGGGAAAGGGAAAAATATTAATGGCACAAAAATTGACTGATGATAAAAAAGGAAATTCTACAGGATTTGGACGGGGATGACCTGACCCCTCCCCCATGCTGGATAATGACACGCCTGCCTCCCAGTGCTTCACCAGGACCGGAGGCTGCCTTAATGCCCGATCCAGGGCCAGGTGAAGTTTCTGCAACAGCCACTGCTCCTCCGCCAGCTTTCCCGGAGTTCGTAGAGCCTCCGTTTGGGCAGGCTCCGATCCCGGTGACAGAAGCCTCTGGCCAACACTGCCAGGATCCGGCTCCAACCGAACCGCCCAAGCTATACCTGCCTCTCCCGGTGAGTACTGACAAGAGGGGGAGGGAGACGTTGGAATTAAGCAGAGACTGCGCTCTGCCAGAGAGCCGGAGGGAATAAAAGAGAACAGACAAGAGACTTACAGTGCTAGCTGCTGCTCTGGGAAAGTCTATCTTGGGCCCTCCAGAAAACCTCATCTGCCCCAGGGACAGGACAGTCCTTCAACGGTCCCAAGGGAGGCCCCGGTCCCCGTTACAGCCAAACCAATGTGCCCGGTGCATGCTTTTGGCCACTGGAAGAATGAATGCCCTAAGGCAAGGAGGGAAGAGGAAGCTCCCGCAGTTGTGGGGCTTGCTGACTTGGAAATTAACTAGGGCTGCCAGGGCTCAGAGATATCAGGTCCCTGAGAGCCCATGGTAACCGTAAAAGTGGGGGACCAAAACATTGACTTCATGGTGGATACAGGAACAGAACTGTCGGTAGTAACAAAACCTGTGGCACCACTGTCCAAAAAGACTACCGCTGTAACTGGGGTGTCGGGAGAAGAGATGATTAAATCGTTTTGCCAGCCCAGAAAATGTCAGATGGAGGGGGGACACCAAGTGACATTCCTGAGTGCCCAGTACCCCTGTTGGGAGGAGAGCTCTCCAAACTAGGAGCACAGGTGACTTTCTCCCCTGAGAAGAGGCCCACCTTCTGGACGGACTCTATGACTTATTTGCCCTCTCTCTCAGTGCCAACCCAAGATGAGTGGAGGTTGCATGAGCCCCTGAAGGCAGAGCCGGGTGGGCCGGAAGAGCATGAGAGAGCTAACTCAATTGTTCCCTGAGGTCTGGGTGGAAGACAACCCCCCCTCCCCCCAGGCTGGCTGAACATCACGCCCCAGTGATAATGGGACTCAATCCAGGTACCATCCCAGTTAGAGGGCACCGGTACCCGATATGGATGGAGCCTGAGCTGGCATATTGCCCTACATCAATAGATTGAAACAAGCAGGCCTTCTAGTAGAGTGCCAGTCGGCTTGGAATACGCCAATCCTGCCAGTCAAAAGGGAAGGAGGACAGGACTATAGGCCTGTACAAGATCTCAGGCTAGTCAACCAGGCTACTGTGACTTTACAGCCCACTGTTCCAAACCCCTATACCTTGCTTAGCCTCCTTCCGCCGAGGACTAAAGTTTACACTTGCCTAGATCTCAAGGATGCCTTCTTCTGCGTACACCTCGCCCCAGCATCACAGCCCATAATTGCCTTTGAATGGGAAGATCCAGTCGGGAGCACCAGATAACAAAGGCTAACTCCACAGCCATCTTTGGGGAAGCCTTGGCTTCTGATCTGAACTCATTCCATCCGGAAGAGTATGGATGTCAGCTCCTACAATATGGAGATGACCTGCTGCTGGCTGCCTGAGACCAAGGAAAAATGCTAGAAAGGGACAAATGCACTGCTCCAGCTGTTGATGAAAGCAGATTACCGGGTGTTGAAAGAGAAGGCACAATCTACAAAGAGGAGGTAAGGTATCTGGGGTTTGTTTTAAAAAAGGGCTCAAGGTTCGAGACCCTAATTGGGTCTTATATACTGATGGCACTCGCATGATAAAACAAAGACAACAGCTGTTGGGTTAGCCAGAGCAGAAGGGGCCATCAAGACTGAAAAGAGATGGTGGGAATTGTCAGGTGACAAATTATTGGTACCAGAGGAGCTGGCACACACTCTGGTAAGCCAAACACACCAAGCGACCCACCTAGGCCATGCTGTCTGCTCACAGGTTAATGCTGCCTCTCGGGTATTCAGACAAAATCCTCTGGGTATTCACCTGAAAGGCATGCTGCCCCTTGAACACCTGGGAGTGGACTTCACTAAAATGAAACCTCACCGACACTACCATTATCTGCTGGTCATGGTATGTGCATTCTTGAGATAGGTAAAAACTTTTCCTACCTGGACTGAAAGAGCATCAGAAGTAGCCTGGTGGCTGCTTAGGAAAATGGTTCCCAGATTTGGATTTCCTACCAGCATTGGATCAGGCAATGGCCCGGCTTTTGCAGCTGATTTAGTACAAGTAAGCAAAACTTTAAACATCAAATGGAAACTGCACACTGCATATAGGCCCAGAGTTCTGAGATAGTGGAATGAACCAACCAGACACTTAAAGAGACTGACTGCTCCTGAGTGGACTTGCTTCTGACGGCTCTGCTCAGACTCAGGATGACCCCACAGTCCCAAGGCTATTCTCCATACGAAATTGTGTATGGGAGGCCTCCTCCCATAATAAAACAGGTGTCAACAAATTTGCCTCAGGTAAGGGGGGATAAGATTTCACAGCAGATGGAACTGGGTAAGGTAATAAATTGGGTAACTAAGTTTGTACAAGAAAGGGTGCCGTTCCCCCTTGGGGAACAGATTCATGAGTTTACACTTGGTGACCAAGCATGGGTCAAAGATTGGGAACATGATTTGCTAGCCCTTTGGTAAAAGGGCCCTTATGTTATTCTAACTACCCCTACTGCAGTTAAAGTTGCAGGTATTGTCCCTTGATCCATCACACCAGAGCAAAGAAGGCATACCACGCTGACCCGGAGGACGCCAAGTGTACCACCCAGAAGGACCCCACCGACCCACGGGAAACCAAGATCATTCTGAGGAGAAAGAAGAAAACGAGGTCCCGGACGAGCCCTCTACAGGATGGAGCTGGGTAAACGACTCCTGCTGCTCGGCCTCATCAACGCAATTCTGAACCTGACCACTGCTCCTGCACAGGACAACGTCTTCATCTCGTGGGCCACAACTCTGCCAACTGTTGGGTGTGTGGGGCTATGCCCCTGTCAGTAATGGACAGACTCCCCTGGTGGGTATCGCCACTCTGTTCCTCTCTCCAGCCATAACCTGTCTTTGCTCTCCTGGTGTAAAAAGAAGCCATCAATGGGCCAGGGACATAGGGTTACATTTAACATGAGCACCAGCCTTACAGAAGTAACAAAGGCTTATACCTCATATGTGAAAAATAAAAAGGAGAAGTGTTCTTTACAAAAGGGGGACAGGCCTCCCGGTACCTTGAGCAATACTACTAGGTCTGGGATGAACATTTCTGGATGACTCCTGAGAAAGGACAGTTGATTACCCCTGCTACTATTTGCTGGGAACAAAAAAAAAAAAGAAAGTTAGATTTGGAGACCACCCCCTAGACCCAAAAGAATTAAAATATATGGGTTATTTACCCCCTGAACAATGTAAACAAATCTTGGAAGTTACCTATCACCCCAATCAATCTGTTCAGTGACCTGTTTCCGACTGGAAATATAATCCTGGAATGTGCTGGGTAGCCCCCAATGGGACCCAGTGGCTCTGTGGGCTTAACTTATGGCCATGGTTACCAGTTGGCTGGGTGTGGCGTTGCACATTAAGATTTGCTTTCGCCCATGGCAGAATTAAGCCTAGCCTGCACCAGCCTCCAGTAAACCCGCCTTATCTGCATGTAAAATGGACACGATCTGTGTTCCAATGGTATGACTATCTTGCTGCCTTGTTTGTACCCTCTGTAGGGACAACGGATATCATGGTTAAAGTAGAGGCCTTAACTAATTTCACTAAACAGGCCCTCTTAGACAGTACAAAAGCCATTCAAGCTTTGAATGAGAAACAAATTCAGATGAGGAAGGCAGTAATTCAAAATAGGATGGCATTAGACATACTCACAGCAGCCCAAGGAGGGACTTGCACCGTAATTAAAGTTAAATGTTGTGTGTATATCCCTGACCTGTCTGAAAATGTATCTACTGCCTTGAAGGATATGAAAAATCAAGTGAAAGCCATGTCTAATGAAAATATTCCCTTTTGGACTTCAGTTCTCTCCTGGGTAAAGGGAGACTGGTAGAAAACCATTGTAACTGTTGTTATAGTAATCTTAATCATACTGCTCTGTGGGCCCTGCTTCCTATAATGTCTTGTGAATTTTGTAACCCAGAGGTTGATAGCATTCTCTCATATGGGTGGCAGGAGGGCTAAGGTACAATATATCTCAATAAATGATGCTCGTTATGGAAACTAAGAGCATCAAGAGGGGGGAATGAAGAAGGAATTCATAGGGCCTGGACTCCATCTCAGGCCTGTCCGTGCTGATCGTGCTCGGCTGCCTCTCCAGTGGACTCTGAACTCTCTGCTTAGTGCCTGTGGGAACGACAATGGAAGGATAAGACCCCCTCCGGACAGGGGAACCTTGAAGATCATATCCAGGTTACTCATCGCCTAAGAGAAAAGAGACACTAATCACCCCTGACACTATCTATCAGAATGTAAGCACAGGCTTATCGGTTATTAACTGTTTGGAATGTAACTGCAGGCTGATTGATTATTGACTGTTTGAACACATAACACGGGAATGATGGGGTTATTGTAGTTGTATTTACCCTGCCTTTGTTTATGTAAGTCTCAAGGGAATTGAGGTGGTGGGTTTGGACACGTACACATGGGGTATAAAAGATTTTCACAAATGCTGGACGGGGTCCTTGGCTAAGAGGTGACTCTGCCTTGGGCCCGCCGGTGTAATAAACTGCACTCCACTATCTGCATTGTCCTTCTGAGTGAGTCTGTTTCCCGGAAAGCGTGGCTATAACAAAAAGAACAAACCAGCGATCTGTTTTTCCTTCTCTATACAAAATTAAAAGGAGGTTTCTCCTAACATTCTGTGTGGCCATGACACCTGGTCTCACCTAAAGCTAACTACTCCCAAACCTTGAGTTAACCAATACATTTCTTTTTCGTATGGAAATGTTGTCTTAAGCTATGTTAATGAACCCCAGACTCCATCTTCAAGTTGGTTCCGCCAAAGGGCCTAACTTACTTGTTCAGGTATTGTTCCCCTAATCTATGTAAACGAAGCTATTTGTTGGTACAAGGTGCAAGTCAATAGTTTTATGGCCTGGGATGAATTATCTGGTGCCATTCTAGATTTTATGACATTCCTTTCTTTTCATTAACAGACTGTGAGTGACTATATACCATACAGCTAAAGACTAGGAGGGGGGTACTCTTTTGCCCCCTTCTGATGCCTATGTCAGAAGCTTTCTCTATCTCCTTTATACTTTAATAAAACTTTATTACACAAAAGCTCTGAGCGATCCAGCCTCGTCTCTGGCCCCGGATTGAATTCGTCTCCTCCGGAGGCCAAGAATCCCGCGTCTTATCGTTCAGCAACAACCTTTCATCTTGAGGGCTCGTCCGGGATCCTTCAGGACAAGGTAAGGATGCTTGGAGCTCTACTTCTTTGTTCTCCTAGCGAACACGTTTTCCGCTGTTCTTTACTAACTCTAAGGTGTGCTTGTGTGAATGAATGAAAGGCCCTGCTCTGCGCTTCCTCGGCGACCTCATAAGGCTTATGGCAGAAACTTGTCGGGGGTTTATACCGACCTGCCAATGCCAAGAGGCAACCAGTGTCCCCTTTGGGAGCCGGCCAGAAACGGGCAAAGCATGTGGACCGAACTCTTTTTTCTCGGTCAAACTTTTCGGTCTCTGACCATTTCATAACTCCTTGGGAATTAAAAGTACTAACCTTATCTCTCGGATCTTAGGCTTTCAAGAGACTTGTAACCTATGTTGCTACTCTACTGTGGTCTAGGTCTCAAACTTGGATTGGTAGTTAGGAAGCGCCTAGCCTCGCTAGGCATGGAAAGTTTGGAAGCTAGATGGAGCTCTAACTCCCAGAGCTTCTCTGATGTTAAAGGTTACTTGGATTGGAACTGCAATGGTTTTTTTCTTTTGGTAACACTGGCTCTTACTGGAGCAGAGGAGGCTCTTATACCGGTGTGGTGACTCTTGGAAGGAACATCTCAGTTTCATGTTTGTATCAGTCTTATTGTGGTCAGGAATATACTCCGGGTCGTGCACAGGCACTCAGGTGACGAATGTGTCCCCCAGAGGTCTTGGCTTGGGAGGCATTCCGGAAGGTTACTCTGATTGCACCCTGGGTGGCATCAGAGGCAAGTGAGGTGAAGAGCTGGACGTCAGTCAGGGATGCCATCAGGTCTACCCTGGGTGCATCCCCACCCCGTCTCGGTGGTAGAACCGGGAGGGACGAGTGTGACGCCTGCGTCGGTAAGGGACAGACTAAGTCCGACCAGGAAGGAAAAGCTTTTGGTGTAATGTCTGTCTACACCCCCATCTAGAGCAGGGAGGGACGCCTCCGGTAGAAAAATGGCGCTGGTCGCTTTTTTTCTCTCTCACAGATGGGAGCTAACAATTCCAGCCTCACTCCTTTGAACTGTATCCTGCAAAACTGGGATAGATGTGATCCCCAGGGCTTAAAGAAGACACACCTGGTCTTCCTATGTGATACTGCATGGCCGCGGTACCCACTGGAGGATGGCGAACGGTGGCCAGTTGGAGGGTCTCTTAAGTATAATACTGTTTTACAATTAAAACAGTTCTGTAAAAAGCAAGGGAATTGGGTAGAAGTAGTGTATATTAGAGTGTATTAGAGCTTTTAAAGGTGTTACTCTGCATTATGACCTTACTTGGAAGGATGTGATGTATATCTTGGGACAAACGTTGACTGCCGACTCAAAGCCTCGAGTTTTGGGTAAAGCGGTTGCTTATGGAGATGAATGGCTTGGTAATGAATCAGTGGGAAAGAGGGAGGACGAGATGACTGCCCTCCCCACTGGGAGTCAGGCGGTCCCAGCTACAGAACCAGACTGGGACTCTAACACTGCTAAAGGAAGATGGGATCAGAGTCATTTTGTCAGATGTATTCTTGAAGGACTCAGGCAGGCGCGTTCTAAGCCTTTAAACTATGGCAAACTGGCAGACATAGAACAAGAAGAGAAGGAAGCTCCTGGTAAATTCCTAGACAGACTGAGAGAAGCCCTTCGCAGATTCACTGAGATTGATCCCGAAAGTGAAGAGGGGAAAGTGATCTTAAAGGATAGATTTCTCACTCAGTCGGCTCCAGATATTCGCCGTAAGTTATCAAAACGGGCGTATGGACCAAATCAGTCTGTAGATAATCTGTTACAACTGGCTCAGACAGTCTATTATGGTAGGGAATATGAGGAAAAGAAAGAAAGGCAGAGAAAGACGAAGGAAAAGGCGGAAGCCCTCGCAATGGCTATGAAAACCGTTCTTAAACAGCCTGAGAAAAATGCCCAGAGGGACCCAGGTGAAAAGGGATGGGCTTGCTATGGCTGTGGAAAGGAGGGGCATCTCAAGCGGGATTGCCCTCAGGCGTCTGAGCCGCCCCCGGCTCCATGTCCGGTCTGCAAGGGACCACACTGGAGGAGAGACTGCCCCCAGAGGTGTAGGTCTCAGGGGTCTGACTCTCAAGACAATCAGGACTGAAGGTGCCCGGGGGTCCCCACACAAGCTCCCGTCCTAATTACACCTGAGGAACCCCGGGTATTGATAACGGTGGGAGGCCAATCCGTCAATTTCCTTTTAGATACTGGGGCAACTTACTCCGTGCTTACTGAAGCCCCTGGCCCACTTTCTTCCCGATCCGCTTCCGTAATGGGACTGTCTGGACGAGCCAAAAGGTATTACTTCAGTTATTCTCTATCGTGCAACTGGGATTCTGTGCTATTTTCACACGAGTTTCTTATCGTGCCAGAATCACCCTCACCCCTTTTGGGGAGAGATATACTGAGCAAGGTCCATGCCTCTGTTTTCATGAATATGGAGCCCTCCCTTTCTCTCCCTTTAGTTGAAGAAAATGTGAATCCTAGAGTATGGGCTGATGGAAAATCTGTGGGTCGAGCACAAAATGCTATTCCTGTAGTTGTCAAGCTCCAAAGACCCACACTTATTCCCACATAAGAAGCAGTATCCACTGAAACCTGAAGTTAAGGAAGGGTTAAAACCCATCATTGAAAATTTAAAGGAGCAGGGACTATTAGTTCCCTGTAACAGTCCATGCAACACTCCTATTTTGGGTGTAAAAAAATCAAATGATAAGTGGAGATTAGTTCAAGATTTACGAATAATAAATGAGGCTGTGGTTCCTTTACACCCCGTGGTGCCTAATCCTTATACGCTACTGTCTGAAATTCCTGAACGAGCCAAATATTTTTCAGTAATTGATTTAAAAGATGCCTTCTCTTCAGTGCCTTTGGCAGAGGAAAGTCAATTTCTATTTGCCTTTGAAGACCCTACTCAGCCAGCTTCTCAGTTAACCTGGACAGTTTTGCCCCAGGGATTTCGTGACAGTCCCCACTTATTTGGACAAAGTTTGTCACGGGATCTACAAAACTTTAATAGCTCTAAAGCAGTAGTGTTACAATATGTAGATGATATTTTGCTCTGTGCTGAGACAGAGGAAGCTTGTTCACGAGCCTCAGAAGATTTCTTAAACTTTCTGGCAGGCTGCGGTTACAAGGCATCAAGAGAAAAGGCTCAGCTTTGTCAACAATCTGTTAGATATCTGGGCCTAATCATATCAGAAGGGACTAGGGCCATAGGCCCCGAGAGAATTAAACCTATACTAAACCATCCCCTACCTATGACTTTAAGGCAATTGAGAGGATTTTTGGGAATCACAGGCTACTGTCGTATTTGGATTCCGGGTTATGGAGAACTTGCCCGGCCTTTATATAAACTTATAGCTGAAACTCAGCAGGCCCAAACTGACAAACTGGTTTGGTCTCCAGATACTCAAAAGGCTTTTAAGGTTCTTCAGACTGCTCTCCTGCAAGCTCCAGCTTTGAGTTTGCCCACAGGGTCAGAATTTAACTTGTTTGTCACTGAAAGGAAAGGTATGGCCTTGGGAGTTTTGACACAACCCCGGGGGCCTCACCAGCTACCTATTGCTTATCTAAGCAAAGAATTAGATGTAATTGCACGTGGGTGGCCCCACTGCCTAAGAGTAATTGGGGCAGCTGCTTTATTAGCACCTGAAGCTTTAAAAATAATTACTGGACGAAACCTTACTGTACTGACTTCTCATGATGTGAGTGGAATCTTAAATTCTAAGGTTAACATTTGGATGACAGACAGTAGGCTTCTTAAATATCAGTCACTGTTGTTAGAAGGACCAGTAACTAAGCTTTAAGTTTGTAGAAATTTAAATCCTGCTACTTTCCTTCCTGAGAAGGAAGATGAAACACCTGATCACGATTGTTCCCAATTTCTAACTTTAAACTATGCAGCTCGGGAAGATCTAATGGATACCCCATTAGACAATCCTGACATGGAAATATTTACAGATGGCAGTTCTTTTGTTCGGGATGGAAAGCGTAAAGCAGGTTATGCTGTGGTGACGGCTGAACAGGTTTTAGAAGCAAAATCTCTCCCCCAGGAAACCAGCGCCCAGTTAGCGGAGCTTGTGGCTCTGACCCGAGCTCTAGAGTTAAGCAAAGGGCAGCGAGTAAATGTCTACACTGATTCTAAGTATGCTTATTTGACTTTGCATGCTCATGCTGCAGTATGGAAAGAAAGACAGTTTCAAACAGCAACAGGGGAACCTATTAAGCATTTCAGAGAGATCCAGAGACTTTTAACTGCTATCTATTGTCCTAAAGAAGTAGCGGTTATGCATTGCAAAGGGCACAGCAGGGATGGGAGTAAAGTAGCCACCGGTAACCTGTTAGCAGACTCTCAAGCCAAAAAAGCGGCACTTTATGAAACCCCCTCCCGAAGACACGAGAGTTGCTGTAAACCAGTCTCCGGGCTCCCGGGCGTTTGCTCGGGAGCTGAGGGCCCCAGGCTCCCAGGCTCCCAGGCTCCCAGGCGCGGGTTAGGGTGGTGCGGACCCCAGGCTCCCAGGCTCCCAGGCGCGGGCTCATGTTCTGCGGACCCCAGGCTCCCAGGCTCCCAGGCTCCCAGGCGCCGGCTAGTGTGCTGCGGACCCCAGGCTCCCAGGCTCGCAGGCTCCCAGGCTCGGGCTTGGGTGCTGCGGACCCCAGGCTCCCAGGCTCCCAGGCTCCAGGATTGTGTGCTGCGGACCCCATGCTCCCAGGCTCCCAGGCTCCCAGGCGGGGGCTCGGGTGCTGCGGACCCCAGGCTCCCAGGCTCCCAGGCTCCCAGGTTACCAGGCGCGGGCTAGGGTGCTTCGGACCCCAGGCTCCCAGGCTCCCAGGCTCCCAGGTTACCAGGCGCGGGCTAGGGTGCTTCGGACCCCGGGATCCCAGGCTCCCAGGCTCCCAGGCGCGGGCTAGGGTCCTGCGGACCCCAGGCTCACAGGCTCCCAGGCTCCCAGCCTCCCAGGCGCGGGCTCGGTTACTGCGGACCCCAGGCTCCCAGGCGCGGGCTCGGGAGATGGGGCCCCAGACTCCCAGGCACCCAGCCAAAGTTTCCAGAGCTGCTGTAAACCAGTCTCCCGGCTCCCGGGCGATTGCTCGGGAGCTGAGGGCCCCAGGCTCCCAGGCTCCCAGGCTCCCAGGCGCGGGCTCGGGTGCTGCGGACCCCAGGCTCCCAGGCGCAGGATCATGAGCTGCATCTCCCAGGCTCCAGTGCAGGCACGGTAGCTGCCTCCCACAGGTTCAAAGGCAACCAGGCGCGGCTTCTGGAGCTGCGGGCCCAGGCTCACAGGCTCCCAGGCTCCCAGGCGCGGGCTAGGGTGCTGCGGACCCCAGGCTCCCAGGCTCCCAGGCTCCCAGGCTCCCAGGCGCGGTCTATGGTGCTGCGGACCCCAGACTCCCAGGCTCCCAGGCTCCCAGGCGCGGGCTAGGGTGCTGCGGACCCCAGGCCCCCAGCCTCCCAGGCTCCCAGGCTCCCAGGCGCGGTCTATGGTGCTGCAGACCCCAGACTCCCAGACTCCCAGGCTCCCAGGCTCCCAGGCTACCAGGCGCTGCTAGGGTGCTGCGGACCCCAGGCTCCCAGGCTCCCAGGTGCGGGCAAGGGTGCTGCGGACACCAGGCCCCCAGCCTCCCAGGCTCCCAGGATCCCAGCCGCGGTCTATGGTGCTGCGGACCCCAGACTCCCAAGCTCCCAGGCTCCCAGGCGCGGGCTCGTGTGCTGCGGACCCCAGGCTCCCAAGCGCGGGCTCGGGAGCAGAGGGCCCCAGGCCCCCAGCCTCCCAGGCTCCCAGGCGCCCAGGCGCGGGATAGGGTGCTGCGCACCCCAGCCTCCCAGGCTCCCAGGCTCCCAGGCGCGGGATAGGGTGCTGCGGACCCCAGGTCCCCAGGCTCCCAGGCTCCCAGGCGCGGGCTAGGGTGCTGCGGACCCCAGGCCCCCAGCCTCCCAGGCTCCCAGGCTCCCAGGCGCGGTCTATGGTGCTGCGGACCCCAGACTCCCAGGCTCCCAGGCCCCCAGGCGCTGCTAGGGTGCTGCGGACCCCAGGCTCCCAGGATCCCAGGCGCGGGCTAGGGTGCTGCGGACCCCAGGCCCCCAGCCTCCCAGGCTCCCAGGCTCCCAGGCGCGGTCTATGGTGCTGCGGACACCAAACTCCCAGGCTCCCAGGCTCCCAGGCGCGGGCTCGGGTGCTGCGGACCCCAGGCTCCCAGGCTCCCAGGCGCGGGCTCGGGAGCTGAGGGCCCCAGGCTCCCAGGCTCCCAGGCGCGGGCTAGGGTGCTGCGGACCCCAGGCCCCCAGCCTCCCAGGCTCCCAGGCTCCCAGGCTCCCAGGCGCGGGCTCGTGTGCTGCGGACCCCAGGCTCCCAAGCGCGGGCTCGGGAGCTGAGGGCCCCAAGCCCGCAGCCTCCCAGGCTCCCAGGCTCCCAGGCGCGGGATAGGGTGCTGCGGACCCCAGGTCCCCATGCTCCCAGGCTCCCAGGCTCGGGCTCGTGTGCTGCGGACCCCAGGCTCCCAAGCGCGGGCTCGGGAGCTGAGGGCCCCAGGCTCCCAGGCTCCCAGGCTCCCATGCGCGGGCTCACGTCCTGCGGACCCCAGGCTCCCACGCTCCCAGGCTCCCAGGCTCCCAGTCGCTGCTAGGGTGCTGCGGACCCCAGGCTCCCAGGCTCCCAGGCGCGGGCTAGTGTGCTGCGGACCCAAGGCCCCCAGCCTCCCAGGCTCCCAGGCTCCCAGGCGCGGTCTATGGTGCTGCGGACCCCAGACTCCCAGGCTCCCAGGCTCCCAGGCTCCCAGGCGCGGGCTCGGGTGCTGCGGACCCCAGGCTCCCAGGCTCCCAGGCTCCCAGGCTCCAAGGCGCGGGCTCGGGAGCTGAGGGCCCCAGGCTCCCAGGCTCGCAGGCGCTGGCTAGGGTGCTGCGGATCCCAGGCCCCCAGCCTCCCAGGCTCCCAGGCTCCCAGGCTCCCAGGCGCGGGCTCGTGTGCTGCGGACCCCAGGCTCCCAAGCGCGGGCTCGGGAGCTGAGGGCCCCAGGCTCCCAGGCTCCCAGGCTCCCAGGCTCCCAGGCTCCCAGGCGCGGGCTCAGGTCCTGCGGACCGCAGGCTCCCAAGCTCCCAGGTTCCCAGGTTCCCAGGCGCTGCTAGGGTGCTGCGGACCCCAGGCTCCCCGGCTCCCAGGCGCGGGCTAGGGTGCTGCGGACCCCAGGCCACCAGCCTCCCAGGCTCCCAGTCGCGGTCTATTGTGCTGCGGACCCCAGACTCCCAGGCTCCCAGGCTCCCAGGCTCCCAGGCGCGGGATAGGGTGCTGCGGACCCCAGGCCCCCAGGCTCCCAGGCTCCCAGGCTCCCAGGCGCGGGCTCGGGATCTGAGGGCCCCAGGCCCCCAGCCTCCCAGGCTCCCAGGCGCGGGATACGGTGCTGCGGACCCCAGGCCCCCAGACTCCCAGGCTCCCAGGCTCCCAGGCGCGGGCTCGGGAGCTGAGGGCCCCAGGCTCCCAGGCTCCCAGGCTCCTAGGCGCGGGGTAGGGTGGTGCAGACCCCAGGCTCCCAGGCTCCCAGGCTCCCAGGCGCCGGCTCAGGTGCTGCGGACCCCAGGCTCCCAGGCTCCCAGGCTCCCAGGCGCGGGCTAGGGTGCTGCGTACCCCAGGCTCCCAGGCTCCCAGGCGCGGGCTAGGGTGCTGCGGACCCCAGGGCCCCAGCCTCCCAAACTCCCAGGCTCCCAGGCGTGGTCTAGGGTGCTGCGGACCCCAGAACCCAGGCTCCCAGGCTCCCAGGCTCCCAGGCGCTGCTAGGGTGCTGCCGACCCCATGCTCCCAGGCTCCCAGGGTCCCAGGCGCGGGCTCGTGTGCTGAGGACCCGAGGCTCCCAGGCTCCCAGGCGAAGATCGAAAGCTGCTGAAAACCAGTATCCGGCCTCCCGTGCGTTTGCTCGGGAGATGCGTGCCCCAGGCTCCCAAGCGCGTGCTCGTGAGCTGGGACCCCAAGGCTCAAAGGCTAACAGGTGCGTTCTCGGGAGATTGTGCCCGCAGGCTCACAGGCTCCCAGGCGCGTGCTCGTGTGCTGCGCACCCCAGGCTCCCAGGCGCGTGCACGTGAGCTGGGAACCCAAGGCTCACAGGCTACCAGGCGCGGGATCGGGGGCTGGGCTTCACAGGCTCCCAGGCGCGGGCTCGTGTGCTGCGCACCCCAGGCTCCCAGGCGCTGGCTCGTGAGCTGCATCTCCCTGGCTTCGAGTGCAGGCCCGGGAGCTGCCTCCCCCAGGTTCAAAGGCAACCAGGCGCGGGTTCCGGAGCTGCGGCCCCAGGATCCCAGGCTCCCAGGCTCCCTGGCGCGGGCTAGGGTGCTGCGGACCCCAGGCCCCCAGCCTCCCAGGCTCCCAGGCTCCTAGGCGCGGGCTCGTGTGCTGCGGACCCCAGGCTCCCAAGCGCGGGCTCGGGAGCTGAGGGCCCCAGGCCCCCAGCCTCCCAGGCTCCCAGGCGCGGGATAGGGTGCTGCGGACCCCAGGTCCCCAGGCTCCCAGACTCCCAGGCGCGGGCTCGTGTGCTGCGGACCCCAGGCTCCCAAGCGCGGGCTCGGGAGCTGAGGGCCCCAGGCTCCCAAGCACCCAGGCTCCCAGGCTCCCAGGCGCGGGCTCAGGTCCTGCGGACCCCAGGCTCCCAAGCTCCCAGGCTCCCAGGCTCCCAGGCGCTGCTAGGGTGATGCGGACCCCAGGCTCCCAGGCTTCCAGGCGCGGGCTAGGGTGCTGCGGACCCAAGGCCCCCAGCCTCCCAGGCTCCCAGGCTCCCAGGCGCGGTCTATTGTGCTGCGGACCCCAGACTCCCAGGCTCCCAGGCTCCCAGGCTCCCAGGCGCTGCTAGGGTGCTGCGTACCCCAGGCTCCCAGGCTCCCAGGCGCGGGCTAGGGTGCTGCGGACCCCATGCCCCCAGCCTCCCAGGCTCCAGGCTCCCAGGCGCGGTCTATGGTGCTGCGGACCCCAGACTCCCAGGCTCCCAGGCTCCAAGGCGCGGGCTCATGTGCTGCGGACCCCAGGCTCCCAGGCTCCCAGGCTCCCAGGCTCCCAGGCGCGGGCTCGGGAGCTGAGGGCCCCAGGCTCCCAGGCTCCCAGGCGCTGGCTAGGGTGCTCCGGACCCCAGGCCTCCAGCCTCCCAGGCTCCCAGGCTCCCAGGCTCCCAGGCGCGGGCTCGTGTGCTGCGGACCCCAGGCTCCCAAGCGCGGGCTCGGGAGCTGAGGGCCCAAGGCTCCCAGGCTCCCAGGCTCCTAGGCGCGGGCTCAGGTCCTGCGGACCCCAGGCTCCCAAGCTCCCAGGCTCCCAGGCGCTGCTAGGGTGCTGCGGACCCCAGGCTCCCAGGCTCCCAGGCGCGGGCTAGGGTGCTGCGGACCCCAGGCTCCCAGGCTCCCAGGCGCGGGCTAGGGTGCTGCGGACCCCAGGCCCCCAGCCTCCCAGGCTCCCAGGATCCCAGGCGAGGTCTATGGTGCTGCGGACCCCAGACTCCCAGGCTCCCAGGCTCCCAGGCGCGGGCTCGTGTGCTGCGGACCCCAGGCTCCCAAGCGCGGGCTCGGGAGCTGAGGGCCCCAGGCTCCCAAGCACCCATGCTCCCAGGCTCCCAGGCGCGGGCTCAGGTCCTGCGGACCCCAGGCTCCCAAGCTCCCAGGCTCCCAGGCTCCCAGGCGCTGCTAGGGTGCTGCGGACCCCAGGCTCCCAGGCTCCCAGGCGCGGGCTAGGGTGCTGCGGACCCCATGCCCCCAGCCTCCCAGGCTCCAGGCTCCCAGGCGCGGTCTATGGTGCTGCGGACCCCAGACTCCCAGGCTCCCAGGCTCCCAGGCTCCCAGGCGCGGGCTCATGTGCTGCGGACCCCAGGCTCCCAGGCTCCCAGGCTCCCAG
The DNA here is from genome assembly GCF_963930625.1 of Muntiacus reevesi. NCBI lineage: Eukaryota > Metazoa > Chordata > Mammalia > Artiodactyla > Cervidae > Muntiacus > Muntiacus reevesi. The sequence goes on along the minus strand of NC_089255.1, from coordinate 199,817 downwards.
GCGCGGGCTCGGGAGCTGAGGGCCCCAGGCTCCCAGGCTCCCAGGCGCTGGCTAGGGTGCTCCGGACCCCAGGCCTCCAGCCTCCCAGGCTCCCAGGCTCCCAGGCGCGGGCTCGTGTGCTGCGGACCCCAGGCTCCCAAGCGCGGGCTCGGGAGCTGAGGGCCCCAGGCTCCCAGGCTCCCAGGCTCCTAGGCGCGGGCTCAGGTCCTGCGGACCCCAGGCTCCCAAGCTCCCAGGCTCCCAGGCTCCCAGGCGCTGCTAGGGTGCTGCGGACCCCAGGCTCCCAGGCTCCCAGGCGCGGGCTAGGGTGCTGCGGACCCCAGGCCCCCAGCCTCCCAGGCTCCCAGGCTCCCAGGCGCGGTCTATGGTGCTGCGGACCCCAGACTCCCAGGCTCCCAGGCTCCCAGGCCACCAGGCGCTGCTAGGGTGCTGCGGACCCCAGGCTCCCAGGTTCCCAGGCGCTGCTAGGGTGCTGCGGACCCCAGGCTCCCCGGCTCCCAGGCGCGGGCTAGGGTGCTGCGGACCCCAGGCCACCAGCCTCCCAGGCTCCCAGGCGCGGTCTATTGTGCTGCGGACACCAGACTCCCAGGCTCCCAGGCTCCCAGGCTCCCAGGCGCGGGATAGGGTGCTGCGGACCCCAATCCCCCAGGTTCCCAGGCTCCCAGGCTCCCAGGCGCGGGCTCGGGATCTGAGGGCCCCAGGCCCCCAGCCTCCCAGGCTCCCAGGCGCGGGATACGGTGCTGCGGACCCCAGGCCCCCAGGCTCCCAGGCTCCCAGGCTCCCAGGCGCGGGCCCGGGAGCTGAGGGCCCCAGGCTCCCAGGATCCCAGGCTCCTAGGTGCGGGGTAGGGTGGTGCGGACCCCAGGCTCCCAGGCTCCCAGGCTCCCAGGCGCCGGCTCAGGTGCTGCGGACCCCAGGCTCCCAGGCTCCCAGGCTCCCAGGCGCGGGCTAGGGTGCTGCGTACCCCAGGCTCCCAGGCTCCCAGGCGCGGGCTAGGGTGCTGCGGACCCCAGGGCCCCAGCCTCCCAAACTCCCAGGCTCCCAGGCGTGGTCTAGGGTGCTGCGGACCCCAGAACCCAGGCTCCCAGGCTCCCAGGCGCTGCTAGGGTGCTGCCGACCCCATGCTCCCAGGCTCCCAGGCTCCCAGGCGCGGGCTCGTGTGCTGAGGACCCCAGGCTCCCAGGCTCCCAGGCGAAGATCGAAAGCTGCTGAAAACCAGTATCCGGCCTCCCGTGCGTTTGCTCGGGAGATGCGTGCCCCAGGCTCCCAAGCGCGTGCTCGTGAGCTGGGACCCCAAGGCTCATAGGCTAACAGGTGCGTTCTCGGGAGATTGTGCCCGCAGGCTCACAGGCTCCCAGGCGCGTGCTCGTGTGCTGCGCACCCCAGGCTCCCAGGCGCGTGCACGTGAGCTGGGAACCCAAGGCTCACAGGCTACCAGGCGCGGGATCGGGGGCTGGGCTTCACAGGCTCCCAGGCGCGGGCTCGTGTGCTGCGCACCCAAGGCTCCCAGGCGCTGGCTCGTGAGCTGCATCTCCCTGGCTTCGAGTGCAGGCCCGGGAGCTGCCTCCCCCAGGTTCAAAGGCAACAAGGCGCGGGTTCCGGAGCTGCGGCCCCAGGATCCCAGGCTCCCAGGCTCCCTGGCGCGGGCTAGGGTGCTGCGGACCCCAGACCCCCAGCCTCCCAGGCTCCCAGGCTCCAAGGCGCGGGCTCGTGTGCTGCGGACCCCAGGCTCCCAAGCGCGGGCTCGGGAGCTGAGGGCCCCAGGCCCCCAGCCTCCCAGGCTCCCAGGCTCCCAGGCGCGGGCTCGTGTGCTGCGGACCCCAGGCTCCCAAGCGCGGGCTCGGGAGCTGAGGGCCCCAGGCCCCCAGCCTCCCAGGCTCCCAGGCTCCCAGGCGCGGGATAGGGTGCTGCGGACCCCAGGTCCCCAGGCTCCCAGGCGCGGGCTCGTGTGCTGCGGACCCCAGGCTCCCAAGCGCGGGCTCGGGAGCTGAGGGCCCCAGGCTCCCAAGCACCCATGCTCCCAGGCTCCCAGGCGCGGGCTCAGGTCCTGCGGACCCCAGGCTCCCAAGCTCCCAGGCTCCCAGGCTCCCAGGCGCTGCTAGGGTGCTGCGGACCCCAGGCTCCCAGGCTCCCAGGCGCGGGCTAGGGTGCTGCGGACCCAAGGCCCCCAGCCTCCCAGGCTCCCAGGCTCCCAGGCGCGGTCTATTGTGCTGCGGACCCCAGACTCCCAGGCTCCCAGGCTCCCAGGCTCCCAGGCTCCCAGGCGCGGGCTCGTGTGCTGCGGACCCCAGGCTCCCAAGCGCGGGCTCGGGAGCTGAGGGCCCCAGGCTCCCAGGCTCCCAGGCTCCCAGGCTCCCAGGCGCGGGCTCAGGTCCTGCGGACCGCAGGCTCCCAAGCTCCCAGGCTCCCAGGTTCCCAGGCGCTGCTAGGGTGCTGCGGACCCCAGGCTCCCCGGCTCCCAGGCGCGGGCTAGGGTGCTGCGGACCCCAGGCCACCAGCCTCCCAGGCTCCCAGTCGCGGTCTATTGTGCTGCGGACACCAGACTCCCAGGCTCCCAGGCTCCCAGGCTCCCAGGCGCGGGATAGGGTGCTGCGGACCCCAGGCCCCCAGGCTCCCAGGCTCCCAGGCTCCCAGGCGCGGGCTCGGGATCTGAGGGCCCCAGGCCCCCAGCCTCCCAGGCTCCCAGGCGCGGGATACGGTGCTGCGGACCCCAGGCCCCCAGGCTCCCAGGCTCCCAGGCTCCCAGGCGCGGGCTCGGGAGCTGAGGGCCCCAGGCTCCCAGGCTCCCAGGCTCCTAGGCGCGGGGTAGGGTGGTGCAGACCCCAGGCTCCCAGGCTCCCAGGCTCCCAGGCGCCGGCTCAGGTGCTGCGGACCCCAGGCTCCCAGGCTCCCAGGCGCGGGCTAGGGTGCTGCGTACCCCAGGCTCCCAGGCTCCCAGGCGCGGGCTAGGGTGCTGCGGACCCCAGGGCCCCAGCCTCCCAAACTCCCAGGCTCCCAGGCGTGGTCTAGGGTGCTGCGGACCCCAGAACCCAGGCTCCCAGGCTCCCAGGCTCCCAGGCGCTGCTAGGGTGCTGCCGACCCCATGCTCCCAGGCTCCCAGGGTCCCAGGCGCGGGCTCGTGTGCTGAGGACCCGAGGCTCCCAGGCTCCCAGGCGAAGATCGAAAGCTGCTGAAAACCAGTATCCGGCCTCCCGTGCGTTTGCTCGGGAGATGCGTGCCCCAGGCTCCCAAGCGCGTGCTCGTGAGCTGGGACCCCAAGGCTCAAAGGCTAACAGGTGCGTTCTCGGGAGATTGTGCCCGCAGGCTCACAGGCTCCCAGGCGCGTGCTCGTGTGCTGCGCACCCCAGGCTCCCAGGCGCGTGCACGTGAGCTGGGAAACCAAGGCTCACAGGCTACCAGGCGCGGGATCGGGGGCTGGGCTTCACAGGCTCCCAGGCGCGGGCTCGTGTGCTGCGCACCCCAGGCTCCCAGGCGCTGGCTCGTGAGCTGCATCTCCCTGGCTTCGAGTGCAGGCCCGGGAGCTGCCTCCCCCAGGTTCAAAGGCAACCAGGCGCGGGTTCCGGAGCTGCGGCCCCAGGATCCCAGGCTCCCAGGCTCCCTGGCGCGGGCTAGGGTGCTGCGGACCCAGGCCCCCAGCCTCCCAGGCTCCCAGGCTCCTAGGCGCGGGCTCGTGTGCTGCGGACCCCAGGCTCCCAAGCGCGGGCTCGGGAGCTAAGGGCCCCAGGCCCCCAGCCTCCCAGGCTCCCAGGCGCGGGATAGGGTGCTGCGGACCCCAGGTCCCCAGGCTCCCAGACTCCCAGGCGCGGGCTCGTGTGCTGCGGACCCCAGGCTCCCAAGCGCGGGCTCGGGAGCTGAGGGCCCCAGGCTCCCAAGCACCCAGGCTCCCAGGCTCCCAGGCGCGGGCTCAGGTCCTGCGGACCCCAGGCTCCCAAGCTCCCAGGCTCCCAGGCTCCCAGGCGCTGCTAGGGTGATGCGGACCCCAGGCTCCCAGGCTTCCAGGCGCGTGCTAGGGTGCTGCGGACCCAAGGCCCCCAGCCTCCCAGGCTCCCAGGCTCCCAGGCGCGGTCTATTGTGCTGCGGACCCCAGACTCCCAGGCTCCCAGGCTCCCAGGCTCCCAGGCGCTGCTAGGGTGCTGCGTACCCCAGGCTCCCAGGCTCCCAGGCGCGGGCTAGGGTGCTGCGGACCCCATGCCCCCATCCTCCCAGGCTCCAGGCTCCCAGGCGCGGTCTATGGTGCTGCGGACCCCAGACTCCCAGGCTCCCAGGCTCCAAGGCGCGGGCTCATGTGCTGCGGACCCCAGGCTCCCAGGCTCCCAGGCTCCCAGGCTCCCAGGCGCGGGCTCGGGAGCTGAGGGCCCCAGGCTCCCAGGCTCCCAGGCGCTGGCTAGGGTGCTCCGGACCCCAGGCCTCCAGCCTCCCAGGCTCCCAGGCTCCCAGGCTCCCAGGCGCGGGCTCGTGTGCTGCGGACCCCAGGCTCCCAAGCGCGGGCTCGGGAGCTGAGGGCCCAAGGCTCCCAGGCTCCCAGGCTCCTAGGCGCGGGCTCAGGTCCTGCGGACCCCAGGCTCCCAAGCTCCCAGGCTCCCAGGCGCTGCTAGGGTGCTGCGGACCCCAGGCTCCCAGGCTCCCAGGCGCGGGCTAGGGTGCTGCGGACCCCAGGCTCCCAGGCTCCCAGGCGCGGGCTAGGGTGCTGCGGACCCCAGGCCCCCAGCCTCCCAGGCTCCCAGGATCCCAGGCGAGGTCTATGGTGCTGCGGACCCCAGACTCCCAGGCTCCCAGGCTCCCAGGCGCGGGCTCGTGTGCTGCGGACCCCAGGCTCCCAAGCGCGGGCTCGGGAGCTGAGGGACCCAGGCCCGCAGCTTCCCAGGCTCCCAGGCTCCCAGGCGCGGGATAGGGTGCTGCGGACCCCAGGCCCCCAGCCTCCCAGGCTCCTAGGCTCCCAGGCTCCCAGGCAAGGGCTCGTGTGCTGCGGACCCCAGGCTCCCAAGCGCGGGCTCGGGAGCTGAGGGCCCCAGGCTCCCAGGCTCCCAGGCTCCCAGGCGCGGGCTCAGGTCCTGCGGACCGCAGGCTCCCAAGCTCCCAGGCTCCCAGGTTCCCAGGCGCTGCTAGGGTGCTGCGGACCCCAGGCTCCCCGGCTCCCAGGCGCGGGCTAGGGTGCTGCGGAACCCAGGCCACCAGCCTCCCAGGCTCCCAGGCGCGGTCTATTGTGCTGCGGACACCAGACTCCCAGGCTCCCAGGCTCCCAGGCTCCCAGGCGCGGGATAGGGTGCTGCGGACCCCAATCCCCCAGGTTCCCAGGCTCCCAGGCTCCCAGGCGCGGGCTCGGGATCTGAGGGCCCCAGGCCCCCAGCCTCCCAGGCTCCCAGGCGCGGGATACGGTGCTGCGGACCTCAGGCCCCCAGGCTCCCAGGCTCCCAGGCTCCCAGGCGCGGGCCCGGGAGCTGAGGGCCCCAGGCTCCCAGGCTCCCAGGCTCCTAGGCGCGGGGTAGGGTGGTGCGGACCCCAGGCTCCCAGGCTCCCAGGCTCCCAGGCGCCGGCTCAGGTGCTGCGGACCCCAGGCTCCCAGGCTCCCAGGCTCCCAGGCGCGGGCTAGGGTGCTGCGTACCCCAGGCTCCCAGGCTCCCAGGCGCGGGCTAGGGTGCTGCGGACCCCAGGGCCCCAGCCTCCCAAACTCCCAGGCTCCCAGGCGTGGTCTAGGGTGCTGCGGACCCCAGAACCCAGGCTCCCAGGCTCCCAGGCGCTGCTAGGGTGCTGCCGACCCCATGCTCCCAGGCTCCCAGGCTCCCAGGCGCGGGCTCGTGTGCTGAGGACCCCAGGCTCCCAGGCTCCCAGGCGAAGATCGAAAGCTGCTGAAAACCAGTATCCGGCCTCCCGTGCGTTTGCTCGGGAGATGCGTGCCCCAGGCTCCCAAGCGCGTGCTCGTGAGCTGGGACCCCAAGGCTCATAGGCTAACAGGTGCGTTCTCGGGAGATTGTGCCCGCAGGCTCACAGGCTCCCAGGCGCGTGCTCGTGTGCTGCGCACCCCAGGCTCCCAGGCGCGTGCACGTGAGCTGGGAACCCAAGGCTCACAGGCTACCAGGCGCGGGATCGGGGGCTGGGCTTCACAGGCTCCCAGGCGCGGGCTCGTGTGCTGCCCACCCCAGGCTCCCAGGCGCTGGCTCGTGAGCTGCATCTCCCTGGCTTCGAGTGCAGGCCCGGGAGCTGCCTCCCCCAGGTTCAAAGGCAACAAGGCGCGGGTTCCGGAGCTGCGGCCCCAGGATCCCAGGCTCCCAGGCTCCCAGGCTCCCAGGCGCTGCTAGGGTGCTGCGTACCCCAGGCTCCCAGGCTCCCAGGCGCGGGCTAGGGTGCTGCGGACCCCATGCCCCCATCCTCCCAGGCTCCAGGCTCCCAGATGCGGTCTATGGTGCTGCGGACCCCAGACTCCCAGGCTCCCAGGCTCCCAGGCGCGGGCTCATGTGCTGCGGACCCCAGGCTCCCAGGCTCCCAGGCTCCCAGGCGCGGGCTCGGGAGCTGAGGGCCCCAGGCTCCCAGGCTCCCAGGCGCTGGCTAGGGTGCTCCGGACCCCAGGCCTCCAGCCTCCCAGGCTCCCAGGCTCCCAGGCTCCCAGGCGCGGGCTCGTGTGCTGCGGACCCCAGGCTCCCAAGCGCGGGCTCGGGAGCTGAGGGCCCCAGGCTCCCAGGCTCCCAGGCTCCTAGGCGCGGGCTCAGGTCCTGCGGACCCCAGGCTCCCGAGCTCCCAGGCTCCCAGGCTCCCAGGCGCTGCTAGGGTGCTGCGGACCCCAGGCTCCCAGGCTCCCAGGCGCGGGCTAGGGTGCTGCGGACCCCAGGCTCCCAGGCTCCCAGGCGCGGGCTAGGGTGCTGCGGACCCCAGGCCCCCAGCCTCCCAGGCTCCCAGGATCCCAGGCGAGGTCTATGGTGCTGCGGACCCCAGACTCCCAGGCTCCCAGGCTCCCAGCCGCGGGCTCGTGTGCTGCGGACCCCAGGCTCCCAAGCGCGGGCTCGGGAGCTGAGGGACCCAGGCCCGCAGCTTCCCAGGCTCCCAGGCTCCCAGGCGCGGGATAGGGTGCTGCGGACCCCAGGCCCCCAGCCTCCCAGGCTCCTAGGCTCCCAGGCTCCCAGGCAAGGGCTCGTGTGCTGCGGACCCCAGGCTCCCAAGCGCGGGCTCGGGAGCTGAGGGCCCCAGGCTCCCAGGCTCCCAGGCTCCCAGGCGCGGGCTCAGGTCCTGCGGACCGCAGGCTCCCAAGCTCCCAGGCTCCCAGGTTCCCAGGCGCTGCTAGGGTGCTGCGGACCCCAGGCTCCCCGGCTCCCAGGCGCGGGCTAGGGTGCTGCGGACCCCAGGCCACCAGCCTCCCAGGCTCCCAGGCGCGGTCTATTGTGCTGCGGACACCAGACTCCCAGGCTCCCAGGCTCCCAGGCTCCCAGGCGCGGGATAGGGTGCTGCGGACCCCAGTCCCCCAGGTTCCCAGGCTCCCAGGCTCCCAGGCGCGGGCTCGGGATCTGAGGGCCCCAGGCCCCCAGCCTCCCAGGCTCCCAGGCGCGGGATACGGTGCTGCGGACCCCAGGCCCCCAGGATCCCAGGCTCCCAGGCTCCCAGGCGCGGGCCCGGGAGCTGAGGGCCCCAGGCTCCCAGACTCCCAGGCTCCTAGGCGCGGGGTAGGGTGGTGCGGACCCCAGGCTCCCAGGCTCCCAGGCTCCCAGGCGCCGGCTCAGGTGCTGCGGACCCCAGGCTCCCAGGCTCCCAGGCTCCCAGGCGCGGGCTAGGGTGCTGCGTACCCCAGGCTCCCAGGCTCCCAGGCGCGGGCTAGGGTGCTGCGGACCCCAGGGCCCCAGCCTCCCAAACTCCCAGGCTCCCAGGCGTGGTCTAGGGTGCTGCGGACCCCAGAACCCAGGCTCCCAGGCTCCCAGGCGCTGCTAGGGTGCTGCCGACCCCATGCTCCCAGGCTCCCAGGCTCCCAGGCGCGGGCTCGTGTGCTGAGGACCCCAGGCTCCCAGGCTCCCAGGCTCCCAGGCGCGGGCTCGGGTGCTGCGGACCCCAGGCTCCCAAGCTCCCAGGCTCCCAGGCTCCCAGGCGCTGCTAGGGTGCTGCGGACCCCAAGCTCCCAAGCGCGGGCTCGGGAGCTGGGGGCCCCAGGCCCCCAGGCTCCCAGGCTCCCAGGCTCCCAGGCGCGGGCTCGGGAGCTGAGGGCCCCAGGCTCCCAGGCTCCCAGGCTCCTAGGCGCGGGGTAGGGTGGTGCGGACCCCAGCCTCCAGGCTCCCAGGCGCGGGCTCAGGTGCTGCGGACCCCAGGCTCCAGGGACCCAGGCTCCCATGCGCGGGCTCGGGTGCTGCGGACCCCAGGCCCCAGCCTCCCAAGCTCCCATGCACCCAGGCGTGGTCTAGGGTGCTGCGGACCCCAGAACCCAGGCTCCCAGGCTCCCAGGCTCCCAGGCGCTGCTAGGGTGCTGCCGACCCCATGCTCCCAGGCTCCCAGGATCCCAGGCTCCCAGGCGAAGATCGAAAGCTGCTGAAAACCAGTATCCGGCCTCCCGTGCGTTTGCTCGGGAGATGCGTGCCCCAGGCTCCCTAGCGCGTGCTCGTGAGCTGGGACCCCAAGGCTCATAGGCTAACAGGTGCGTTCTCGGGAGATTGTGCCCGCAGGCTCACAGGCTCCCAGGCGCGTGCTCGTGTGCTGCGCACCCCAGGCTCCCAGGCGCGTGCACGTGAGCTGGGACCCCAAGGCTCACAGGCTACCAGGCGCGGGATCGGGAGCTGGGCTTCACAGGCTCCCAGGCGCGGGCTCCTGTGCTGCGCACCCCAGGCTCCCATGCGCTGGCTCGTGAGCTGCATTTCCCTGGGATCGAGTGCAGGCCCGGGAGCTGCCTCCCCCAGGTCCAAAGGCAACCAGGCGCGGGTTCCGGAGCTGCGGCCCCAGGATCCCAGGCTCCCAGGCTCCCAGGCGCGGGCTCAGGTCCTGCGGACCCCAGTCTCCCAAGCTCCCAGGCTCCCAGGCTCCCAGGCGCTGCTAGGGTGCTGCGGACACCAGTCTCCCAGGCTCCCAGGCTCCCAGGCACGGGCTAGGGTGCTGCGGACCCCAGGCCCCCAGGCTCGCAGGCTCGCAGGCTCGCAGGCGCGGGCTCGGGAGCTGAGGGCCCCAGGCTCCCAGGCTCCCAGGCTCCCAGGCGCGGGCTAGGGTGCTGCGTACCCCATGCTCCCAGGCTCCCAGGCTCCCAGGCGCGGGCTCGGGAGCTGCGGACCCCAGACTCCCAGTCTCCCAGGCTCCCAGGCGCGGGCTCGTGTGCTGCGGACCCCAGGCTCCCAAGCGCGGGCTCGGGAGCTGAGGGCCCCAGGCTCCCAGGCTCCCAGGCGCCCAGGCGCGGGCTCAGGTCCTGCGGACCCCAGGCTCCCAAGGTCTCAGGCTCCCAGGCTCCCAGGCGCTGCAAGGGTGCTGCGGACCCCAGGCTCCCAGGCTCCCAGGCGCGGGCTAGGGTGCTGCGGACGCCAGGCCCCCAGCCTCCCAGGCTCCCAGGCTCCCAGGCGCGGTCTATTGTGCTGCGGACCCCAGACTCCCAGGCTCCCAGGCTCCCAGGCGCGGGATAGGGTGCTGCGGACCCCAGGCCCCCAGGCTCCCAGGCTCCCAGGTTCCCAGGCGCGGGCTCGGGAGCTTAGTGCCCCAGGCCCCCAGCCTCCCAGGCTCCCAGGCTCCCATTCTCCCAGGCGCTGTTATGGTGCTGCGGACCCCAGGCTCCCAGGCTCCCAGGCGCGGGCTAGGGTGCTGCGGACCCCAGGCCCCCAGCCTCCCAGGCTCCCAGGATCCCAGGCGAGGTCTATGGTGCTGCGGACCCCAGACTCCCAGGCTCCCAGGCTCCCAGGCGCGGGCTCGTGTGCTGCGGACCCCAGGCTCCCAAGCGCGGGCTCGGGAGCTGAGGGCCCCAGGCCCGCAGCTTCCCAGGCTCCCAGGCTCCCAGGCGCGGGATAGGGTGCTGCGGACCCCAGGTCCCCAGGTTCCGAGGCTCCCAGGCTCGGGCTCGTGTGCTGCGGACCCCAGGCTCCCAAGCGCGGGCTCGGGAGCTGAGGGCCCCAGGCTCCCAGGCTCCCAGGCTCCCATGCGCGGGCTCAGGTCCTGCGGACCCCAGGCTCCCAAACTCCCAGGCTCCCAGGCTCCCAGGCGCTGCTAGGGTGCTGCGGACCCCAGGCTCCCAGGTTCCCAGGCGCGGGCTAGGGTGCTGCGGACCCCAGGCCCCCAGCCTCCCAGGCTCCCAGGCTCCCAGGCGCGGTCTATGGTGCTGCGGACCCCAGACTCCCAGGCTCCCAGGCTCCCAGGCTCCCAGGCGCGGGCTCGGGTGCTGCGGACCCCAGGCTCCCAGGCTCCCAGGCTCCCAGGCTCCAAGGCGCGGGCTCGGGAGCTGAGGGCCCCAGGCTCCCAGGCTCCCAGGCGCTGGCTAGGGTGCTGCGGATCCCAGGCCCGCAGCCTCCCAGGCTCCCAGGCTCCCAGGCTCCCAGACGCGGGCTCGTGTGCTGCGGACCCCAGTCTCCCAAGCGCGGGCTCGGGAGCTGAGGGCCCCAGGCTCCCAGGCTCCCAGGCTCCCAGGCTCCCAGGCGTGGGCTCAGGTCCTGCGGACCGCAGGCTCCCATGCTCCCAGGCTTCCAGGCTCCCAGGCGCTGCTAGGGTGCTGCGGACCCCAGGCTCCCAGGCTCCCAGGCGCGGGCTAGGGTGCTGCGGACCCCAGGCCTCCAGCCTCCCAGGCTCTCAGGCTCCCAGGCGCGGTCTATTGTGCTGTGGACCCCAGACTCCCAGACTCCCAGACTCCCAGGCTCCCAGGCTCCCAGGCTCCCAGGCTCCCAGGCGCGGGCTCGGGAGCTGAGGGCCCCAGGCTCCCAGGCTCACAGGCTCCTAGGCGCGGGGTAGAGTGGTGCAGACCGCAGGCTCCCAGGCTCCCAGGCTCCCAGGCGCCGGCTCAGGTGCTGCGGACCCCAGGCTCCCAGGCTCCCAGGCGCGGGCTAGGGTGCTGCGTACCCCAGGCTCCCAGGCTCCCAGGCGCGGGCTAGGGTGCTGCGGACCCCAGGGCCCCAGCCTCCCAAACTCCCAGGCTCCCAGGCGTGGTCTAGGGTGCTGCGGACCCCAGAACCCAGGCTCCCAGGCTCCCAGGCGCTGCTAGGGTGCTGCCGACCCCATGCTCCCAGGCTCCCAGGCGCGGGCTCGTGTGCTGAGGACCCCAGGCTCCCAGGCTCCCAGGCGAAGATCGAAAGCTGCTGAAAACCAGTATCCGGCCTCCCGTGCGTTTGCTCGGGAGATGCGTGCCCCAGGCTCCCAAGCGCGTGCTCGTGAGCTGGGACCACAAGGCTCATAGGCTAACAGGTGCGTTCTCGGGAGATTGTGCCCGCAGGCTCACAGGCTCCCAGGCGCGTGCTCGTGTGCTGCGCACCCCAGGCTCCCAGGCGCGTGCACGTGAGCAGGGAACCCAAGGCTCACAGGCTACCAGGCGCGGGATCGGGGGCTGGGCTTCACAGGCTCCCAGGCGCGGGCTCGTGTGCTGCGCACCCGAGGCTCCCAGGCGCTGGCTCGTGAGCTGCATCTCCCTGGCTTCGAGTGCAGGCCCGGGAGCTGCCTCCCCCAGGTTCAAAGGCAACAAGGCGCGGGTTCCGGAGCTGCGGCCCCAGGATCCCAGGCTCCCAGGCTCCCTGGCGCGGGCTAGGGTGCTGCGGACCCCAGGCCCCCAGCCTCCCAGGCTCCCAGGCTCCCAGGCGCGGGCTCGTGTGCTGCGGACCCCAGGCTCCCAAGCGCGGGCTCGGGAGCTGAGGGCCCCAGGCCCCCAGCCTCCCAGGCTCCCAGGCTCCCAGGCGCGGGATAGGGTGCTGCGGACCCCAGGTCCCCAGGCTCCCAGGCGCGGGCTCGTGTGCTGCGGACCCCAGGCTCCCAAGCGCGGGCTCGGGAGCTGAGGGCCCCAGGCTCCCAAGCACCCAGGCTCCCAGGCTCCCAGGCGCGGGCTCAGGTCCTGCGGACCCCAGGCTCCCAAGCTCCCAGGCTCCCAGGCTCCCAGGCGCTGCTAGGGTGCTGCGGACCCCAGGCTCCCAGGCTCCCAGGCGCGGGCTAGGGTGCTGCGGACCCAAGGCCGCCAGCCTCCCAGGCTCCCAGGCTCCCAGGCGCGGTCTATTGTGCTGCGGACCCCAGACTCCCAGGCTCCCAGGCTCCCAGGCTCCCAGGCGCTGCTAGGGTGCTGCGACCCCAGGCTCCCAGGCTCCCAGGCGCGGGCTAGGGTGCTGCGGACCCCATGCCCCCAGCCTCCCAGGCTCCCAGGCTCCCAGGCGCGGTCTATGGTGCTGCGGACCCCAGACTCCCAGGCTCCCAGGCTCCCAGGCGCGGGCTCGGTTGCTGCGGACCCCAGGCTCCCAGGCTCCCAGGCTCCCAGGCTCCCAGGCGCGGGCTCGGGAGCTGAGGGCCCCAGGCTCCCAGGCTCCCAGGCGCGGGCTAGGGTGCTGCGGACCCCAGGCCCCCAGGCTCCCAGGCTCCCAGGCACCCAGGCGCGGGCTCGTGTGCTGCGGACCCCAGGCTCCCAAGCGCGGGCTCGGGAGCTGAGGGCCCCAGGCTCCCAGGCTCCCTGGCTCCTAGGCGCGGGCTCAGGTCCTGCGGACCCCAGGCTCCCAAGCTCCCAGGCTCCCAGGCGCTGCTAGGGTGCTGCGGACCCCAGGCTCCCAGGCTCCCAGGCGCGGGCTAGTGTGCTGCGGACCCCAGGCCCCCAGCCTCCCAGGCTCCCAGGCTCCCAGGCGCTGTCTATGGTGCTGCGGACCCCAGGCTCCCAGGCTCCCAGGCTCCCAGGCCACCAGGCGCTGCTAGGGTGCTGCGGACCCCAGTCTTCCAGGCTCCCAGGCGCGGGCTAGGATGCTGCGGACCCCAGGCTCCCAGGCGCGGGCTCGTGAGCTGCATCTCCCTGGCTTCGAGTGCAGGCCCGGGAGCTGCCTCTCCCAGGTTCAAAGGCAACATGGCGCGGGCTCAGGTCCTGCGGACCCCAGGCTCCCAGGCTCCCAGGCGCGGGCTCGGGAGCTGAGGGCCCCAGGCTCCCAGGCTCCCAGGCACGGGCTAGGGTTCTGCGGACCCCAGGCCCCCAGCCTCCCAGGCTCCCAGGCTCCCAGGCGCGGGCTCGTGTGCTTCGGAACCCAGGCTCCCAAGCGCGGGCTCGGGAGCTGAGGGCCCCAGGCCCCCAGCCTCCCAGGCTCCAAGGCTCCCAGGCTCCCAGGCGCTGCTAGGGTGCTGCGGACCCCAGGCTCCCAGGGTACCAGGCGCGGGCTAGGGTGCTGCGGACCCCAGGCCCCCAGCCTCCCAGGCTCCCAGGATCCCAGCCGCGGTCTATGGTGCTGCGGACCCCAGACTCCCAGGCTCCCTGGCTCCTAGGCGCGGGCTCGTGTGCTGCGGACCCCAGGCTCACAAGCGCGGGCTCGGGAGCTGAGGGCCCCAGGCCCCCAGCCTCCCAGGCTCCCAGGCTCCCAGGCGCGGGATATGGTGCTGCGGACCCCAAGTCCCCAGGCTCCCAGGCTCCCAGGCGCGGGCTAGGGTGCTGCGGAACGCAGGCCCCCAGCCTCCCAGGCTCCCAGGCTCCCAGGCGCGGTCTATTGTGCTGCGGACCCCAGACTCCCAGGCTCCCAGGCTCCCAGGCGCTGCTAGGGTGCTGCGTACCCCAGACTCCCAGGCTCCCAGGCTCCCAGGCTCCCAGGCACTGCTAGGGTGCTGCGGACCCCATGCCCCCAGCCTCCCAGGCTCCCAGGCTCCCAGGCGCGGGCTCGGTTGCTGCGGACCCCAGGCTCCCAGGCTCCCAGGCTCCCAGGCGCGGGCTCGGGAGCTGAGGGCCCCAGGCTCCCAGGCTCCAGGCGCGGGCTAGGGTGCTGCGGACCCCAGGCCCCCAGCCTCCCAGGCTCCCAGGCTCCCAGGCTCCCAGGCGCGGGCTCGTGTGCTGCGGACCCCAGGCTCCCAAGCGCGGTCTCGGGAGCTGAGGGCCCCAGGCTCCCAGGCTCCTAGGCGCGGGCTCAGGTCCTGCGGACCCCAGGCTCCCAAGCTCCCAGGCTCCCAGGCTCCCAGGTACTGCTAGGTTCCTGCGGACCCCAGGCTCCCAGGCTCCCAGGCGCGGGCTAGGGTGCTGCGGACCCCAGGCCCCCAGCCTACCAGGCTCCCAGGCGCGGTCTATTGTGCTGCGGACCCCAGACTCCCAGGCTCCCAGGCTCCCAGGCGCGGGATAGGGTGCTGCGGACCCCAGGCCCCCAGGCTCCCAGGCTCCCAGTCTCCCAGGCGCGGGCTCGGGAGCGGAGGGCCCCGGGCTCCCAGGCTCCCAGGCTCCCAGGCGCGGGCTCGTGTGCTGCGGACCACAGGCGCCCAGGCGCGGGCTCGGGTGCTGCGGACTCCAGACTCCCAGGCTCCCAGGCTCCCAGGCGCGGGCTCGTGTGCTGCGGACCCCAGGCTCCCAAGCGCGGGCTCGGGAGCTGAGGGCCCCAGGCTCCCAGGCTCCCAGGCTCCCAGGCTCGTGCTCAGGTCCTGCGGACCCCAGGCTCCCAAGCTCCCAGGCTCCCAGGCTCCCAGGCGCTGCTAGGGTGCTGCAGACCCCAGGCTCCCAGGCTCCCAGGCGGGGGCTAGGGTGCTGCGGACCCCAGAACCCAGGCTCCCAGGCTCCGAGGCGCGGGCTTGAGTGCTGCGGACCCGAGGCTCCCAGGCGCTGGCTTGTGAGCTGCATCTCCCTGGCTTCGAGTGCAGACCCGGGAACTGCCTCCCCCAGGTTCAAAGGCAACCAGGCGCGGGTTCCGGAGCTGCGGCCCCAGGATCCCAGGCTGCCAGGCTCCCAGGCGCGGGCTAGGGTGCTGCGGACCCCAGGCCCCCAGCCTCCCAGGCTCCCAGGCTCCCAGGCGCGGGCTCGTGTGCTGCGGACCCCAGGCTCCCGAGCGCGGGCTCGGGAGCTGAGGGCCCCAGGCTCCCAGTCTCCCAGGCTCCCAGGCTCCCATGCGCGGGCTCAGGTCCTGCGGACCCCAGGCTCCCACGCTCCCAGGCTCCCAGGCTCCCAGGCGCTGCTAGGGTGCTGCGGACCCCAGGCTCCCAGGCTCCCAGGCGCGGGCTAGGGTGCTGCGGACCCAAGGCCCCCAGCCTCCCAGGCTCCCAAGGCTCCCAGGCGCGCTCTATGGTGCTGCGGACCCCAGACTCCCAGGCTCCCAGGCTCCCAGGCTCCCAGGCGCGGGCTCGGGTGCTGCGGACCCCAGGCTCCCAGGCTCCCAGGCTCCAAGGCGCGGGCTCGGGAGCTGAGGGCCCCAGGCTCCCAGGCTCGCAGGCGCTGGCTAGGGTTCTGCGGATCCCAGGCCCCCAGCCTCCCAGGCTCCCAGGCTCCCAGGCGCGGGCTCGTGTGCTGCGGACCCCAGGCTCCCAAGCGTGGGCTCGGGAGCTGAGGGCCCCAGGCTCCCAAGCTCCCAGACTCCCAGGCTCCCAGGCGCGGGCTCAGGTCCTGCGGACCGCAGGCTCCCAAGCTCCCAGGCTCCCAGGCTCCCAGGCGCTGCTAGGGTGCTGCGGACCCCAGGATCCCCGGCTCCCAGGCGCGGGCTAGGGTGCTGCGGACCCCAGGCCACCAGCCTCCCAGGCTCCCAGGCTCCCAGGCGCGGTCTATTGTGCTGCGGACCCCAGACTCCCAGGCTCCCAGGCTCCCAGGCGCGGGATAGGGTGCTGCGGACCCCAGGCCCCCAGGCTCCCAGGCTCCCAGGCTCCCAGGCGCGGGCTCGGGAGCTGAGGGCCCCGGGCTCCCAGGCTCCCAGGCTCCCAGGCGCGGGCTCGTGTGCTGCGGACCCCAGGCGCCCAGGCGCGGGCTCGGGTGCTGCGGACTCCAGACTCCCAGGCTCCCAGGCGCGGGCTCGTGTGCTGCGGACCCCAGGCTCCCAGGCGCGGGCTCGTGTGCTGCGGACCCCAGGCTCCCAGGCTCCCAGGCGCGGGCTCGTGTGCTGCGTACCCCAGGCTCCCAAGCGCGGGCTCGGGAGCTGAGGGCCCCAGGCTCCCAGGCTCCCAGGCTCCCAGGCTCCCAGGCGCGGGCTCGGGTGCTGCGGACCCCAGGCTCCCAGGCTCCCAGGCGCGGGCTCGTGTGCTGCGGACCCCAGGCTCCCAAGCGCGGGCTCGGGAGCTGAGGGCCCCAGGCTCCCAGGCTCCCAGGCTCCCAGGCTCGGGCTCAGGTCCTGCGGACCCCAGGCTCCCAAGCTCCCAGGCTCCCAGGCTCCCAGGCGCTGCTAGGGTGCTGCGGACCCCAGGCTCCCAGGCTCCCAGGCGGGGGCTAGGGTGCTGCGGACCCCAGAACCCAGGCTCCCAGGCTCCGAGGCACGGGCTTGAGTGCTGCGGACCCGAGGCTCCCAGGCGCTGGCTTGTGAGCTGCATCTCCCTGGCTTCGAGTGCAGGCCCGGGAACTGCCTCCCCCAGGTTCAAAGGCAACCAGGCGCGGGTTCCGGAGCTGCGGCCCCAGGATCCCAGGCTGCCAGGCTCCCAGGCGCAGGCTAGGGTGCTGCGGACCCCAGGCCCCCAGCCTCCCAGGCTCCCAGGCTCCCAGGCGCGGGCTCGTGTGCTGCGGACCCCAGGCTCCCGAGCGCGGGCTCGGGAGCTGAGGGCCCCAGGCTCCCAGTCTCCCAGGCTCCCAGGCTCCCATGCGCGGGCTCAGGTCCTGCGGACCCCAGGCTCCCACGCTCCCAGGCTCCCAGGCTCCCAGGGGCTGCTAGGGTGCTGCGGACCCCAGGCTCCCAGGCTCCCAGGCGCGGGCTAGGGTGCTGCGGACCCAAGGCCCCCAGCCTCCCAGGCTCCCAAGGCTCCCAGGCGCGGTCTATGGTGCTGCGGACCCCAGACTCCCAGGCTCCCAGGCTCCCAGGCGCGGGCTCGGGTGCTGCGGACCCCAGGCTCCCAGGCTCCCAGGCTCCCAGGCTCCAAGGCGCGGGCTCGGGAGGTGAGGGCCCCAGGCTCCCAGGCTCGCAGGCGCTGGCTAGGGTTCTGCGGATCGCAGGCCCCCAGCCTCCCAGGCTCCCAGGCTCCCAGGCGCGGGCTCGTGTGCTGCGGACCCCAGGCTCCCAAGCGTGGGCTCGGGAGCTGAGGGCCCCAGGCTCCCATGCGCGGGCTAGGGTGCTGCGCACCCCAGGCTCCCAGGCTCCCAGGCGCGGGCTAGGGTGCTGCGGACCCCAGGGCCCCAGCCTCCCAAACTCCCAGGCTCCCAGGCGTGGTCTAGGGTGCTGCGGACCCCAGAACCCAGGCTCCCAGGCTCCCAGGCGCTGCTAGGGTGCTGCCGACCCCATGCTCCCAGGCTCCCAGGCTCCCAGGCGCGGGCTCGTGTGCTGAGGACCCCAGGCTCCCAGGCTCCCAGGCGAAGATCGAAAGCTGCTGAAAACCAGTATCCGGCCTCCCGTGCGTTTGCTCGGGAGATGCGTGCCCCAGGCTCCCAAGCGCGTGCTCGTGAGCTGGGACCCCAAGGCTCATAGGCTAACAGGTGCGTTCTCGGGAGATTGTGCCCGCAGGCTCACAGGCTCCCAGGCGCGTGCTCGTGTGCTGCGCACCCCAGGCTCCCAGGCGCGTGCACGTGAGCTGGGACCCCAGGCTCACAGGCTACCAGGCGCGGGATCGGGGGCTGGGCTTCATAGGCTCCCAGGCACGGGCTCGTGTGCTGCGCACCCCAGGCTCCCATGCGCTGGCTCGTGAGCTGCATCTCCCTGGCTTCGAGTGCAGGCCCGGGAGCTGCCTCCCCCAGGTTCAAAGGCAACCAGGCGCGGGTTCCGGAGCTGCGGCCCCAGGATCCCAGGCTCCCAGGCTCCCAGGCGCGGGCTAGGGTGCTGCGGACCCCAGGCCCCCAGCTTCCCAAGCTCCCAGGCTCCCAACGCGGGCTACGGTGCTGCGGACCCCAGGCCACCAGGCTCCCCGGCTCACAGGCTCACAGGCGTGGTCTAGGGTGCTGCGGACCCCAGACACCAGGCTCCCAGGCTCCCAGGCTCCTAGGCGCGGGCTCGTGAGCTGCATCTCCCTGGCTTCGAGTGCAGGCCCGGGAGCTGCCTCCCCCAGTTTCAAAGGCAACCAGGCCCGGGCTCAGGTCCTGCGGACCCCAGGCTCCTAGGCTCCCAGTCGCGGGCTCGGGTGCTGCGGACCCCAGGCTCCCAGGCTCCCAGGCTCCCAGGCGCGGCCTTGTGTGCTGAGGACCCCAGGCTACCAGGATCCCAGGCTCCCAGGCGAAGATCGAAAGCTGCTGAAAACCAGTATCCGGCCTCCCGTGCGTTTGCTCGGAGATGCGTGCCCCAGGCTCCCAAGCGCGTGCTCGTGAGCTGAGTCACCAAGGCTCATAGGCTAACAGGTGCGTTCTCGGGAGATTGTGCCCGCAGGCTCACAGGCTCCCAGGCTCCCAGGCGCGGGCTCGTGTGCTGCGGACCCCAGGCTCCCAAGCGCGGGCTCGGGAGCTGAGGGCCCCAGACCCCCAGCCTCCCAGGCTCCCAGGCTCCCAGGCGCGGGATAGGGTGCTGCGGACCCCAGGTCCCCAGGCTCCCAGGCGCGGGCTCGTGTGCTGCGGACCCCAGGCTCCCAAGCGCGGGCTCGGGAGCTGAGGGCCCCAGGCTCCCAGGCTCCCAGGCTCCCAGGCGCGGGCTCGGGAGCTGAGGGCCCCAGGCTCCCAGGCTCCAGGCGCGGGCTAGGGTGCTGCGGACCCCAGGCCCCCAGCCTCCCAGGCTCCCAGGCTCCCCGGCTCGCAGGCGCGGGCTCGTGTGCTGCGGACCCCAGGCTCCCAAGCGCGGTCTCGGGAGCTGAGGGCCCCAGGCTCCCAGGCTCCTAGGCGCGGGCTCAGGTCCTGCGGACCCCAGGCTCCCAAGCTCCCAGGCTCCCAGGCTCCCAGGCGCTGCTAGGTTCCTGCGGACCCCAGGCTCCCAGGCTCCCAGGCGCGGGCTAGGGTGCTGCGGACCCCAGGCCCCCAGCCTACCAGGCTCCCAGGCTCCCAGGCGCGGTCTATTGTGCTGCGGACCCCAGACTCCCAGGCTCCCAGGCTCCCAGGCGCGGGATAGGGTGCTGCGGACCCCAGGCCCCCAGGCTCCCAGGCTCCCAGGCTCCCAGGCGCGGGCTCGGGAGCTGAGGGCCCCGGGCTCCCAGGCTCCCAGGCTCCCAGGCGCGGGCTCGTGTGCTGCGGACCCCAGGCGCACAGGCGCGGGCTCGGGTGCTGCGGACTCCAGACTCCCAGGCTCCCAGGCGCGGGCTCGTGTGCTGCGGACCCCAGGCTCCCAGGCTCCCAGGCGCGGGCTCGTGTGCTGCGGACCCCAGGCTCCCAGGCTCCCAGGCGCAGGCTCGTGTGCTGCGTACCCCAGGCTCCCAAGCGCGGGCTCGGGAGCTGAGGGCCCCAGGCTCCCAGGCTCCCAGGCTCCCAGGCTCCCAGGCGCGGGCTCGGGTGCTGCGGACCCCAGGCTCCCAGGCTCCCAGGCGCGGGCTCGTGTGCTGCGGACCCCAGGCTCCCAAGCGCGGGCTCGGGAGCTGAGGGCCCCAGGCTCCCAGGCTCCCAGGCTCCCAGGCTCGGGCTCAGGTCCTGCGGACCCCAGGCTCCCAAGCTCCCAGGCTCCCAGGCTCCCAGGCGCTGCTAGGGTGCTGCGGACCCCAGGCTCCCAGGCTCCCAGGCGGGGGCTAGGGTGCTGCGGACCCCAGAACCCAGGCTCCCAGGCTCCGAGGCGCGGGCTTGAGTGCTGCGGACCCGAGGCTCCCAGGCGCTGGCTTGTGAGCCTCATCTCCCTGGCTTCGAGTGCAGGCCCGGGAACTGCCTCCCCCTGGTTCAAAGGCAACCAGGCGCGGGTTCCGGAGCTGCGGCCCCAGGATCCCAGGCTGCCAGGCTCCCAGGCGCGGGCTAGGGTGCTGCGGACCCCAGGCCCCCAGCCTCCCAGGCTCCCAGGCGCGGGCTCGTGTGCTGCGGACCCCAGGCTCCCGAGCGCGGGCTCGGGAGCTGAGGGCCCCAGGCTCCCAGTCTCCCAGGCTCCCAGGCTCCCATGCGCGGGCTCAGGTCCTGCGGACCCCAGGCTCCCACGCTCCCAGGCTCCCAGGCTCCCAGGCGCTGCTAGGGTGCTGCGGACCCCAGGCTCCCAGGCTCCCAGGCGCGGGCTAGGGTGCTGCGGACCCAAGGCCCCCAGCCTCCCAGGCTCCCAAGGCTCCAGGCGCGGTCTATGGTGCTGCGGACCCCAGACTCCCAGGCTCCCAGGCTCCCAGGCTCCCAGGCGCGGGCTCGGGTGCTGCGGACCCCAGGCTCCCAGGCTCCCAGGCTCCCAGGCTCCAAGGCGCGGGCTCGGGAGCTGAGGGCCCCAGGCTCCCAGGCTCGCAGGCGCTGGCTAGGGTTCTGCGGATCCCAGGCCCCCAGCCTCCCAGGCTCCCAGGCTCCCAGGCGCGGGCTCGTGTGCTGCGGACCCCAGGCTCCCAAGCGTGGGCTCGGGAGCTTAGGGCCCCAGGCTCCCAGGCTCCGAGGCTCCCAGGCTCCCAGGCGCGGGCTCAGGTCCTGCGGACCGCAGGCTCCCAAGCTCCCAGGCTCCCAGGCTCCCAGGCGCTGCTAGGGTGCTGCGGACCCCAGTCTCCCCGGCTCCCAGGCGCGGGCTAGGGTGCTGCGGACCCCAGGCCACCAGCCTCCCAGGCTCCCAGGCTCCCAGGCGCGGTCTATTGTGCTGCGGACCCCAGACTCCCAGGCTCCAAGGCTCCCAGGCTCCCAGGCGCGGGATAGGGTGCTGCGGACCCCAGGCCCCCAGGCTCCCAGGCTCCCAGGCGCGGGCTCGGGATCTGAGGGCCCCAGGCCCCCAGCCTCCCAGGCTCCCAGGCGCGGGATACGGTGCTGCGGACCCCAGGCCCCCAGGCCCCCAGGCTCCCAGGCTCCCAGGCTCCCAGGCGCGGGCTCGGGAGCTGAGGGCCCCAGGCTCCCAGGCTCCCAGGCTCCTAGGCGCGGGGTAGGGTGGTGCAGACCCCAGGCTCCCAGGCTCCCAGGCTCCCAGGCGCCGGCTCAGGTGCTGCGGACCCCAGGCTCCCAGGCTCCCAGGCTCCCAGGCGCGGGCTAGGGTGCTGCGGACCCCAGGCTCCCAGGCTCCCAGGCTCCCAGGCGCTGCTAGGGTGCTGCCGACCCCATGCTCCCAGGCTCCCAGGCTCCCAGGCGAAGATCGAAAGCTGCTGAAAACCAGTATCCGGCCTCCCGTGCGTTTGCTCGGGAGATGCGTGCCCCAGGCTCCCAAGCGCGTGCTCGTGAGCTGGGACCCCAAGGCTCATAGGCTAACAGGTGCGTTCTCGGGAGATTGTGCCCGCAGGCTCACAGGCTCCCAGGCGCGTGCTCGTGTGCTGCGCACCCCAGGCTCCCAGGCGCGTGCACGTGAGCTGGGAACCCAAAGCTCACAGGCTACCAGGCGCGGGATCGGGGGCTGGGCTTCACAGGCTCCCAGGCGCGGGCTCGTGTGCTGCGCACCCGAGGCTCCCAGGTGCTGGCTCGTGAGCTGCATCTCCCTGGCTTCGAGTGCAGGCCCGGGAGCTGCCTCCCCCAGGTTCAAAGGCAACAAGGCGCGGGTTCCGGAGCTGCGGCCCCAGGATCCCAGGCTCCCAGGCTCCCTGGCGCGGGCTAGGGTGCTGCAGACCCCAGGCCCCCAGCCTCCCAGGCTCCCAGGCTCCCAGGCGCGGGCTCGTGTGCTGCGGACCCCAGGCTCCCAAGCGCGGGCTCGGGAGCTGAGGGCCCCAGACCCCCAGCCTCCCAGGCTCCCAGGCTCCCAGGCGCGGGATAGGGTGCTGCGGACCCCAGGTCCCCAGGCTCCCAGGCGCGGGCTCGTGTGCTGCGGACCCCAGGCTCCCAAGCGCGGGCTCGGGAGCTGAGGGCCCCAGGCTCCCAGGCTCCCAGGCTCCCAGGCGCGGGCTCGGGAGCTGAGGGCCCCAGGCTCCCAGGCTCCAGGCGCGGGCTAGGGTGCTGCGGACCCCAGGCCCCCAGCCTCCCAGGCTCCCAGGCTCCCCGGCTCGCAGGCGCGGGCTCGTGTGCTGCGGACCCCAGGCTCCCAAGCGCGGTCTCGAGAGCTGAGGGCCCCAGGCTCCCAGGCTCCTAGGCGCGGGCTCAGGTCCTGCGGACCCCAGGCTCCCAAGCTCCCAGGCTCCCAGGCTCCCAGGCGCTGCTAGGTTCCTGCGGACCCCAGGCTCCCAGGCTCCCAGGCGCGGGCTAGGGTGCTGCGGACCCCAGGCCCCCAGCCTACCAGGCTCCCAGGCTCCCAGGCGCGGTCTATTGTGCTGCGGACCCCAGACTCCCAGGCTCCCAGGCTCCCAGGCGCGGGATAGGGTGCTGCGGACCCCAGGCCCCCAGGCTCCCAGGCTCCCAGGCTCCCAGGCGCGGGCTCGGGAGCTGAGGGCCCCGGGCTCCTAGGCTCCCAGGCTCCCAGGCGCGGGCTCGTGTGCTGCGGACCCCAGGCGCACAGGCGCGGGCTCGGGTGCTGCGGACTCCAGACTCCCAGGCTCCCAGGCGCGGGCTCGTGTGCTGCGGACCCCAGGCTCCCAGGCTCCCAGGCGCGGGCTCGTGTGCTGCGGACCCCAGGCTCCCAGGCTCCCAGGCGCAGGCTCGTGTGCTGCGTACCCCAGGCTCCCAAGCGCGGGCTCGGGAGCTGAGGGCCCCAGGCTCCCAGGCTCCCAGGCTCCCAGGCTCCCAGGCGCGGGCTCGGGTGCTGCGGACCCCAGGCTCCCAGGCTCCCAGGCGCGGGCTCGTGTGCTGCGGACCCCAGGCTCCCAAGCGCGGGCTCGGGAGCTGAGGGCCCCAGGCTCCCAGGCTCCCAGGCTCCCAGGCTCGGGCTCAGGTCCTGCGGACCCCAGGCTCCCAAGCTCCCAGGCTCCCAGGCTCCCAGGCGCTGCTAGGGTGCTGCGGACCCCAGGCTCCCAGGCTCCCAGGCGGGGGCTAGGGTGCTGCGGACCCCAGAACCCAGGCTCCCAGGATCCGAGGCGCGGGCTTGAGTGCTGCGGACCCGAGGCTCCCAGGCGCTGGCTTGTGAGCTGCATCTCCCTGGCTTCGAGTGCAGGCCCGGGAACTGCCTCCCCCAGGTTCAAAGGCAACCAGGCGCGGGTTCCGGAGCTGCGGCCCCAGGATCCCAGGCTGCCAGGCTCCCAGGCGCGGGCTAGGGTGCTGCGGACCCCAGGCCCCCAGCCTCCCAGGCTCCCAGGCTCCCAGGCGCGGGCTCGTGTGCTGCGGACCCCAGGCTCCCGAGCGCGGGCTCGGGAGCTGAGGGCCCCAGGCTCCCAGTCTCCCAGGCTCCCAGGCTCCCATGCGCGGGCTCAGGTCCTGCGGACCCCAGGCTCCCACGCTCCCAGGCTCCCAGGCTCCCAGGCGCTGCTAGGGTGCTGCGGACCCCAGGCTCCCAGGCTCCCAGGCGCGGGCTAGGGTGCTGCGGACCCAAGGCCCCCAGCCTCCCAGGCTCCCAAGGCTCCCAGGCGCGGTCTATGGTGCTGCGGACCCCAGACTCCCAGGCTCCCAGGCTCCCAGGCTCCCAGGCGCGGGCTCGGGTGCTGCGGACCCCAGGCTCCCAGGCTCCCAGGCTCCAAGGCGCGGGCTCGGGAGCTGAGGGCCCCAGGCTCCCAGGCTCGCAGGCGCTGGCTAGGGTTCTGCGGATCCCAGGCCCCCAGCCTCCCAGGCTCCCAGGCTCCCAGGCGCGGGCTCGTGTGCTGCGGACCCCAGGCTCCCAAGCGTGGGCTCGGGAGCTGAGGGCCCCAGGCTCCCAGGCTCCGAGGCTCCCAGGCTCCCAGGCGCGGGCTCAGGTCCTGCGGACCGCAGGCTCCCAAGCTCCCAGGCTCCCAGGCTCCCAGGCGCTGCTAGGGTGCTGCGGACCCCAGTCTCCCCGGCTCCCAGGCGCGGGCTAGGGTGCTGCGGACCCCAGGCCACCAGCCTCCCAGGCTCCCAGGCTCCCAGGCGCGGTCTATTGTGCTGCGGACCCCAGACTCCCAGGCTCCAAGGCTCCCAGGCTCCCAGGCGCGGGATAGGGTGCTGCGGACCCCAGGCCCCCAGGCTCCCAGGCTCCCAGGCGCGGGCTCGGGATCTGAGGGCCCCAGGCCCCCAGCCTCCCAGGCTCCCAGGCGCGGGATACGGTGCTGCGGACCCCAGGCCCCCAGGCTCCCAGGCTCCCAGGCTCCCAGGCGCGGGCTCGGGAGCTGAGGGCCCCAGGCTCCCAGGCTCCCAGGCTCCTAGGCGCGGGGTAGGGTGGTGCAGACCCCAGGCTCCCAGGCTCCCAGGCTCCCAGGCGCCGGCTCAGGTGCTGCGGACCCCAGGCTCCCAGGCTCCCAGGCTCCCAGGCGCGGGCTAGGGTGCTGCGGACCCCAGGCTCCCAGGCTCCCAGGCTCCCAGCCTCCCAGGCGCGGGCTAGGGTGCTGCGATCCCCAGGGCCCCAGCCTCCCAAACTCCCAGGCTCCCAGTCGTGGTCTAGGGTGCTGCGGACCCCAGAACCCAGGCTCCCAGGCTCCCAGGCGCTGCTAGGGTGCTGCCGACCCCATGCTCCCAGGCTCCCAGGGTCCCAGGCGCGGGCTCGTGTGCTGAGGATCCCAGGCTACCAGGCTCCCAGGCTCCCAGGCGAAGATCGAAAGCTGCTCAAAACCAGTATCCGGCCTCCCGTGCGTTTGCTCGGGAGATGCGTGCCCCAGGCTCCCAAGCGCGTGCTCGTGAGATGGGACCCCAAGGCTCATAGGCTAACAGGTGCGTTCTCGGGAGATTGTGCCCGCAGGCTCACAGGCTCCCAGGCGCGTGCTCGTGTGCTGCGCACCCCAGGCTCCCAGGCGCGTGCACGTGAGCTGGGACCCCAAGGCTCACAGGCTACCAGGCGCGGGATTGGGAGCTGGGCTTCACAGGCTCCCAGGCGCGGGCTCCTGTGCTGCGCACCCCAGGCTCCCATTCGCTGGCTCGTGAGCTGCATTTCCCTGGCTTCGAGTGCAGGCCCGGGAGCTGCCTCCCCCAGGTTCAAAGGCAACCAGGCGCGGGTTCCGGAGCTGCGGCCCCAGGATCCCAGGCTCCCAGGCTCCCAGGCGCGGGCTCAGGTCCTGCGGACCCCAGGCTCCCAAGCTCCCAGGCTCCCAGGCGCTGCTAGGGTGCTGCGGACACCAGTCTCCCAGGCTCCCAGGCTCCCAGGCACGGGCTAGGGTGCTGCGGACCCCAGGCCCCCAGGCTCCCAGGCTCCCAGGCTCGCAGGCGCGGGCTCGGGAGCTGAGGGCCCCAGGCTCCCAGGCTCCCAGGCTCCCAGGCGCGGGCTAGGGTGCTGCGTACCCCATGCTCCCAGGCTCCCAGGCTCCCAGGCGCGGGCTCGGGAGCTGCGGACCCCAGACTCCCAGTGTCCCAGGCTCCCAGGCGCGGGCTCGTGTGCTGCGGACCCCAGGCTCCCAAGCGCGGGCTCGGGAGCTGAGGGCCCCAGGCTCCCAGGCGCCCAGGCGCGGGCTCAGGTCCTGCGGACCCCAGGCTCCCAAGCTCCCAGGCTCCCAGGCTCCCAGGCGCTGCTAGGGTGCTGCGGACCCCAGGCTCCCAGGCTCCCAGGCGCGGGCTAGGGTGCTGCGGACGCCAGGCCCCCAGCCTCCCAGGCTCCCAGGCTCCCAGGCGCGGTCTATTGTGCTGCGGAACCCAGACTCCCAGGCTCCCAGGCTCCCAGGCGCGGGATAGGGTGCTGCGGACCCCAGGCTCCCAGGCTCCCAGGTTCCCAGGCGCGGGCTCGGGAGCTGAGGGCCCCAGGCCCCCAGCCTCTCAGGCTCCCAGGCTCCCAGGCGCGGGATAGGGTGCTGCGGACCCCAGGCCCCCAGGCTCCCAGGCTCCCAGGCTCCCAGGCGCGGGCTCGGGAGCTGAGGGCCCCAGGCTCCCAGGCTCCCAGGCTCCTAGGCGCGGGGTAGGGTGGTGCGGACCCCAGGTTCCCAGGCTCCCAGACTCCCAGGCGCCGGCTCAGGTGCTGCGGACCTCAGGCTCCCAGGCTGCCAGGCTCCCAGGCGCGGTCTCGGGAGCTGAGGGCCCCAGGCTCCCAGGCTCCCAGGCTCCCAGGCTCCCAGGCGCGGGCTAGGGTGCTGCGGACCCCAGGCCCCCAGTCTCCCAGGCTCCCAGGCGCGGGCTCGTGTGCTGCGGACCCCAGGCTCCCGAGCCCGGGCTCGGGAGCTGAGGGCCCCAGGCCCCCAGCCTCCCAGTCTCCCAGGCTCCCAGGCGCGGGATAGGGTGCTGCGGACCCCAGGCCACCAGGCTCCCAGGCTCCCAGGCTCCCATGCGCGGGCTCGGGAGCTGAGGGCCCCAGGCTCCCAGGCTCACAGGCTCCTAGGCGCGGGGTAGGGTGGTGCGGACCCCAAGCTCCCATGCTCCCAGGCTCCCAGGCGCCGGCTCAGGTGCTGCGGACCCCAGGCTCCCAGGCTCCCAGGCTCCCAGGCTCACAGGCGTGGTCTAGGGTGCTGCGGACCCCAGACCCCAGGCTACCAAGCTCCCAGGCTCCTAGGCGCGGGCTTGGGTGCTGTGGACCCCAGGCTCCCAGGCGCGGGCTCGTGAGCTGCATCTCCCTGGCTTCGAGTGCAGGCCCGGGAGCTGTTTCCCCCAGGTTCAAAGGCAACCAGGCGCGGGCTCAGGTCCTGCGGACCCCAGGCTCCCAGGCTCCCAGGCGCGGGCTCGGGTGATGCGGACCCCAGGCTCCCAGGCTCCCAGGCTCCCAGGCGCGGGCTCGGGACCTAAGGGCCCCAGGCACCCAGGCTCCCAGGCGCGGGCTAGGGTGCTGCGGACCCCAGGCCCCCAGCCTCCCAGGCTCCCAGGCTCCCAGGCGCGGGCTCGTGTGCAGCGGACCCCAGGCTCCCAAGCGCGGGCTCGGGAGCTGATGGCCCCAGGCCCCCAGCCTCCCAGGCTCCCAGGCTCCCAGGCGCTGCTAGGGTGCTGCGGACCCCAGGCTCCCAGGCGCGGGCTAGGGTGCTGCGGACCCCAGGCCCCCAGCCTCCCAGGCTCCTAGGCTCCCAGGCGCGGTCTATGATGCTGCGGACCCCAGACTCCCAGGCTCCCAGCCTCCCAGGCTCCCAGGCTCCCAGGCGCGGGCTCGTGTGCAGCGGACCCCAGGCTCCCAAGCGCTAGAATGGGAGCTGATGGCCCCAGGCCCCCAGCCTCCCAGGCTCCCAGGCGCTGCTAGGGTGCTGCGGACCCCAGGCCCCCAGCCCCCCAGGCTCCCAGGCTCCCAGGCGCGTTCTATGGTGCTGCGGACCCCAGACTCCCAGGCTCCCAGGCTCCCAGGCTCCAGGCGCGGGCTTGGGTGCTGCGGACCCCAGGCCCCCAGCCTCCCAGGCTCCCAGGCTCCCAGGCTCCCAGGCGCGGGCTCGTGTGCTGCGGACCCCAGGCTCCCAAGCGCGGGCTCGGGAGCTGAGGGCCCCAGGCTCCCAGGCTCCCAGACTCCTAGGCGCGGGCTCAGGTCCTGCGGACCCCAGGCTCCAAAGCTCCCAGGCTCCCAGGCTCCCAGGAGCTGCTAGGTTCCTGCGGACCCCAGGCTCCCAGGCTCCCAGGCGCGGGCTAGGGTGCTGCGGACCCCAGGCCCCCAGCCTACCAGGCTCCCAGGCTCCCAGGCGCGGTCTATTGTGCTGCGGACCCCAGACTCCCAGGCTCCCAGGCTCCCAGGCGCGGGATAGGGTGCTGCGGACCCCAGGCCCCCAGGCTCCCAGGCTCCCAGGCTCCCAGGCGCGGGCTCGGGAGCTGAGGGCCCCGGGCTCCCAGGCTCCCAGGCTCCCAGGAGCGGGCTCGTGTGCTGCGGACCCCAGGCGCCCAGGCGCGGGCTCGGGTGCTGCGGACTCCAGACTCCAAGGCTCCCAGGCTCCCAGGCGCGGACTCGTGTGCTGCGGACCCCAGGCTCCCAAGCGCGGGCTCGGGAGCTGAGGGCCCCAGGCTCCCAGGCTCCCAGGCTCCCAGGCGCGGGCTCAGGTCCTGCAGACCCCAGGCTCCCAAGCTCCCAGGCTCCCAGGCTCCCAGGCGCTGCTAGGGTGCTGCGGACCCCAGGCTCCCAGGCTCCCAGGCAGGGGCTAGGGTGCTGCGGACCCCAGAACCCAGGCTCCCAGGCTCCCAGGCTCCTAGGCGCGGGCTTGAGTGCTGCGGACCCGAGGCTCCCAGGCGCTGGCTTGTGAGCTGCATCTCCCTGGCTTCGAGTGCAGGCCCGGGAACTGCCTCCCCCAGGTTCAAAGGCAACCAGGCGCGTGTTCCGGAGCTGCGGCCCCAGGATCCCAGGCTGCCAGGCTCACAGGCGCGGGCTAGGGTGCTGCGGACCCCAGGCCCCCAGCCTCCCAGGCTCCCAGGCTCCCAGGCGCGGGCTCGTGTGCTGCGGACCCCAGGCTCCCGTGCGCGGGCTCGGGAGCTGAGGGCCCCAGGCTCCCAGGCTCCCAGGCTCCCATGCGCGGGCTCAGGTCCTGCGGACCCCAGGCTCCCACGCTCCCAGGCTCCCAGGCTCCCAGGCGCTGCTAGGGTGCTGCGGACCCCAGGCTCCCAGGCTCCCAGGCGCGGGCTAGGGTGCTGCGGACCCAAGGCCCCCAGCCTCCCAGGCTCCCAGGCTCCCAGGCGCGGTCTATGGTGCTGCGGACCCCAGACTCCCAGGCTCCCAGGCTCCCAGGCGCGGGCTCGGGTGCTGCGGACCCCAGGCTCCCAGGCTCCCAGGCTCCCAGGCTCCCAGGCGCGGGCTCAGGTCCTGCGGACCGCAGGCTCCCAAGCTCCCAGGCTCCCAGGCTCCCAGGCGCTGCTAGGGTGCTGCGGACCCCAGGCTCCCCGGCTCCCAGGCGCGGGCTAGGGTGCTGCGGACCCCAGGCCACCAGCCTCCCAGGCTCCCAGGCTCCCAGGCATGGTCTATTGTGCTGCGGACCCCAGACTCCCAGGCTCCCAGGCTCCCAGGCGCGGGATAGGGTGCTGCGGACCCCAGGCCCCCAGGCTCCCAGGCTCCCAGGCGCGGGCTCGGGATCTGAGGGCCCCAGGCCCCCAGCCTCCCAGGCTCCCAGGCGCGGGATACGGTGCTGCGGACCCCAGGCCCCCAGGCTCCCAGGCTCCCAGGCTCCCAGGCGCGGGCTCGGGAGCTGAGGGTCCCAGGCTCCCAGGCTCCCAGGCTCCTAGGCGCGGGGTAGGGTGGTGCAGACCCCAGGCTCCCAGGCTCCCAGGCTCCCAGGCGCCGGCTCAGGTGCTGCGGACCCCAGGCTCCCAGGCTCCCAGGCTCCCAGGCGCGGGCTAGGGTGCTGCGGACCCCAGGCTCCCAGGCTCCCAGGCTCCCAGGCTCCCAGGCGCGGGCTAGGGTGCTGCGATCCCCCGGGCCCCAGCCTCCCAAACTCCCAGGCTCCCAGGCGTGGTCTAGGGTGCTGCGGACCCCAGAACCCAGGCTCCCAGGCTCCCAGGCTCCCAGGCGCTGCTAGGGTGCTGCCGACCCCATGCTCCCAGGCTCCCAGGGTCCCAGGCGCGGGCTCGTGTGCTGAGGATCCCAGGCTACCAGGCTCCCAGGCTCCCAGGCGAAGATCGAAAGCTGCTCAAAACCAGCATCCGGCCTCCCGTGCGTTTGCTCGGCAGATGCGTGCCCCAGGCTCCCAAGAGCGTGCTCGTGAGATGGGACCCCAAGGCTCATAGGCTAACAGGTGCGTTCTCGGGAGATTGTGCCCGCAGGCTCACAGGCTCCCAGGCGCGTGCTCGTGTGCTGCGCACCCCAGGCTCCCAGGCGCGTGCACGTGAGCTGGGAACCCAAGGCTCACAGGCTACCAGGCGCGGGATCGGGGGCTGGGCTTCACAGGCTCCCAGGCGCGGGCTCGTGTGCTGCGCACCCCAGGCTCCCAGGCGCTGGCTCGTGAGCTGCGTCTCCCTGGCTTCGAGTGCAGGCCCGGGAGCTGCCTCCCCGAGGTTCAAAGGCAACCAGGCGCGGGTTCCGGAGCTGCGGCCCCAGGATCCCAGGCTCCCAGGCTCCCTGGCGCGGGCTAGGGTGCTGCGGACCCCAGGCCCCCAGCCTCCCAGGCTCCCAGGCTCCCAGGCGCGGTCTATTGTGCTGCGGACCCCAGACTCCCAGGCTCCCAGGCTCCCAGGCGCGGGCTCGTGTGCTGCGGACCCCAGGCTCACAAGCGCGGGCTCGGGAGCTGAGGGCCCCAGGCCCCCAGCCTCCCAGGCTCCAAGGCTCCCAGGCTCCCAGGCGCTGCTAGGGTGCTGCGGACCCCAGGCTCCCAGGCTACCAGGCGCGGGCTAGGGTGCTGCGGACCCCAGGCCCCCAGCCTCCCAGGCTCCCTGGATCCCAGCCGCGGTCTATGGTGCTGCGGACCCCAGACTCCCAGGCTCCCAGGCTCCCAGGCGCGGGCTCGTGTGCTCCGGACCCCAGGCTCACAAGCGCGGGCTCGGGAGCTGAGGGCCCCAGGCCCCCAGCCTCCCAGGCTCCCAGGCTCCCAGGCGCGGGATATGGTGCTGCGGACCCCAGACTCCCAGGCTCCCAGGCTCCCAGGCTCCCAGGCGCTGCTAGGGTGCTGCGGACCCCATGCCCCCAGCCTCCCAGGCTCCCAGGCTCCCAGGCGCGGGCTCGGGTGCTGCGGACCCCAGGCTCCCAGGCTCCCAGGCTCCCAGGCGCGGGCTCGGGAGCTGAGGGCCCCAGGCTCCCAGGCTCCAGGCGCGGGCTAGGGTGCTGAGGACCCCAGGCCCCCAGCCTCCCAGGCTCCAAGGCTCCCAGGCTCCCAGGCGCCGGCTCGTGTGCTGCGGACCCCAGGCTCCCAAGCGCGGGCTCGGGAGCTGAGGGCCCCAGGCTCCCAGGCTCCCAGGCTCCCAGGCGCTGCTAGGTTCCTGCGGACACCAGGCTCCCAGGCTCCCAGGCGCGGGCTAGGGTGCTGCGGACCCCAGGCCCCCAGCCTCCCAGGCTCCCAGGCTCCCAGGCGCGGTCTATTGTGCTGCGGACCCCAGACTCCCAGGCTCCCAGGCTCCCAGGCGCGGGATAGGGTGTTGCGGACCCCAGGCCCCCAGGCTCCCAGGCTCCCAGGCTCCCAGGCGCGGGCTCGGGAGCTGAGGGCCCCGGGCTCCCTGGCTCCCAGGCTCCCAGGCGCGGGCTCGTGTGCTGCGGACCACAGGCGCCCAGGCGCGGGCTCGGGTGCTGCGGACTCCAGACTCCCAGGCTCCCAGGCTCCCAGGCGCGGGCTCGTGTGCTGCGGACCCCAGGCTCCCAAGCGCGGGCTCGGGAGCTGAGGGCCCCAGGCTCCCAGGCTCCCAGGCTCCCAGGCGCGGGCTCAGGTCCGGCGGACCCCAGGCTCCCAAGCTCCCAGGCTCCCAGGCTCCCAGGCGCTGCTAGGGTGCTGCGGACCCCAGGCTCCCAGGCTCCCAGGCAGGGGCTAGGGTGCTGCGGACCCCAGAACCCAGGCTCCCAGGCTCCCAGGCTCCTAGGCGCGGGCTTGAGTGCTGCGGACCCGAGGCTCCCAGGCGCTGGCTTGTGAGCTGCATCTCCCTGGCTTTGAGTGCAGGCCCGGGAACTGCCTCCCCCAGGTTCAAAGGCAACCAGGCGCGGGTTCCTGAGCTGCGGCCCCAGGATCCCAGGCTGCCAGGCTCCCAGGCGCGGGCTAGGGTGCTGCGGACCCC
The DNA here is from genome assembly GCF_963930625.1 of Muntiacus reevesi. NCBI lineage: Eukaryota > Metazoa > Chordata > Mammalia > Artiodactyla > Cervidae > Muntiacus > Muntiacus reevesi. Next base: position 168,328 of record NC_089255.1, on the reverse strand, counting down.
AGGCCCCCAGCCTCCCAGGCTCCCAGGCTCCCAGGCGCGGGCTCGTGTGCTGCAGACCCCAGGCTCCCGTGCGCGGGCTCGGGAGCTGAGGGCCCCAGGCTCCCAGGCTCCCAGGCTCCCAGGCTCCCATGCGCGGGCTCAGGTCCTGCGGACCCCAGGCTCCCAGGCTCCCAGGCGCGGGCTCGGGAGCTGAGGGCCCCAGGCTCCCAGGCTCCCAGGCACGGGCTAGGGTTCTGCGGACCCCAGGCCCCCAGCCTCCCAGGCTCCCAGGCTCCCAGGCGCGGGCTCGTGTGCTTCGGAACCCAGGCTCCCAAGCGCGGGCTCGGGAGCTGAGGGCCCCAGGCCCCCAGCCTCCCAGGCTCCAAGGCTCCCAGGCTCCCAGGCGCTGCTAGGGTGCTGCGGACCCCAGGCTCCCAGGGTACCAGGCGCGGGCTAGGGTGCTGCGGACCCCAGGCCCCCAGCCTCCCAGGCTCCCAGGATCCCAGCCGCGGTCTATGGTGCTGCGGACCCCAGACTCCCAGGCTCCCTGGCTCCTAGGCGCGGGCTCGTGTGCTGCGGACCCCAGGCTCACAAGCGCGGGCTCGGGAGCTGAGGGCCCCAGGCCCCCAGCCTCCCAGGCTCCCAGGCGCGGGATATGGTGCTGCGGACCCCAAGTCCCCAGGCTCCCAGGCTCCCAGGCGCGGGCCAGGGTGCTGCGGAACCCAGGCCCCCAGCCTCCCAGGCTCCCAGGCTCCCAGGCGCTGTCTATTGTGCTGCGGACCCCAGACTCCCAGGCTCCCAGGCTCCCAGGCGCTGCTAGGGTGCTGCGTACCCCAGACTCCCAGGCTCCCAGGCTCCCAGGCTCCCAGGCACTGCTAGGGTGCTGCGGACCCCATGCCCCCAGCCTCCCAGGCTCCCAGGCTCCCAGGCGCGGGCTCGGGTGCTGCGGACCCCAGGCTCCCAGGCTCCCAGGCGCGGGCTCGGGAGCTGAGGGCCCCAGGCTCCCAGGCTCCAGGCGCGGGCTAGGGTGCTGCGGACCCCAGGCCCCCAGCCTCCCAGGCTCCCAGGCTCCCAGGCTCCCAGGCGCGGGCTCGTGTGCTGCGGACCCCAGGCTCCCAAGCGCGGTCTCGGGAGCTGAGGGCCCCAGGCTCCCAGGCTCCTAGGCGCGGGCTCAGGTCCTGCGGACCCCAGGCTCCCAAGCTCCCAGGCTCCCAGGCTCCCAGGCACTGCTAGGTTCCTGCGGACCCCAGGCTCCCAGGCTCCCAGGCGCGGGCTAGGGTGCTGCGGACCCCAGGCCCCCATCCTACCAGGCTCCCAGGCGCGGTCTATTGTGCTGCGGACCCCAGACTCCCAGGCTCCCAGGCTCCCAGGCGCGGGATAGGGTGCTGCGGACCCCAGGCCCCCAGGCTCCCAGGCTCCCAGGCTCCCAGGCGCGGGCTCGGGAGCGGAGGGCCCCGGGCTCCCAGGCTCCCAGGCTCCCAGGCGCGGGCTCGTGTGCTGCGGACCACAGGCGCCCAGGCGCGGGCTCGGGTGCTGCGGACTCCAGACTCCCAGGCTCCCAGGCTCCCAGGCGCGGGCTCGTGTGCTGCGGACCCCAGGCTCCCAAGCGCGGGCTCGGGTGCTGCGGACTCCAGACTCCCAGGCTCCCAGGCTCCCATGCGCGGGCTCAGGTCCTGCGGACCCCAGGCTCCCACGCTCCCAGGCTCCCAGGCTCCCAGGCGCTGCTAGGGTGCTGCGGACCCCAGGCTCCCAGGCTCCCAGGCGCTGCTAGGGTGCTGCGGACCCCAGGATCCCCGGCTCCCAGGCGCGGGCTAGGGTGCTGCGGACCCCAGGCCACCAGCCTCCCAGGCTCCCAGGCTCCCAGGCGCGGTCTATTGTGCTGCGGACCCCAGACTCCCAGGCTCCCAGGCTCCCAGGCGCGGGATAGGGTGCTGCGGACCCCAGGCCCCCAGGCTCCCAGGCTCCCAGGCTCCCAGGCGCGGGCTCGGGAGCTGAGGGCCCCGGGCTCCCAGGCTCCCAGGCTCCCAGGCGCGGGCTCGTGTGCTGCGGACCCCAGGCGCCCAGGCGCGGGCTCGGGTGCTGCGGACTCCAGACTCCCAGGCTCCCAGGCGCGGGCTCGTGTGCTGCGGACCCCAGGCTCCCAGGCGCGGGCTCGTGTGCTGCGGACCCCAGGCTCCCAGGCTCCCAGGCGCGGGCTCGTGTGCTGCGTACCCCAGGCTCCCAAGCGCGGGCTCGGGAGCTGAGGGCCCCAGGCTCCCAGGCTCCCAGGCTCCCAGGCGCGGTCTATTGTGCTGCGGACCCCAGACTCCCAGGCTCCCAGGCTCCCAGGCGCGGGATAGGGTGCTGCGGACCCCAGGCCCCCAGGCTCCCAGGCTCCCAGGCTCCCAGGCGCGGGCTCGGGAGCTGAGGGCCCCGGGCTCCCAGGCTCCCAGGCTCCCAGGAGCGGGCTCGTGTGCTGCGGACCCCAGGCGCCCAGGCGCGGGCTCGGGTGCTGCGGACTCCAGACTCCCAGGCTCCCAGGCTCCCAGGCGCGGACTCGTGTGCTGCGGACCCCAGGCTCCCAAGCGCGGGCTCGGGAGCTGAGGGCCCCAGGCTCCCAGGCTCCCAGGCTCCCAGGCGCGGGCTCAGGTCCTGCGGACCCCAGGCTTCCAAGCTCCCAGGCTCCCATGTCCCAGGCGCTGCTAGGGTGCTGCGGACCCCAGGCTCCCAGGCTCCCAGGCAGGGGCTAGGGTGCTGCGGACCCCAGAACCCAGGCTCCCAGGCTCCCAGGCTCCTAGGCGCGGGCTTGAGTGCTGCGGACCCGAGGCTCCCAGGCGCTGGCTTGTGAGCTGCATCTCCCTGGCTTCGAGTGCAGGCCCGGGAACTGCCTCCCCCAGGTTCAAAGGCAACCAGGCGCGTGTTCCGGAGCTGCGTCCCCAGGATCCCAGGCTGCCAGGCTCACAGGCGCGGGCTAGGGTGCTGCGGACCCCAGGCCCCCAGCCTCCCAGGCTCCCAGGCTCCCAGGCGCGGGCTCGTGTGCTGCGGACCCCAGGCTCCCGTGCGCGGGCTCGGGAGCTGAGGGCCCCAGGCTCCCAGGCTCCCAGGCTCCCATGCGCGGGCTCAGGTCCTGCGGACCCCAGGCTCCCACGCTCCCAGGCTCCCAGGCTCCCAGGCGCTGCTAGGGTGCTGCGGACCCCAGGCTCCCAGGCTCCCAGGCGCGGGCTAGGGTGCTGCGGACCCAAGGCCCCCAGCCTCCCAGGCTCCCAGGCTCCCAGGCGCGGTCTATGGTGCTGCGGACCCCAGACTCCCAGGCTCCCAGGCTCCCAGGCTCCCAGGCGCGGGCTCGGGTGCTGCGGACCCCAGGCTCCCAGGCTCCCAGGCTCCCAGGCTCCCAGGCGCGGGCTCAGGTCCTGCGGACCGCAGGCTCCCAAGCTCCCAGGCTCCCAGGCTCCCAGGCGCTGCTAGGGTGCTGCGGACCCCAGGCTCCCCGGCTCCCAGGCGCGGGCTAGGGTGCTGCGGACCCCAGGCCACCAGCCTCCCAGGCTCCCAGGCTCCCAGGCATGGTCTATTGTGCTGCGGACCCCAGACTCCCAGGCTCCCAGGCTCCCAGGCGCGGGATAGGGTGCTGCGGACCCCAGGCCCCCAGGCTCCCAGGCTCCCAGGCGCGGGCTCGGGATCTGAGGGCCCCAGGCCCCCAGCCTCCCAGGCTCCCAGGCGCGGGATACGGTGCTGCGGACCCCAGGCCCCCAGGCTCCCAGGCTCCCAGGCTCCTAGGCGCGGGGTAGGGTGGTGCAGACCCCAGGCTCCCAGGCTCCCAGGCTCCCAGGCGCCGGCTCAGGTGCTGCGGACCCCAGGCTCCCAGGCTCCCAGGCTCCCAGGCGCTGCTAGGGTGCTGCCGACCCCATGCTCCCAGGCTCCCAGGGTCCCAGGCGCGGGCTCGTGTGCTGAGGATTCCAGGCTACCAGGCTCCCAGGCTCCCAGGCGAAGATCGAAAGCTGCTCAAAACCAGCATCCGGCCTCCCGTGCGTTTGCTCGGCAGATGCGTGCCCCAGGCTCCCAAGAGCGTGCTCGTGAGATGGGACCCCAAGGCTCATAGGCTAACAGGTGCGTTCTCGGGAGATTGTGCCCGCAGGCTCACAGGCTCCCAGGCGCGTGCTCGTGTGCTGCGCACCCCAGGCTCCCAGGCGCGTGCACGTGAGCTGGGAACCCAAGGCTCACAGGCTACCAGGCGCGGGATCGGGGGCTGGGCTTCACAGGCTCCCAGGCGCGGGCTCGTGTGCTGCGCACCCCAGGCTCCCAGGCGCTGGCTCGTGAGCTGCGTCTCCCTGGCTTCGAGTGCAGGCCCGGGAGCTGCCTCCCCGAGGTTCAAAGGCAACCAGGCGCGGGTTCCGGAGCTGCGGCCCCAGGATCCCAGGCTCCCAGGCTCCCTGGCGCGGGCTAGGGTGCTGCGGACCCCAGGCCCCCAGCCTCCCAGGCTCCCAGGCTCCCAGGCGCGGTCTATTGTGCTGCGGACCCCAGACTCCCAGGCTCCCAGGCTCCCAGGCGCGGGCTCGTGTGCTGCGGACCCCAGGCTCATAAGCGCGGGCTCGGGAGCTGAGGGCCCCAGGCCCCCAGCCTCCCAGGCTCCAAGGCTCCCAGGCTCCCAGGCGCTGCTAGGGTGCTGCGGACCCCAGGCTCCCAGGCTACCAGGCGCGGGCTAGGGTGCTGCGGACCCCAGGCCCCCAGCCTCCCAGGCTCCCTGGATCCCAGCCGCGGTCTATGGTGCTGCGGACCCCAGACTCCCAGGCTCCCAGGCTCCCAGGCGCGGGCTCGTGTGCTGCGGACCCCAGGCTCACAAGCGCGGGCTCGGGAGCTGAGGGCCCCAGGCCCCCAGCCTCCCAGGCTCCCAGGCTCCCAGGCGCGGGATATGGTGCTGCGGACCCCAGACTCCCAGGCTCCCAGGCTCCCAGGCTCCCAGGCGCTGCTAGGGTGCTGCGGACCCCATGCCCCCAGCCTCCCAGGCTCCCAGGCTCCCAGGCGCGGGCTCGGGTGCTGCGGACCCCAGGCTCCCAGGCTCCCAGGCTCCCAGGCGCGCCTCGGGAGCTGAGGGCCCCAGGCTCCCAGGCTCCAGGCGCGGGCTAGGGTGCTGCGGACCCCAGGCCCCCAGCCTCCCAGGCTCCAAGGCTCCCAGGCTCCCAGGCGCGGGCTCGTGTGCTGCGGACCCCAGGCTCCCAAGCGCGGGCTTGGGAGCTGAGGGCCCCAGGCTCCCAGGCTCCCAGGCTCCCAGGCGCTGCTAGGTTCCTGCGGACACCAGGCTCCCAGGCTCCCAGGCGCGGGCTAGGGTGCTGCGGACCCCAGGCCCCCAGCCTCCCAGGCTCCCAGGCTCCCAGGCGCGGTCTATTGTGCTGCGGACCCCAGACTCCCAGGCTCCCAGGCTCCCAGGCGCGGGATAGGGTGTTGCGGACCCCAGGCCCCCAGGCTCCCAGGCTCCCAGGCTCCCAGGCGCGGGCTCGGGAGCTGAGGGCCCCGGGCTCCCAGGCTCCCAGGCTCCCAGGCGCGGGCTCGTGTGCTGCGGACCCCAGGCGCCCAGGCGCGGGCTCGGGTGCTGCGGACTCCAGACTCCCAGGCTCCCAGGCTCCCAGGCGCGGGCTCGTGTGCTGCGGACCCCAGGCTCCCAAGCGCGGGCTCGGGAGCTGAGGGCCCCAGGCTACCAGGCTCCCAGGCTCCCAGGCGCGGGCTCAGGTCCGGCGGACCCCAGGCTCCCAAGCTCCCAGGCTCCCAGGCGCTGCTAGGGTGCTGCGGACCCCAGGCTCCCAGGCTCCCAGGCTCCCAGGCAGGGGCTAGGGTGCTGCGGACCCCAGAACCCAGGCTCCCAGGCTCCCAGGCTCCCAGGCGCTGGCTTGTGAGCTGCATCTCCCTGGCTTCGAGTGCAGGCCCGGGAACTGCCTCCCCCAGGTTCAAAGGCAACCAGGCGCGGGTTCCTGAGCTGCGGCCCCAGGATCCCAGGCTGCCAGGCTCCCAGGCGCGGGCTAGGGTGCTGCGGACCCCAGGCCCCCAGCCTCCCAGGCTCCCAGGCTCCCAGGCGCGGGCTCGTGTGCTGCGGACCCCAGGCTCCCGTGCGCGGGCTCGGGAGCTGAGGGCCCCAGGCTCCCAGGCTCCCAGGCTCCCAGGCTCCCATGCGCGGGCTCAGGTCCTGCGGACCCCAGGCTCCCAGGCTCCCAGGCGCGGGCTCGGGAGCTGAGGGCCCCAGGCTCCCAGGCTCCCAGGCACGGGCTAGGGTTCTGCGGACCCCAGGCCCCCAGCCTCCCAGGCTCCCAGGCTCCCAGGCGCGGGCTCGTGTGCTTCGGAACCCAGGCTCCCAAGCGCGGGCTCGGGAGCTGAGGGCCCCAGGCCCCCAGCCTCCCAGGCTCCAAGGCTCCCAGGCTCCCAGGCGCTGCTAGGGTGCTGCGGACCCCAGGCTCCCAGGGTACCAGGCGCGGGCTAGGGTGCTGCGGACCCCAGGCCCCCAGCCTCCCAGGCTCCCAGGATCCCAGCCGCGGTCTATGGTGCTGCGGACCCCAGACTCCCAGGCTCCCTGGCTCCTAGGCGCGGGCTCGTGTGCTGCGGACCCCAGGCTCACAAGCGCGGGCTCGGGAGCTGAGGGCCCCAGGCCCCCAGCCTCCCAGGCTCCCAGGCTCCCAGGCGCGGGATATGGTGCTGCGGACCCCAAGTCCCCAGGCTCCCAGGCTCCCAGGCGCGGGCCAGGGTGCTGCGGAACCCAGGCCCCCAGCCTCCCAGGCTCCCAGGCTCCCAGGCGCGGTCTATTGTGCTGCGGACCCCAGACTCCCAGGCTCCCAGGCTCCCAGGCGCTGCTAGGGTGCTGCGTACCCCAGACTCCCAGGCTCCCAGGCTCCCAGGCTCCCAGGCACTGCTAGGGTGCTGCGGACCCCATGCCCCCAGCCTCCCAGGCTCCCAGGCTCCCAGGCGCGGGCTCGGGTGCTGCGGACCCCAGGCTCCCAGGCTCCCAGGCGCGGGCTCGGGAGCTGAGGGCCCCAGGCTCCCAGGCTCCAGGCGCGGGCTAGGGTGCTGCGGACCCCAGGCCCCCAGCCTCCCAGGCTCCCAGGCTCCCAGGCTCCCAGGCGCGGGCTCGTGTGCTGCGGACCCCAGGCTCCCAAGCGCGGTCTCGGGAGCTGAGGGCCCCAGGCTCCCAGGCTCCTAGGCGCGGGCTCAGGTCCTGCGGACCCCAGGCTCCCAAGCTCCCAGGCTCCCAGGCTCCCAGGCACTGCTAGGTTCCTGCGGACCCCAGGCTCCCAGGCTCCCAGGCGCGGGCTAGGGTGCTGCGGACCCCAGGCCCCCATCCTACCAGGCTCCCAGGCGCGGTCTATTGTGCTGCGGACCCCAGACTCCCAGGCTCCCAGGCTCCCAGGCGCGGGATAGGGTGCTGCGGACCCCAGGCCCCCAGGCTCCCAGGCTCCCAGGCTCCCAGGCGCGGGCTCGGGAGCGGAGGGCCCCGGGCTCCCAGGCTCCCAGGCTCCCAGGCGCGGGCTCGTGTGCTGCGGACCACAGGCGCCCAGGCGCGGGCTCGGGTGCTGCGGACTCCAGACTCCCAGGCTCCCAGGCTCCCAGGCGCGGGCTCGTGTGCTGCGGACCCCAGGCTCCCAAGCGCGGGCTCGGGAGCTGAGGGCCCCAGGCTCCCAGGCTCCCAGGCTCCCAGGCTCGGGCTCAGGTCCTGCGGACCCCAGGCTCCCAAGCTCCCAGGCTCCCAGGCTCCCAGGCGCTGCTAGGGTGCTGCGGACCCCAGGCTCCCAGGCTCCCAGGCGGGGGCTAGGGTGCTGCGGACCCCAGAACCCAGGCTCCCAGGCTCCGAGGCGCGGGCTTGAGTGCTGCGGACCCGAGGCTCCCAGGCGCTGGCTTGTGAGCTGCATCTCCCTGGCTTCGAGTGCAGGCCCGGGAACTGCCTCCCCCAGGTTCAAAGGCAACCAGGCGCGGGTTCCGGAGCTGCGGCCCCAGGATCCCAGGCTGCCAGGCTCCCAGGCGCGGGCTAGGGTGCTGCGGACCCCAGGCCCCCAGCCTCCCAGGCTCCCAGGCTCCCAGGCGCGGGCTCGTGTGCTGCGGACCCCAGGCTCCCGAGCGCGGGCTCGGGAGCTGAGGGCCCCAGGCTCCCAGTCTCCCAGGCTCCCAGGCTCCCATGCGCGGGCTCAGGTCCTACGGACCCCAGGCTCCCACGCTCCCAGGCTCCCAGGCTCCCAGGCGCTGCTAGGGTGCTGCGGACCCCAGGCTCCCAGGCTCCCAGGCGCGGGCTAGGGTGCTGCGGACCCAAGGCCCCCAGCCTCCCAGGCTCCCAAGGCTCCCAGGCGCGCTCTATGGTGCTGCGGACCCCAGACTCCCAGGCTCCCAGGCTCCCAGGCTCCCAGGCGCGGGCTCGGGTGCTGCGGACCCCAGGCTCCCAGGCTCCCAGGCTCCCAGGCTCCCAGGCACTGCTAGGGTGCTGCGGACCCCATGCCCCCAGCCTCCCAGGCTCCCAGGCTCCAGGCGCGGGCTAGGGTGCTGCGGACCCCAGGCCCCCAGCCTCCCAGGCTCCCAGGCTCCCAGGCTCCCAGGCGCGGGCTCGTGTGCTGCGGACCCCAGGCTCCCAAGCGCGGTCTCGGGAGCTGAGGGCCCCAGGCTCCCAGGCTCCTAGGCGCGGGCTCAGGTCCTGCGGACCCCAGGCTCCCAAGCTCCCAGGCTCCCAGGCTCCCAGGCACTGCTAGGTTCCTGCGGACCCCAGGCTCCCAGGCTCCCAGGCGCGGGCTAGGGTGCTGCGGACCCCAGGCCCCCATCCTACCAGGCTCCCAGGCGCGGTCTATTGTGCTGCGGACCCCAGACTCCCAGGCTCCCAGGCTCCCAGGCGCGGGATAGGGTGCTGCGGACCCCAGGCCCCCAGGCTCCCAGGCTCCCAGGCTCCCAGGCGCGGGCTCGGGAGCGGAGGGCCCCGGGCTCCCAGGCTCCCAGGCTCCCAGGCGCGGGCTCGTGTGCTGCGGACCACAGGCGCCCAGGCGCGGGCTCGGGTGCTGCGGACTCCAGACTCCCAGGCTCCCAGGCTCCCAGGCGCGGGCTCGTGTGCTGCGGACCCCAGGCTCCCAAGCGCGGGCTCGGGAGCTGAGGGCCCCAGGCTCCCAGGCTCCCAGGCTCCCAGGCTCGGGCTCAGGTCCTGCGGACCCCAGGCTCCCAAGCTCCCAGGCTCCCAGGCTCCCAGGCGCTGCTAGGGTGCTGCGGACCCCAGGCTCCCAGGCTCCCAGGCGGGGGCTAGGGTGCTGCGGACCCCAGAACCCAGGCTCCCAGGCTCCGAGGCGCGGGCTTGAGTGCTGCGGACCCGAGGCTCCCAGGCGCTGGCTTGTGAGCTGCATCTCCCTGGCTTCGAGTGCAGGCCCGGGAACTGCCTCCCCCAGGTTCAAAGGCAACCAGGCGCGGGTTCCGGAGCTGCGGCCCCAGGATCCCAGGCTGCCAGGCTCCCAGGCGCGGGCTAGGGTGCTGCGGACCCCAGGCCCCCAGCCTCCCAGGCTCCCAGGCTCCCAGGCGCGGGCTCGTGTGCTGCGGACCCCAGGCTCCCGAGCGCGGGCTCGGGAGCTGAGGGCCCCAGGCTCCCAGTCTCCCAGGCTCCCAGGCTCCCATGCGCGGGCTCAGGTCCTACGGACCCCAGGCTCCCACGCTCCCAGGCTCCCAGGCTCCCAGGCGCTGCTAGGGTGCTGCGGACCCCAGGCTCCCAGGCTCCCAGGCGCGGGCTAGGGTGCTGCGGACCCAAGGCCCCCAGCCTCCCAGGCTCCCAAGGCTCCCAGGCGCGCTCTATGGTGCTGCGGACCCCAGACTCCCAGGCTCCCAGGCTCCCAGGCTCCCAGGCGCGGGCTCGGGTGCTGCGGACCCCAGGCTCCCAGGCTCCCAGGCTCCCAGGCTCCAAGGCGCGGGCTCGGGAGCTGAGGGCCCCAGGCTCCCAGGCTCGCAGGCGCTGGCTAGGGTTCTGCGGATCCCAGGCCCCCAGCCTCCCAGGCTCCCAGGCTCCCAGGCGCGGGCTCGTGTGCTGCGGACCCCAGGCTCCCAAGCGTGGGCTCGGGAGCTGAGGGCCCCAGGCTCCCAAGCTCCCAGGCTCCCAGGCTCCCAGGCGCGTGCTCAGGTCCTGCGGACCGCAGGCTCCCAAGCTCCCAGGCTCCCAGGCTCCCAGGCGCTGCTAGGGTGCTGCGGACCCCAGGATCCCCGGCTCCCAGGCGCGGGCTAGGGTGCTGCGGACCCCAGGCCACCAGCCTCCCAGGCTCCCAGGCTCCCAGGCGCGGTCTATTGTGCTGCGGACCCCAGACTCCCAGGCTCCCAGGCTCCCAGGCGCGGGATAGGGTGCTGCGGACCCCAGGCCCCCAGGCTCCCAGGCTCCCAGGCTCCCAGGCGCGGGCTCGGGAGCTGAGGGCCCCGGGCTCCCAGGCTCCCAGGCTCCCAGGCGCGGGCTCGTGTGCTGCGGACCCCAGGCGCCCAGGCGCGGGCTCGGGTGCTGCGGACTCCAGACTCCCAGGCTCCCAGGCGCGGGCTCGTGTGCTGCGGACCCCAGGCTCCCAGGCGCGGGCTCGTGTGCTGCGGACCCCAGGCTCCCAGGCTCCCAGGCGCGGGCTCGTGTGCTGCGTACCCCAGGCTCCCAAGCGCGGGCTCGGGAGCTGAGGGCCCCAGGCTCCCAGGCTCCCAGGCTCCCAGGCTCCCAGGCGCGGGCTCGGGTGCTGCGGACCCCAGGCTCCCAGGCTCCCAGGCGCGGGCTCGTGTGCTGCGGACCCCAGGCTCCCAAGCGCGGGCTCGGGAGCTGAGGGCCCCAGGCTCCCAGGCTCCCAGGCTCCCAGGCGCGGGCTCGGGAGCTGAGGGCCCCAGGCTCCCAGGCTCCAGGCGCGGGCTAGGGTGCTGCGGACCCCAGGCCCCCAGCCTCCGAGGCTCCCAGGCTCCCCGGCTCGCAGGCGCGGGCTCGTGTGCTGCGGACCCCAGGCTCCCAAGCGCGGTCTCGGGAGCTGAGGGCCCCAGGCTCCCAGGCTCCTAGGCGCGGGCTCAGGTCCTGCGAACCCCAGGCTCCCAAGCTCCCAGGCTCCCAGGCTCCCAGGCGCTGCTAGGTTCCTGCGGACCCCAGGCTCCCAGGCTCCCAGGCGCGGGCTAGGGTGCTGCGGACCCCAGGCCCCCAGCCTACCAGGCTCCCAGGCTCCCAGGCGCGGTCTATTGTGCTGCGGACCCCAGACTCCCAGGCTCCCAGGCTCCCAGGCGCGGGATAGGGTGCTGCGGACCCCAGGCCCCCAGGCTCCCAGGCTCCCAGGCTCCCAGGCGCGTGCTCGGGAGCTGAGGGCCCCGGGCTCCCAGGCTCCCAGGCTCCCAGGCGCGGGCTCGTGTGCTGCGGACCCCAGGCGCACAGGTGCGGGCTCGGGTGCTGCGGACTCCAGACTCCCAGGCTCCCAGGCGCGGGCTCGTGTGCTGCGGACCCCAGGCTCCCAGGCTCCCAGGCGCAGGCTCGTGTGCTGCGGACCCCAGGCTCCCAGGCTCCCAGGCGCAGGCTCGTGTGCTGCGTACCCCAGGCTCCCAAGCGCGGGCTCGGGAGCTGAGGGCCCCAGGCTCCCAGGCTCCCAGGCTCCCAGGCGCGGGCTCGGGTGCTGCGGACCCCAGGCTCCCAGGCTCCCAGGCGCGGGCTCGGGTGCTGCGGACCCCAGGCTCCCAGGCTCCCAGGCGCGGGCTCGTGTGCTGCGGACCCCAGGCTCCCAAGCGCGGGCTCGGGAGCTGAGGGCCCCAGGCTCCCAGGCTCCCAGGCTCCCAGGCTCGGGCTCAGGTCCTGCGGACCCCAGGCTCCCAAGCTCCCAGGCTCCCAGGCTCCCAGGCGCTGCTAGGGTGCTGCGGACCCCAGGCTCCCAGGCTCCCAGGCGGGGGCTAGGGTGCTGCGGACCCCAGAACCCAGGCTCCCAGGCTCCGAGGCGCGGGCTTGAGTGCTGCGGACCCGAGGCTCCCAGGCGCTGGCTTGTGAGCTGCATCTCCCTGGCTTCGAGTGCAGGCCCGGGAACTGCCTCCCCCAGGTTCAAAGGCAACCAGGCGCGGGTTCCGGAGCTGCGGCCCCAGGATCCCAGGCTGCCAGGCTCCCAGGCGCGGGCTAGGGTGCTGCGGACCCCAGGCCCCCAGCCTCCCAGGCTCCCAGGCTCCCAGGCGCGGGCTCGTGTGCTGCGGACCCCAGGCTCCCGAGCGCGGGCTCGGGAGCTGAGGGCCCCAGGCTCCTAGTCTCCCAGGCTCCCAGGCTCCCATGCGCGGGCTCAGGTCCTGCGGACCCCAGGCTCCCACGCTCCCAGGCTCCCAGGCTCCCAGGCGCTGCTAGGGTGCTGCGGACCCCAGGCTCCCAGGCTCCCAGGCGCGGGCTAGGGTGCTGCGGACCCAAGGCCCCCAGCCTCCCAGGCTCCCAAGGCTCCCAGGCGCGGTCTATGGTGCTGCGAACCCCAGACTCCCAGGCTCCCAGGCTCCCAGGCGCGGGCTCGGGTGCTGCGGACCCCAGGCTCCCAGGCTCCCAGGCTCCCAGGCTCCAAGGCGCGGGCTCGGGAGCTGAGGGCCCCAGGCTCCCAGGCTCGCAGGCGCTGGCTAGGGTTCTGCGGATCCCAGGCCCCCAGCCTCCCAGGCTCCCAGGCTCCCAGGCGCGGGCTCGTGTGCTGCGGACCCCAGGCTCCCAAGCGTGGGCTCGGGAGCTGAGGGCCCCAGGCTCCCAGGCTCCGAGGCTCCCAGGCTCCCAGGCGCGGGCTCAGGTCCTGCGGACCGCAGGCTCCCAAGCTCCCAGGCTCCCAGGCTCCCAGGCGCTGCTAGGGTGCTGCGGACCCCAGTCTCCCCGGCTCCCAGGCGCGGGCTAGGGTGCTGCGGACCCCAGGCCACCAGCCTCCCAGGCTCCCAGGCTCCCAGGCGCGGTCTATTGTGCTGCGGACCCCAGACTCCCAGGCTCCAAGGCTCCCAGGCTCCCAGGCGCGGGATAGGGTGCTGCGGACCCCAGGCCCCCAGGCTCCCAGGCTCCCAGGCGCGGGCTCGGGATCTGAGGGCCCCAGGCCCCCAGCCTCCCAGGCTCCCAGGCGCGGGATACGGTGCTGCGGACCCCAGGCCCCCAGGCTCCCAGGCTCCCAGGCTCCCAGGCGCGGGCTCGGGAGCTGAGGGCCCCAGGCTCCCAGGCTCCCAGGCTCCTAGGCGCGGGGTAGGGTGGTGCAGACCCCAGGCTCCCAGGCTCCCAGGCTCCCAGGCGCCGGCTCAGGTGCTGCGGACCCCAGGCTCCCAGGCTCCCAGGCTCCCAGGCGCGGGCTAGGGTGCTGCGGACCCCAGGCTCCCAGGCTCCCAGGCTCCCAGCCTCCCAGGCGCGGGCTAGGGTGCTGCGATCCCCAGGGCCCCAGCCTCCCAAACTCCCAGGCTCCCAGTCGTGGTCTAGGGTGCTGCGGACCCCAGAACCCAGGCTCCCAGGCTCCCAGGCGCTGCTAGGGTGCTGCCGACCCCATGCTCCCAGGCTCCCAGGGTCCCAGGCGCGGGCTCGTGTGCTGAGGATCCCAGGCTACCAGGCTCCCAGGCGAAGATCGAAAGCTGCTGAAAACCAGTATCCGGCCTCCCGTGCGTTTGCTCGGGAGATGCGTGCCCCAGGCTCCCAAGCGCGTGCTCGTGAGATGGGACCCCAAGGCTCATAGGCTAACAGGTGCGTTCTCGGGAGATTGTGCCCGCAGGCTCACAGGCTCCCAGGCGCGTGCTCGTGTGCTGCGCACCCCAGGCTCCCAGGCGCGTGCACGTGAGCTGGGACCCCAAGGCTCACAGGCTACCAGGCGCGGGATTGGGAGCTGGGCTTCACAGGCTCCCAGGCGCGGGCTCCTGTGCTGCGCACCCCAGGCTCCCATTCGCTGGCTCGTGAGCTGCATTTCCCTGGCTTCGAGTGCAGGCCCGGGAGCTGCCTCCCCCAGGTTCAAAGGCAACCAGGCGCGGGTTCCGGAGCTGCGGCCCCAGGATCCCAGGCTCCCAGGCTCCCAGGCGCGGGCTCAGGTCCTGCGGACCCCAGGCTCCCAAGCTCCCAGGCTCCCAGGCGCTGCTAGGGTGCTGCGGACACCAGTCTCCCAGGCTCCCAGGCTCCCAGGCACGGGCTAGGGTGCTGCGGACCCCAGGCCCCCAGGCTCCCAGGCTCCCAGGCTCGCAGGCGCGGGCTCGGGAGCTGAGGGCCCCAGGCTCCCAGGCTCCCAGGCTCCCAGGCGCGGGCTAGGGTGCTGCGTACCCCATGCTCCCAGGCTCCCAGGCTCCCAGGCGCGGGCTCGGGAGCTGCGGACCCCAGACTCCCAGTGTCCCAGGCTCCCAGGCGCGGGCTCGTGTGCTGCGGACCCCAGGCTCCCAAGCGCGGGCTCGGGAGCTGAGGGCCCCAGGCTCCCAGGCGCCCAGGCGCGGGCTCAGGTCCTGCGGACCCCAGGCTCCCAAGCTCCCAGGCTCCCAGGCTCCCAGGCGCTGCTAGGGTGCTGCGGACCCCAGGCTCCCAGGCTCCCAGGCGCGGGCTAGGGTGCTGCGGACGCCAGGCCCCCAGCCTCCCAGGCTCCCAGGCTCCCAGGCGCGGTCTATTGTGCTGCGGAACCCAGACTCCCAGGCTCCCAGGCTCCCAGGCGCGGGATAGGGTGCTGCGGACCCCAGGCTCCCAGGCTCCCAGGTTCCCAGGCGCGGGCTCGGGAGCTGAGGGCCCCAGGCCCCCAGCCTCTCAGGCTCCCAGGCTCCCAGGCGCGGGATAGGGTGCTGCGGACCCCAGGCCCCCAGGCTCCCAGGCTCCCAGGCTCCCAGGCGCGGGCTCGGGAGCTGAGGGCCCCAGGCTCCCAGGCTCCCAGGCTCCTAGGCGCGGGGTAGGGTGGTGCGGACCCCAGGTTCCCAGGCTCCCAGACTCCCAGGCGCCGGCTCAGGTGCTGCGGACCTCAGGCTCCCAGGCTGCCAGGCTCCCAGGCGCGGGCTCGGGAGCTGAGGGCCCCAGGCTCCCAGGCTCCCAGGCTCCCAGGCTCCCAGGCGCGGGCTAGGGTGCTGCGGACCCCAGGCCCCCAGTCTCCCAGGCTCCCAGGCGCGGGCTCGTGTGCTGCGGACCCCAGGCTCCCGAGCCCGGGCTCGGGAGCTGAGGGCCCCAGGCCCCCAGCCTCCCAGTCTCCCAGGCTCCCAGGCGCGGGATAGGGTGCTGCGGACCCCAGGCCACCAGGCTCCCAGGCTCCCAGGCTCCCAGGCGCGGGCTCGGGAGCTGAGGGCCCCAGGCTCCCAGGCTCACAGGCTCCTAGGCGCGGGGTAGGGTGGTGCGGACCCCAAGCTCCCATGCTCCCAGGCTCCCAGGCGCCGGCTCAGGTGCTGCGGACCCCAGGCTCCCAGGCTCCCAGGCTCCCAGGCTCACAGGCGTGGTCTAGGGTGCTGCGGACCCCAGACCCCAGGCTACCAAGCTCCCAGGCTCCTAGGCGCGGGCTTGGGTGCTGTGGACCCCAGGCTCCCAGGCGCGGGCTCGTGAGCTGCATCTCCCTGGCTTCGAGTGCAGGCCCGGGAGCTGTTTCCCCCAGGTTCAAAGGCAACCAGGCGCGGGCTCAGGTCCTGCGGACCCCAGGCTCCCAGGCTCCCAGGCGCGGGCTCGGGTGATGCGGACCCCAGGCTCCCAGGCTCCCAGGCTCCCAGGCGCGGGCTCGGGACCTAAGGGCCCCAGGCACCCAGGCTCCCAGGCGCGGGCTAGGGTGCTGCGGACCCCAGGCCCCCAGCCTCCCAGGCTCCCAGGCTCCCAGGCGCGGGCTCGTGTGCAGCGGACCCCAGGCTCCCAAGCGCGGGCTCGGGAGCTGATGGCCCCAGGCCCCCAGCCTCCCAGGCTCCCAGGCTCCCAGGCGCTGCTAGGGTGCTGCGGACCCCAGGCTCCCAGGCGCGGGCTAGGGTGCTGCGGACCCCAGGCCCCCAGCCTCCCAGGCTCCTAGGCTCCCAGGCGCGGTCTATGATGCTGCGGACCCCAGACTCCCAGGCTCCCAGCCTCCCAGGCTCCCAGGCTCCCAGGCGCGGGCTCGTGTGCAGCGGACCCCAGGCTCCCAAGCGCTAGAATGGGAGCTGATGGCCCCAGGCCCCCAGCCTCCCAGGCTCCCAGGCTCCCAGGCTCCCAGGCGCGGGCTCGTGTGCTGCGGACCCCAGGCTCCCAAGCGCGGGCTCGGGAGCTGAGGGCCCCAGGCTCCCAGGCTCCCAGACTCCTAGGCGCGGGCTCAGGTCCTGCGGACCCCAGGCTCCAAAGCTCCCAGGCTCCCAGGCTCCCAGGAGCTGCTAGGTTCCTGCGGACCCCAGGCTCCCAGGCTCCCAGGCGCGGGCTAGGGTGCTGCGGACCCCAGGCCCCCAGCCTACCAGGCTCCCAGGCTCCCAGGCGCGGTCTATTGTGCTGCGGACCCCAGACTCCCAGGCTCCCAGGCTCCCAGGCGCGGGATAGGGTGCTGCGGACCCCAGGCCCCCAGGCTCCCAGGCTCCCAGGCTCCCAGGCGCGGGCTCGGGAGCTGAGGGCCCCGGGCTCCCAGGCTCCCAGGCTCCCAGGAGCGGGCTCGTGTGCTGCGGACCCCAGGCGCCCAGGCGCGGGCTCGGGTGCTGCGGACTCCAGACTCCCAGGCTCCCAGGCTCCCAGGCGCGGACTCGTGTGCTGCGGACCCCAGGCTCCCAAGCGCGGGCTCGGGAGCTGAGGGCCCCAGGCTCCCAGGCTCCCAGGCTCCCAGGCGCGGGCTCAGGTCCTGCAGACCCCAGGCTCCCAAGCTCCCAGGCTCCCAGGCTCCCAGGCGCTGCTAGGGTGCTGCGGACCCCAGGCTCCCAGGCTCCCAGGCAGGGGCTAGGGTGCTGCGGACCCCAGAACCCAGGCTCCCAGGCTCCCAGGCTCCTAGGCGCGGGCTTGAGTGCTGCGGACCCGAGGCTCCCAGGCGCTGGCTTGTGAGCTGCATCTCCCTGGCTTCGAGTGCAGGCCCGGGAACTGCCTCCCCCAGGTTCAAAGGCAACCAGGCGCGTGTTCCGGAGCTGCGGCCCCAGGATCCCAGGCTGCCAGGCTCACAGGCGCGGGCTAGGGTGCTGCGGACCCCAGGCCCCCAGCCTCCCAGGCTCCCAGGCTCCCAGGCGCGGGCTCGTGTGCTGCGGACCCCAGGCTCCCGTGCGCGGGCTCGGGAGCTGAGGGCCCCAGGCTCCCAGGCTCCCAGGCTCCCATGCGCGGGCTCAGGTCCTGCGGACCCCAGGCTCCCACGCTCCCAGGCTCCCAGGCTCCCAGGCGCTGCTAGGGTGCTGCGGACCCCAGGCTCCCAGGCTCCCAGGCGCGGGCTAGGGTGCTGCGGACCCAAGGCCCCCAGCCTCCCAGGCTCCCAGGCTCCCAGGCGCGGTCTATGGTGCTGCGGACCCCAGACTCCCAGGCTCCCAGGCTCCCAGGCTCCCAGGCGCGGGCTCGGGTGCTGCGGACCCCAGGCTCCCAGGCTCCCAGGCTCCCAGGCTCCCAGGCGCGGGCTCAGGTCCTGCGGACCGCAGGCTCCCAAGCTCCCAGGCTCCCAGGCTCCCAGGCGCTGCTAGGGTGCTGCGGACCCCAGGCTCCCCGGCTCCCAGGCGCGGGCTAGGGTGCTGCGGACCCCAGGCCACCAGCCTCCCAGGCTCCCAGGCTCCCAGGCATGGTCTATTGTGCTGCGGACCCCAGACTCCCAGGCTCCCAGGCTCCCAGGCGCGGGATAGGGTGCTGCGGACCCCAGGCCCCCAGGCTCCCAGGCTCCCAGGCGCGGGCTCGGGATCTGAGGGCCCCAGGCCCCCAGCCTCCCAGGCTCCCAGGCGCGGGATACGGTGCTGCGGACCCCAGGCCCCCAGGCTCCCAGGCTCCCAGGCTCCCAGGCGCGGGCTCGGGAGCTGAGGGTCCCAGGCTCCCAGGCTCCCAGGCTCCTAGGCGCGGGGTAGGGTGGTGCAGACCCCAGGCTCCCAGGCTCCCAGGCTCCCAGGCGCCGGCTCAGGTGCTGCGGACCCCAGGCTCCCAGGCTCCCAGGCTCCCAGGCGCGGGCTAGGGTGCTGCGGACCCCAGGCTCCCAGGCTCCCAGGCTCCCAGGCTCCCAGGCGCGGGCTAGGGTGCTGCGATCCCCCGGGCCCCAGCCTCCCAAACTCCCAGGCTCCCAGGCGTGGTCTAGGGTGCTGCGGACCCCAGAACCCAGGCTCCCAGGCTCCCAGGCTCCCAGGCGCTGCTAGGGTGCTGCCGACCCCATGCTCCCAGGCTCCCAGGGTCCCAGGCGCGGGCTCGTGTGCTGAGGATCCCAGGCTACCAGGCTCCCAGGCTCCCAGGCGAAGATCGAAAGCTGCTCAAAACCAGCATCCGGCCTCCCGTGCGTTTGCTCGGCAGATGCGTGCCCCAGGCTCCCAAGAGCGTGCTCGTGAGATGGGACCCCAAGGCTCATAGGCTAACAGGTGCGTTCTCGGGAGATTGTGCCCGCAGGCTCACAGGCTCCCAGGCGCGTGCTCGTGTGCTGCGCACCCCAGGCTCCCAGGCGCGTGCACGTGAGCTGGGAACCCAAGGCTCACAGGCTACCAGGCGCGGGATCGGGGGCTGGGCTTCACAGGCTCCCAGGCGCGGGCTCGTGTGCTGCGCACCCCAGGCTCCCAGGCGCTGGCTCGTGAGCTGCGTCTCCCTGGCTTCGAGTGCAGGCCCGGGAGCTGCCTCCCCGAGGTTCAAAGGCAACCAGGCGCGGGTTCCGGAGCTGCGGCCCCAGGATCCCAGGCTCCCAGGCTCCCTGGCGCGGGCTAGGGTGCTGCGGACCCCAGGCCCCCAGCCTCCCAGGCTCCCAGGCTCCCAGGCGCGGTCTATTGTGCTGCGGACCCCAGACTCCCAGGTTCCCAGGCTCCCAGGCGCGGGCTCGTGTGCTGCGGACCCCAGGCTCACAAGCGCGGGCTCGGGAGCTGAGGGCCCCAGGCCCCCAGCCTCCCAGGCTCCAAGGCTCCCAGGCTCCCAGGCGCTGCTAGGGTGCTGCGGACCCCAGGCTCCCAGGCTACCAGGCGCGGGCTAGGGTGCTGCGGACCCCAGGCCCCCAGCCTCCCAGGCTCCCTGGATCCCAGCCGCGGTCTATGGTGCTGCGGACCCCAGACTCCCAGGCTCCCAGGCTCCCAGGCGCGGGCTCGTGTGCTCCGGACCCCAGGCTCACAAGCGCGGGCTCGGGAGCTGAGGGCCCCAGGCCCCCAGCCTCCCAGGCTCCCAGGCTCCCAGGCGCGGGATATGGTGCTGCGGACCCCAGACTCCCAGGCTCCCAGGCTCCCAGGCTCCCAGGCGCTGCTAGGGTGCTGCGGACCCCATGCCCCCAGCCTCCCAGGCTCCCAGGCGCGGGCTCGGGTGCTGCGGACCCCAGGCTCCCAGGCTCCCAGGCTCCCAGGCGCGGGCTCGGGAGCTGAGGGCCCCAGGCTCCCAGGCTCCAGGCGCGGGCTAGGGTGCTGCGGACCCCAGGCCCCCAGCCTCCCAGGCTCCAAGGCTCCCAGGCTCCCAGGCGCCGGCTCGTGTGCTGCGGACCCCAGGCTCCCAAGCGCGGGCTCGGGAGCTGAGGGCCCCAGGCTCCCAGGCTCCCAGGCTCCCAGGCGCTGCTAGGTTCCTGCGGACACCAGGCTCCCAGGCTCCCAGGCGCGGGCTAGGGTGCTGCGGACCCCAGGCCCCCAGCCTCCCAGGCTCCCAGGCTCCCAGGCGCGGTCTATTGTGCTGCGGACCCCAGACTCCCAGGCTCCCAGGCTCCCAGGCGCGGGATAGGGTGTTGCGGACCCCAGGCCCCCAGGCTCCCAGGCTCCCAGGCTCCCAGGCGCGGGCTCGGGAGCTGAGGGCCCCGGGCTCCCTGGCTCCCAGGCTCCCAGGCGCGGGCTCGTGTGCTGCGGACCACAGGCCCCCAGGCGCGGGCTCGGGTGCTGCGGACTCCAGACTCCCAGGCTCCCAGGCTCCCAGGCGCGGGCTCGTGTGCTGCGGACCCCAGGCTCCCAAGCGCGGGCTCGGGAGCTGAGGGCCCCAGGCTCCCAGGCTCCCAGGCTCCCAGGCGCGGGCTCAGGTCCGGCGGACCCCAGGCTCCCAAGCTCCCAGGCTCCCAGGCTCCCAGGCGCTGCTAGGGTGCTGCGGACCCCAGGCTCCCAGGCTCCCAGGCAGGGGCTAGGGTGCTGCGGACCCCAGAACCCAGGCTCCCAGGCTCCCAGGCTCCTAGGCGCGGGCTTGAGTGCTGCGGACCCGAGGCTCCCAGGCGCTGGCTTGTGAGCTGCATCTCCCTGGCTTCGAGTGCAGGCCCGGGAACTGCCTCCCCCAGGTTCAAAGGCAACCAGGCGCGGGTTCCTGAGCTGCGGCCCCAGGATCCCAGGCTGCCAGGCTCCCAGGCGCGGGCTAGGGTGCTGCGGACCCCAGGCCCCCAGCCTCCCAGGCTCCCAGGCTCCCAGGCGCGGGCTCGTGTGCTGCGGACCCCAGGCTCCCGAGCGCGGGCTCGGGAGCTGAGGGCCCCAGGCTCCCAGGCTCCCAGGCTCCCAGGCTCCCATGCGCGGGCTCAGGTCCTGCGGACCCCAGGCTCCCAGGCTCCCAGGCGCGGGCTCGGGAGCTGAGGGCCCCAGGCTCCCAGGCTCCCAGGCACGGGCTAGGGTTCTGCGGACCCCAGGCCCCCAGCCTCCCAGGCTCCCAGGCTCCCAGGCGCGGGCTCGTGTGCTTCGGAACCCAGGCTCCCAAGCGCGGGCTCGGGAGCTGAGGGCCCCAGGCCCCCAGCCTCCCAGGCTCCAAGGCTCCCAGGCTCCCAGGCGCTGCTAGGGTGCTGCGGACCCCAGGCTCCCAGGGTACCAGGCGCGGGCTAGGGTGCTGCGGACCCCAGGCCCCCAGCCTCCCAGGCTCCCAGGATCCCAGCCGCGGTCTATGGTGCTGCGGACCCCAGACTCCCAGGCTCCCTGGCTCCTAGGCGCGGGCTCGTGTGCTGCGGACCCCAGGCTCACAAGCGCGGGCTCGGGAGCTGAGGGCCCCAGGCCCCCAGGCTCCCAGGCTCCCAGGCGCGGGATATGGTGCTGCGGACCCCAAGTCCCCAGGCTCCCAGGCTCCCAGGCGCGGGCTAGGGTGCTGCGGAACCCAGGCCCCCAGCCTCCCAGGCTCCCAGGCTCCCAGGCGCGGTCTATTGTGCTGCGGACCCCAGACTCCCAGGCTCCCAGGCTCCCAGGCGCTGCTAGGGTGCTGCGTACCCCAGACTCCCATGCTCCCAGGCTCCCAGGCTCCCAGGCACTGCTAGGGTGCTGCGGACCCCATGCCCCCAGCCTCCCAGGCTCCCAGGCTCCCAGGCGCGGGCTCGGGTGCTGCGGACCCCAGGCTCCCAGGCTCCCAGGCGCGGGCTCGGGAGCTGAGGGCCCCAGGCTCCCAGGCTCCAGGCGCGGGCTAGGGTGCTGCGGACCCCAGGCCCCCAGCCTCCCAGGTTCCCAGGCTCCCAGGCTCCCAGGCGCGGGCTCGTGTGCTGCGGACCCCAGGCTCCCAAGCGCGGTCTCGGGAGCTGAGGGCCCCAGGCTCCCAGGCTCCTAGGCGCGGGCTCAGGTCCTGCGGACCCCAGGCTCCCAAGCTCCCAGGCTCCCAGGCTCCCAGGCACTGCTAGGTTCCTGCGGACCCCAGGCTCCCAGGCTCCCAGGCGCGGGCTAGGGTGCTGCGGACCCCAGGCCCCCATCCTACCAGGCTCCCAGGCGCGGTCTATTGTGCTGCGGACCCCAGACTCCCAGGCTCCCAGGCTCCCAGGCGCGGGATAGGGTGCTGCGGACCCCAGGCCCCCAGGCTCCCAGGCTCCCAGGCTCCCAGGCGCGGGCTCGGGAGCGGAGGGCCCCGGGCTCCCAGGCTCCCAGGCTCCCAGGCGCGGGCTCGTGTGCTGCGGACCACAGGCGCCCAGGCGCGGGCTCGGGTGCTGCGGACTCCAGACTCCCAGGCTCCCAGGCTCCCAGGCGCGGGCTCGTGTGCTGCGGACCCCAGGCTCCCAAGCGCGGGCTCGGGAGCTGAGGGCCCCAGGCTCCCAGGCTCCCAGGCTCCCAGGCTCGGGCTCAGGTCCTGCGGACCCCAGGCTCCCAAGCTCCCAGGCTCCCAGGCTCCCAGGCGCTGCTAGGGTGCTGCGGACCCCAGGCTCCCAGGCTCCCAGGCGGGGGCTAGGGTGCTGCGGACCCCAGAACCCAGGCTCCCAGGCTCCGAGGCGCGGGCTTGAGTGCTGCGGACCCGAGGCTCCCAGGCGCTGGCTTGTGAGCTGCATCTCCCTGGCTTCGAGTGCAGGCCCGGGAACTGCCTCCCCCAGGTTCAAAGGCAACCAGGCGCGGGTTCCGGAGCTGCGGCCCCAGGATCCCAGGCTGCCAGGCTCCCAGGCGCGGGCTAGGGTGCTGCGGACCCCAGGCCCCCAGCCTCCCAGGCTCCCAGGCTCCCAGGCGCGGGCTCGTGTGCTGCGGACCCCAGGCTCCCGAGCGCGGGCTCGGGAGCTGAGGGCCCCAGGCTCCCAGTCTCCCAGGCTCCCAGGCTCCCATGCGCGGGCTCAGGTCCTGCGGACCCCAGGCTCCCACGCTCCCAGGCTCCCAGGCTCCCAGGCGCTGCTAGGGTGCTGCGGACCCCAGGCTCCCAGGCTCCCAGGCGCGGGCTAGGGTGCTGCGGACCCAAGGCCCCCAGCCTCCCAGGCTCCCAAGGCTCCCAGGCGCGCTCTATGGTGCTGCGGACCCCAGACTCCCAGGCTCCCAGGCTCCCAGGCTCCCAGGCGCGGGCTCGGGTGCTGCGGACCCCAGGCTCCCAGGCTCCCAGGCTCCCAGGCTCCAAGGCGCGGGCTCGGGAGCTGAGGGCCCCAGGCTCCCAGGCTCGCAGGCGCTGGCTAGGGTTCTGCGGATCCCAGGCCCCCAGCCTCCCAGGCTCCCAGGCTCCCAGGCGCGGGCTCGTGTGCTGCGGACCCCAGGCTCCCAAGCGTGGGCTCGGGAGCTGAGGGCCCCAGGCTCCCAAGCTCCCAGGCTCCCAGGCTCCCAGGCGCGTGCTCAGGTCTGCGGACCGCAGGCTCCCAAGCTCCCAGGCTCCCAGGCTCCCAGGCGCTGCTAGGGTGCTGCGGACCCCAGGATCCCCGGCTCCCAGGCGCGGGCTAGGGTGCTGCGGACCCCAGGCCACCAGCCTCCCAGGCTCCCAGGCTCCCAGGCGCGGTCTATTGTGCTGCGGACCCCAGACTCCCAGGCTCCCAGGCTCCCAGGCGCGGGATAGGGTGCTGCGGACCCCAGGCCCCCAGGCTCCCAGGCTCCCAGGCTCCCAGGCGCGGGCTCGGGAGCTGAGGGCCCCGGGCTCCCAGGCTCCCAGGCTCCCAGGCGCGGGCTCGTGTGCTGCGGACCCCAGGCGCCCAGGCGCGGGCTCGGGTGCTGCGGACTCCAGACTCCCAGGCTCCCAGGCGCGGGCTCGTGTGCTGCGGACCCCAGGCTCCCAGGCGCGGGCTCGTGTGCTGCGGACCCCAGGCTCCCAGGCTCCCAGGCGCGGGCTCGTGTGCTGCGTACCCCAGGCTCCCAAGCGCGGGCTCGGGAGCTGAGGGCCCCAGGCTCCCAGGCTCCCAGGCTCCCAGGCGCGGTCTATTGTGCTGCGGACCCCAGACTCCCAGGCTCCCAGGCTCCCAGGCGCGGGATAGGGTGCTGCGGACCCCAGGCCCCCAGGCTCCCAGGCTCCCAGGCTCCCAGGCGCTGGCTCGGGAGCTGAGGGCCCCGGGCTCCCAGGCTCCCAGGCTCCCAGGAGCGGGCTCGTGTGCTGCGGACCCCAGGCGCCCAG
This sequence comes from Muntiacus reevesi, assembly GCF_963930625.1. NCBI lineage: Eukaryota > Metazoa > Chordata > Mammalia > Artiodactyla > Cervidae > Muntiacus > Muntiacus reevesi. Next base: position 144,678 of record NC_089255.1, on the reverse strand, counting down.
GCGCGGGCTCGGGTGCTGCGGACTCCAGACTCCCAGGCTCCCAGGCTCCCAGGCGCGGACTCGTGTGCTGCGGACCCCAGGCTCCCAAGCGCGGGCTCGGGAGCTGAGGGCCCCAGGCTCCCAGGCTCCCAGGCTCCCAGGCGCGGGCTCAGGTCCTGCGGACCCCAGGCTTCCAAGCTCCCAGGCTCCCATGTCCCAGGCGCTGCTAGGGTGCTGCGGACCCCAGGCTCCCAGGCTCCCAGGCAGGGGCTAGGGTGCTGCGGACCCCAGAACCCAGGCTCCCAGGCTCCCAGGCTCCTAGGCGCGGGCTTGAGTGCTGCGGACCCGAGGCTCCCAGGCGCTGGCTTGTGAGCTGCATCTCCCTGGCTTCGAGTGCAGGCCCGGGAACTGCCTCCCCCAGGTTCAAAGGCAACCAGGCGCGTGTTCCGGAGCTGCGGCCCCAGGATCCCAGGCTGCCAGGCTCACAGGCGCGGGCTAGGGTGCTGCGGACCCCAGGCCCCCAGCCTCCCAGGCTCCCAGGCTCCCAGGCGCGGGCTCGTGTGCTGCGGACCCCAGGCTCCCGTGCGCGGGCTCGGGAGCTGAGGGCCCCAGGCTCCCAGGCTCCCAGGCTCCCATGCGCGGGCTCAGGTCCTGCGGACCCCAGGCTCCCACGCTCCCAGGCTCCCAGGCTCCCAGGCGCTGCTAGGGTGCTGCGGACCCCAGGCTCCCAGGCTCCCAGGCGCGGGCTAGGGTGCTGCGGACCCAAGGCCCCCAGCCTCCCAGGCTCCCAGGCTCCCAGGCGCGGTCTATGGTGCTGCGGACCCCAGACTCCCAGGCTCCCAGGCTCCCAGGCTCCCAGGCGCGGGCTCGGGTGCTGCGGACCCCAGGCTCCCAGGCTCCCAGGCTCCCAGGCTCCCAGGCGCGGGCTCAGGTCCTGCGGACCGCAGGCTCCCAAGCTCTCAGGCTCCCAGGCTCCCAGGCGCTGCTAGGGTGCTGCGGACCCCAGGCTCCCCGGCTCCCAGGCGCGGGCTAGGGTGCTGCGGACCCCAGGCCACCAGCCTCCCAGGCTCCCAGGCTCCCAGGCATGGTCTATTGTGCTGCGGACCCCAGACTCCCAGGCTCCCAGGCTCCCAGGCGCGGGATAGGGTGCTGCGGACCCCAGGCCCCCAGGCTCCCAGGCTCCCAGGCGCGGGCTCGGGATCTGAGGGCCCCAGGCCCCCAGCCTCCCAGGCTCCCAGGCGCGGGATACGGTGCTGCGGACCCCAGGCCCCCAGGCTCCCAGGCTCCCAGGCTCCTAGGCGCGGGGTAGGGTGGTGCAGACCCCAGGCTCCCAGGCTCCCAGGCTCCCAGGCGCCGGCTCAGGTGCTGCGGACCCCAGGCTCCCAGGCTCCCAGGCTCCCAGGCGCTGCTAGGGTGCTGCCGACCCCATGCTCCCAGGCTCCCAGGGTCCCAGGCGCGGGCTCGTGTGCTGAGGATCCCAGGCTACCAGGCTCCCAGGCTCCCAGGCGAAGATCGAAAGCTGCTCAAAACCAGCATCCGGCCTCCCGTGCGTTTGCTCGGCAGATGCGTGCCCCAGGCTCCCAAGAGCGTGCTCGTGAGATGGGACCCCAAGGCTCATAGGCTAACAGGTGCGTTCTCGGGAGATTGTGCCCGCAGGCTCACAGGCTCCCAGGCGCGTGCTCGTGTGCTGCGCACCCCAGGCTCCCAGGCGCGTGCACGTGAGCTGGGAACCCAAGGCTCACAGGCTACCAGGCGCGGGATCGGGGGCTGGGCTTCACAGGCTCCCAGGCGCGGGCTCGTGTGCTGCGCACCCCAGGCTCCCAGGCGCTGGCTCGTGAGCTGCGTCTCCCTGGCTTCGAGTGCAGGCCCGGGAGCTGCCTCCCCGAGGTTCAAAGGCAACCAGGCGCGGGTTCCGGAGCTGCGGCCCCAGGATCCCAGGCTCCCAGGCTCCCTGGCGCGGGCTAGGGTGCTGCGGACCCCAGGCCCCCAGCCTCCCAGGCTCCCAGGCTCCCAGGCGCGGTCTACTGTGCTGCGGACCCCAGACTCCCAGGCTCCCAGGCTCCCAGGCGCGGGCTCGTGTGCTGCGGACCCCAGGCTCATAAGCGCGGGCTCGGGAGCTGAGGGCCCCAGGCCCCCAGCCTCCCAGGCTCCAAGGCTCCCAGGCTCCCAGGCGCTGCTAGGGTGCTGCGGACCCCAGGCTCCCAGGCTACCAGGCGCGGGCTAGGGTGCTGCGGACCCCAGGCCCCCAGCCTCCCAGGCTCCCTGGATCCCAGCCGCGGTCTATGGTGCTGCGGACCCCAGACTCCCAGGCTCCCAGGCTCCCAGGCGCGGGCTCGTGTGCTGCGGACCCCAGGCTCACAAGCGCGGGCTCGGGAGCTGAGGGCCCCAGGCCCCCAGCCTCCCAGGCTCCCAGGCTCCCAGGCGCGGGATATGGTGCTGCGGACCCCAGACTCCCAGGCTCCCAGGCTCCCAGGCTCCCAGGCGCTGCTAGGGTGCTGCGGACCCCATGCCCCCAGCCTCCCAGGCTCCCAGGCTCCCAGGCGCGGGCTCGGGTGCTGCGGACCCCAGGCTCCCAGGCTCCCAGGCTCCCAGGCGCGGGCTCGGGAGCTGAGGGCCCCAGGCTCCCAGGCTCCAGGCGCGGGCTAGGGTGCTGCGGACCCCAGGCCCCCAGCCTCCCAGGCTCCAAGGCTCCCAGGCTCCCAGGCGCGGGCTCGTGTGCTGCGGACCCCAGGCTCCCAAGCGCGGGCTCGGGAGCTGAGGGCCCCAGGCTCCCAGGCTCCCAGGCTCCCAGGCGCTGCTAGGTTCCTGCGGACACCAGGCTCCCAGGCTCCCAGGCGCGGGCTAGGGTGCTGCGGACCCCAGGCCCCCAGCCTCCCAGGCTCCCAGGCTCCCAGGCGCGGTCTATTGTGCTGCGGACCCCAGACTCCCAGGCTCCCAGGCTCCCAGGCGCGGGATAGGGTGTTGCGGACCCCAGGCCCCCAGGCTCCCAGGCTCCCAGGCTCCCAGGCGCGGGCTCGGGAGCTGAGGGCCCCGGGCTCCCAGGCTCCCAGGCTCCCAGGCGCGGGCTCGTGTGCTGCGGACCCCAGGCGCCCAGGCGCGGGCTCGGGTGCTGCGGACTCCAGACTCCCAGGCTCCCAGGCTCCCAGGCGCGGGCTCGTGTGCTGCGGACCCCAGGCTCCCAAGCGCGGGCTCGGGAGCTGAGGGCCCCAGGCTACCAGGCTCCCAGGCTCCCAGGCGCGGGCTCAGGTCCGGCGGACCCCAGGCTCCCAAGCTCCCAGGCTCCCAGGCTCCCAGGCGCTGCTAGGGTGCTGCGGACCCCAGGCTCCCAGGCTCCCAGGCTCCCAGGCAGGGGCTAGGGTGCTGCGGACCCCAGAACCCAGGCTCCCAGGCTCCCAGGCTCCTAGGCGCGGGCTTGAGTGCTGCGGACCCGAGGCTCCCAGGCGCTGGCTTGTGAGCTGCATCTCCCTGGCTTCGAGTGCAGGCCCGGGAACTGCCTCCCCCAGGTTCAAAGGCAACCAGGCGCGGGTTCCTGAGCTGCGGCCCCAGGATCCCAGGCTGCCAGGCTCCCAGGCGCGGGCTAGGGTGCTGCGGAGCCCAGGCCCCCAGCCTCCCAGGCTCCCAGGCTCCCAGGAGCGGGCTCGTGTGCTGCGGACCCCAGGCTCCCGTGCGCGGGCTCGGGAGCTGAGGGCCCCAGGCTCCCAGGCTCCCAGGCTCCCAGGCTCCCATGCGCGGGCTCAGGTCCTGCGGACCCCAGGCTCCCAGGCTCCCAGGCGCGGGCTCGGGAGCTGAGGGCCCCAGGCTCCCAGGCTCCCAGGCACGGGCTAGGGTTCTGCGGACCCCAGGCCCCCAGCCTCCCAGGCTCCCAGGCTCCCAGGCGCGGGCTCGTGTGCTTCGGAACCCAGGCTCCCAAGCGCGGGCTCGGGAGCTGAGGGCCCCAGGCCCCCAGCCTCCCAGGCTCCAAGGCTCCCAGGCTCCCAGGCGCTGCTAGGGTGCTGCGGACCCCAGGCTCCCAGGGTACCAGGCGCGGGCTAGGGTGCTGCGGACCCCAGGCCCCCAGCCTCCCAGGCTCCCAGGATCCCAGCCGCGGTCTATGGTGCTGCGGACCCCAGACTCCCAGGCTCCCTGGCTCCTAGGCGCGGGCTCGTGTGCTGCGGACCCCAGGCTCACAAGCGCGGGCTCGGGAGCTGAGGGCCCCAGGCCCCCAGCCTCCCAGGCTCCCAGGCTCCCAGGCGCGGGATATGGTGCTGCGGACCCCAAGTCCCCAGGCTCCCAGGCTCCCAGGCGCGGGCCAGGGTGCTGCGGAACCCAGGCCCCCAGCCTCCCAGGCTCCCAGGCTCCCAGGCGCGGTCTATTGTGCTGCGGACCCCAGACTCCCAGGCTCCCAGGCTCCCAGGCGCTGCTAGGGTGCTGCGTACCCCAGACTCCCAGGCTCCCAGGCTCCCAGGCTCCCAGGCACTGCTAGGGTGCTGCGGACCCCATGCCCCCAGCCTCCCAGGCTCCCAGGCTCCCAGGCGCGGGCTCGGGTGCTGCGGACCCCAGGCTCCCAGGCTCCCAGGCGCGGGCTCGGGAGCTGAGGGCCCCAGGCTCCCAGGCTCCAGGCGCGGGCTAGGGTGCTGCGGACCCCAGGCCCCCAGCCTCCCAGGCTCCCAGGCTCCCAGGCTCCCAGGCGCGGGCTCGTGTGCTGCGGACCCCAGGCTCCCAAGCGCGGTCTCGGGAGCTGAGGGCCCCAGGCTCCCAGGCTCCTAGGCGCGGGCTCAGGTCCTGCGGACCCCAGGCTCCCAAGCTCCCAGGCTCCCAGGCTCCCAGGCACTGCTAGGTTCCTGCGGACCCCAGGCTCCCAGGCTCCCAGGCGCGGGCTAGGGTGCTGCGGACCCCAGGCCCCCATCCTACCAGGCTCCCAGGCGCGGTCTATTGTGCTGCGGACCCCAGACTCCCAGGCTCCCAGGCTCCCAGGCGCGGGATAGGGTGCTGCGGACCCCAGGCCCCCAGGCTCCCAGGCTCCCAGGCTCCCAGGCGCGGGCTCGGGAGCGGAGGGCCCCGGGCTCCCAGGCTCCCAGGCTCCCAGGCGCGGGCTCGTGTGCTGCGGACCACAGGCGCCCAGGCGCGGGCTCGGGTGCTGCGGACTCCAGACTCCCAGGCTCCCAGGCTCCCAGGCGCGGGCTCGTGTGCTGCGGACCCCAGGCTCCCAAGCGCGGGCTCGGGAGCTGAGGGCCCCAGGCTCCCAGGCTCCCAGGCTCCCAGGCTCGGGCTCAGGTCCTGCGGACCCCAGGCTCCCAAGCTCCCAGGCTCCCAGGCTCCCAGGCGCTGCTAGGGTGCTGCGGACCCCAGGCTCCCAGGCTCCCAGGCGGGGGCTAGGGTGCTGCGGACCCCAGGCCCCCAGCCTCCGAGGCTCCCAGGCTCCCCGGCTCGCAGGCGCGGGCTCGTGTGCTGCGGACCCCAGGCTCCCAAGCGCGGTCTCGGGAGCTGAGGGCCCCAGGCTCCCAGGCTCCTAGGCGCGGGCTCAGGTCCTGCGAACCCCAGGCTCCCAAGCTCCCAGGCTCCCAGGCTCCCAGGCGCTGCTAGGTTCCTGCGGACCCCAGGCTCCCAGGCTCCCAGGCGCGGGCTAGGGTGCTGCGGACCCCAGGCCCCCAGCCTACCAGGCTCCCAGGCTCCCAGGCGCGGTCTATTGTGCTGCGGACCCCAGACTCCCAGGCTCCCAGGCTCCCAGGCGCGGGATAGGGTGCTGCGGACCCCAGGCCCCCAGGCTCCCAGGCTCCCAGGCTCCCAGGCGCGTGCTCGGGAGCTGAGGGCCCCGGGCTCCCAGGCTCCCAGGCTCCCAGGCGCGGGCTCGTGTGCTGCGGACCCCAGGCGCACAGGTGCGGGCTCGGGTGCTGCGGACTCCAGACTCCCAGGCTCCCAGGCGCGGGCTCGTGTGCTGCGGACCCCAGGCTCCCAGGCTCCCAGGCGCAGGCTCGTGTGCTGCGGACCCCAGGCTCCCAGGCTCCCAGGCGCAGGCTCGTGTGCTGCGTACCCCAGGCTCCCAAGCGCGGGCTCGGGAGCTGAGGGCCCCAGGCTCCCAGGCTCCCAGGCTCCCAGGCTCCCAGGCGCGGGCTCGGGTGCTGCGGACCCCAGGCTCCCAGGCTCCCAGGCGCGGGCTCGGGTGCTGCGGACCCCAGGCTCCCAGGCTCCCAGGCGCGGGCTCGTGTGCTGCGGACCCCAGGCTCCCAAGCGCGGGCTCGGGAGCTGAGGGCCCCAGGCTCCCAGGCTCCCAGGCTCCCAGGCTCGGGCTCAGGTCCTGCGGACCCCAGGCTCCCAAGCTCCCAGGCTCCCAGGCTCCCAGGCGCTGCTAGGGTGCTGCGGACCCCAGGCTCCCAGGCTCCCAGGCGGGGGCTAGGGTGCTGCGGACCCCAGAACCCAGGCTCCCAGGCTCCGAGGCGCGGGCTTGAGTGCTGCGGACCCGAGGCTCCCAGGCGCTGGCTTGTGAGCTGCATCTCCCTGGCTTCGAGTGCAGGCCCGGGAACTGCCTCCCCCAGGTTCAAAGGCAACCAGGCGCGGGTTCCGGAGCTGCGGCCCCAGGATCCCAGGCTGCCAGGCTCCCAGGCGCGGGCTAGGGTGCTGCGGACCCCAGGCCCCCAGCCTCCCAGGCTCCCAGGCTCCCAGGCGCGGGCTCGTGTGCTGCGGACCCCAGGCTCCCGAGCGCGGGCTCGGGAGCTGAGGGCCCCAGGCTCCTAGTCTCCCAGGCTCCCAGGCTCCCATGCGCGGGCTCAGGTCCTGCGGACCCCAGGCTCCCACGCTCCCAGGCTCCCAGGCTCCCAGGCGCTGCTAGGGTGCTGCGGACCCCAGGCTCCCAGGCTCCCAGGCGCGGGCTAGGGTGCTGCGGACCCAAGGCCCCCAGCCTCCCAGGCTCCCAAGGCTCCCAGGCGCGGTCTATGGTGCTGCGAACCCCAGACTCCCAGGCTCCCAGGCTCCCAGGCGCGGGCTCGGGTGCTGCGGACCCCAGGCTCCCAGGCTCCCAGGCTCCCAGGCTCCAAGGCGCGGGCTCGGGAGCTGAGGGCCCCAGGCTCCCAGGCTCGCAGGCGCTGGCTAGGGTTCTGCGGATCCCAGGCCCCCAGCCTCCCAGGCTCCCAGGCTCCCAGGCGCGGGCTCGTGTGCTGCGGACCCCAGGCTCCCAAGCGTGGGCTCGGGAGCTGAGGGCCCCAGGCTCCCAGGCTCCCAGGCTCCCAGGCTCCCAGGCGCGGGCTCAGGTCCTGCGGACCGCAGGCTCCCAAGCTCCCAGGCTCCCAGGCTCCCAGGCGCTGCTAGGGTGCTGCGGACCCCAGTCTCCCCGGCTCCCAGGCGCGGGCTAGGGTGCTGCGGACCCCAGGCCACCAGCCTCCCAGGCTCCCAGGCTCCCAGGCGCGGTCTATTGTGCTGCGGACCCCAGACTCCCAGGCTCCAAGGCTCCCAGGCTCCCAGGCGCGGGATAGGGTGCTGCGGACCCCAGGCCCCCAGGCTCCCAGGCTCCCAGGCGCGGGCTCGGGATCTGAGGGCCCCAGGCCCCCAGCCTCCCAGGCTCCCAGGCGCGGGATACGGTGCTGCGGACCCCAGGCCCCCAGGCTCCCAGGCTCCCAGGCTCCCAGGCGCGGGCTCGGGAGCTGAGGGCCCCAGGCTCCCAGGCTCCCAGGCTCCTAGGCGCGGGGTAGGGTGGTGCAGACCCCAGGCTCCCAGGCTCCCAGGCTCCCAGGCGCCGGCTCAGGTGCTGCGGACCCCAGGCTCCCAGGCTCCCAGGCTCCCAGGCTCCCAGGCGCGGGCTAGGGTGCTGCGATCCCCAGGGCCCCAGCCTCCCAAACTCCCAGGCTCCCAGGCGTGGTCTAGGGTGCTGCGGACCCCAGAGCCCAGGCTCCCAGGCTCCCAGGCGCTGCTAGGGTGCTGCCGACCCCATGCTCCCAGGCTCCCAGGGTCCCAGGCGCGGGCTCGTGTGCTGAGGATCCCAGGCTACCAGGCTCCCAGGCTCCCAGGCGAAGATCGAAAGCTGCTCAAAACCAGTATCCGGCCTCCCGTGCGTTTGCTCGGGAGATGCGTGCCCCAGGCTCCCAAGCGCGTGCTCGTGAGATGGGACCCCAAGGCTCATAGGCTAACAGGTGCGTTCTCGGGAGATTGTGCCCGCAGGCTCACAGGCTCCCAGGCGCGTGCTCGTGTGCTGCGCACCCCAGGCTCCCAGGCGCGTGCACGTGAGCTGGGACCCCAAGGCTCACAGGCTACCAGGCGCGGGATTGGGAGCTGGGCTTCACAGGCTCCCAGGCGCGGGCTCCTGTGCTGCGCACCCCAGGCTCCCATTCGCTGGCTCGTGAGCTGCATTTCCCTGGCTTCGAGTGCAGGCCCGGGAGCTGCCTCCCCCAGGTTCAAAGGCAACCAGGCGCGGGTTCCGGAGCTGCGGCCCCAGGATCCCAGGCTCCCAGGCTCCCAGGCGCGGGCTCAGGTCCTGCGGACCCCAGGCTCCCAAGCTCCCAGGCTCCCAGGCGCTGCTAGGGTGCTGCGGACACCAGTCTCCCAGGCTCCCAGGCTCCCAGGCACGGGCTAGGGTGCTGCGGACCCCAGGCCCCCAGGCTCCCAGGCTCCCAGGCTCGCAGGCGCGGGCTCGGGAGCTGAGGGCCCCAGGCTCCCAGGCTCCCAGGCTCCCAGGCGCGGGCTAGGGTGCTGCGTACCCCATGCTCCCAGGCTCCCAGGCTCCCAGGCGCGGGCTCGGGAGCTGCGGACCCCAGACTCCCAGTGTCCCAGGCTCCCAGGCGCGGGCTCGTGTGCTGCGGACCCCAGGCTCCCAAGCGCGGGCTCGGGAGCTGAGGGCCCCAGGCTCCCAGGCGCCCAGGCGCGGGCTCAGGTCCTGCGGACCCCAGGCTCCCAAGCTCCCAGGCTCCCAGGCTCCCAGGCGCTGCTAGGGTGCTGCGGACCCCAGGCTCCCAGGCTCCCAGGCGCGGTCTAGGGTGCTGCGGACGCCAGGCCCCCAGCCTCCCAGGCTCCCAGGCTCCCAGGCGCGGTCTATTGTGCTGCGGAACCCAGACTCCCAGGCTCCCAGGCTCCCAGGCGCGGGATAGGGTGCTGCGGACCCCAGGCTCCCAGGCTCCCAGGTTCCCAGGCGCGGGCTCGGGAGCTGAGGGCCCCAGGCCCCCAGCCTCTCAGGCTCCCAGGCTCCCAGGCGCGGGATAGGGTGCTGCGGACCCCAGGCCCCCAGGCTCCCAGGCTCCCAGGCTCCCAGGCGCGGGCTCGGGAGCTGAGGGCCCCAGGCTCCCAGGCTCCCAGGCTCCTAGGCGCGGGGTAGGGTGGTGCGGACCCCAGGTTCCCAGGCTCCCAGACTCCCAGGCGCCGGCTCAGGTGCTGCGGACCTCAGGCTCCCAGGCTGCCAGGCTCCCAGGCGCGGGCTCGGGAGCTGAGGGCCCCAGGCTCCCAGGCTCCCATGCTCCCAGGCGCGGGCTAGGGTGCTGCGTACCCCAGGCCCCCAGTCTCCCAGGCTCCCAGGCGCGGGCTCGTGTGTTGCGGACCCCAGGCTCCCGAGCCCGGGCTCGGGAGCTGAGGGCCCCAGGCCCCCAGCCTCCCAGTCTCCCAGGCTCCCAGGCGCGGGATAGGGTGCTGCGGACCCCAGGCCACCAGGCTCCCAGGCTCCCAGGCTCCCAGGCGCGGGCTCGGGAGCTGAGGGCCCCAGGCTCCCAGGCTCACAGGCTCCTAGGCGCGGGGTAGGGTGGTGCGTACCCCAAGCTCCCATGCTCCCAGGCTCCCAGGCGCCGGCTCAGGTGCTGCGGACCCCAGGCTCCCAGGCTCCCAGGCTCCCAGGCTCACAGGCGTGGTCTAGGGTGCTGCGGACCCCAGACCCCAGGCTACCAAGCTCCCAGGCTCCTAGGCGCGGGCTTGGGTGCTGTGGACCCCAGGCTCCCAGGCGCGGGCTCGTGAGCTGCATCTCCCTGGCTTCGAGTGCAGGCCCGGGAGCTGTTTCCCCCAGGTTCAAAGGCAACCAGGCGCGGGCTCAGGTCCTGCGGACCCCAGGCTCCCAGGCTCCCAGGCGCGGGCTCGGGTGATGCGGACCACAGGCTCCCAGGCTCCCAGGCTCCCAGGCGCGGGCTCGGGACCTAAGGGCCCCAGGCTCCCAGGCTCCCAGGCGCGGGCTAGGGTGCTGCGGACCCCAGGCCCCCAGCCTCCCAGGCTCCCAGGCTCCCAGGCGCGGGCTCGTGTGCAGCGGACCCCAGGCTCCCAAGCGCGGGCTCGGGAGCTGATGGCCCCAGGCCCCCAGCCTCCCAGGCTCCCAGGCTCCCAGGCGCTGCTAGGGTGCTGCGGACCCCAGGCCCCCAGCCTCCCAGGCTCCTAGGCTCCCAGGCGCGGTCTATGATGCTGCGGACCCCAGACTCCCAGGCTCCCAGCCTCCCAGGCTCCCAGGCTCCCAAGCGCTGGAATGGGAGCTGATGGCCCCAGGCCCCCAGCCTCCCAGGCTCCCAGGCGCTGCTAGGGTGCTGCGGACCCCAGGCCCCCAGCCCCCCAGGCTCCCAGGCTCCCAGGCGCGTTGTATGGTGCTGCGGACCCCAGACTCCTAGGCTCCCAGGCTCCCAGGCTCCAGGCGCGGGCTTGGGTGCTGCGGACCCCAGGCCCCCAGCCTCCCAGGCTCCCAGGCTCCCAGGCTCCCAGGCGAGGGCTCGTGTGCTGCGGACCCCAGGCTCCCAAGCGCGGGCTCGGGAGCTGAGGGCCCCAGGCTCCCAGGCTCCCAGACTCCTAGGCGCGGGCTCAGGTCCTGCGGACCCCAGGCTCCAAAGCTCCCAGGCTCCCAGGCTCCCAGGAGCTGCTAGGTTCCTGCGGACCCCAGGCTCCCAGGCTCCCAGGCGCGGGCTAGGGTGCTGCGGACCCCAGGCCCCCAGCCTACCAGGCTCCCAGGCTCCCAGGCGCGGTCTATTGTGCTGCGGACCCCAGACTCCCAGGCTCCCATGCTCCCAGGCGCGGGATAGGGTGCTGCGGACCCCAGGCCCCCAGGCTCCCAGGCTCCCAGGCTCCCAGGCGCGGGCTCGGGAGCTGAGGGCCCCGGGCTCCCAGGCTCCCAGGCTCCCAGGAGCGGGCTCGTGTGCTGCGGACCCCAGGCGCCCAGGCGCGGGCTCGGGTGCTGCGGACTCCAGACTCCCAGGCTCCCAGGCTCCCAGGCGCGGACTCGTGTGCTGCGGACCCCAGGCTCCCAAGCGCGGGCTCGGGAGCTGAGGGCCCCAGGCTCCCAGGCTCCCAGGCTCCCAGGCGCGGGCTCAGGTCCTGCGGACCCCAGGCTCCCAAGCTCCCAGGCTCCCAGGCTCCCAGGCGCTGCTAGGGTGCTGCGGACCCCAGGCTCCCAGGCTCCCAGGCTCCCAGGCAGGGGCTAGGGTGCTGCGGACCCCAGAACCCAGGCTCCCAGGCTCCCAGGCTCCTAGGCGCGGGCTTGAGTGCTGCGGACCCGAGGCTCCCAGGCGCTGGCTTGTGAGCTGCATCTCCCTGGCTTCGAGTGCAGGCCCGGGAACTGCCTCCCCCAGGTTCAAAGGCAACCAGGCGCGTGTTCCGGAGCTGCGGCCCCAGGATCCCAGGCTGCCAGGCTCCCAGGCGCGGGCTAGGGTGCTGCGGACCCCAGGCCCCCAGCCTCCCAGGCTCCCAGGCTCCCAGGCGCGGGCTCGTGTGCTGCGGACCCCAGGCTCCCGTGCGCGGGCTCGGGAGCTGAGGGCCCCAGGCTCCCAGGCTCCCAGGCTCCCAGGCTCCCATGCGCGGGCTCAGGTCCTGCGGACCCCAGGCTCCCACGCTCCCAGGCTCCCAGGCTCCCAGGCGCTGCTAGGGTGCTGCGGACCCCAGGCTCCCAGGCTCCCAGGCGCGGGCTAGGGTGCTGCGGACCCAAGGCCCCCAGCCTCCCAGGCTCCCAGGCTCCCAGGCGCGGTCTATGGTGCTGCGGACCCCAGACTCCCAGGCTCCCAGGCTCCCAGGCTCCCAGGCGCGGGCTCGGGTGCTGCGGACCCCAGGCTCCCAGGCTCCCAGGCTCCCAGGCTCCCAGGCGCGGGCTCAGGTCCTGCGGACCGCAGGCTCCCAAGCTCCCAGGCTCCCAGGCTCCCAGGCGCTGCTAGGGTGCTGCGGACCCCAGGCTCCCCGGCTCCCAGGCGCGGGCTAGGGTGCTGCGTACCCCAGGCCACCAGCCTCCCAGGCTCCCAGGCTCCCAGGCATGGTCTATTGTGCTGCGGACCCCAGACTCCCAGGCTCCCAGGCTCCCAGGCGCGGGATAGGGTGCTGCGGACCCCAGGCCCCCAGGCTCCCAGGCTCCCAGTCGCGGGCTCGGGATCTGAGGGCCCCAGGCCCCCAGCCTCCCAGGCTCCCAGGCGCGGGATACGGTGCTGCGGACCCCAGGCCCCCAGGCTCCCAGGCTCCCAGGCTCCCAGGCGCGGGCTCGGGAGCTGAGGGTCCCAGGCTCCCAGGCTCCCAGGCTCCTAGGCGCGGGGTAGGGTGGTGCAGACCCCAGGCTCCCAGGCTCCCAGGCTCCCAGGCGCCGGCTCAGGTGCTGCGGACCCCAGGCTCCCAGGCTCCCAGGCTCCCAGGCGCGGGCTAGGGTGCTGCGGACCCCAAGCTCCCAGGCTCCCAGGCTCCCAGGCTCCCAGGCGCGGGCTAGGGTGCTGCGATCCCCCGGGCCCCAGCCTCCCAAACTCCCAGGCTCCCAGGCGTGGTCTAGGGTGCTGCGGACCCCAGAACCCAGGCTCCCAGGCTCCCAGGCTCCCAGGCGCTGCTAGGGTGCTGCCGACCCCATGCTCCCAGGCTCCCAGGGTCCCAGGCGCGGGCTCGTGTGCTGAGGATCCCAGGCTACCAGGCTCCCAGGCTCCCAGGCGAAGATCGAAAGCTGCTCAAAACCAGCATCCGGCCTCCCGTGCGTTTGCTCGGCAGATGCGTGCCCCAGGCTCCCAAGAGCGTGCTCGTGAGATGGGACCCCAAGGCTCATAGGCTAACAGGTGCGTTCTCGGGAGATTGTGCCCGCAGGCTCACAGGCTCCCAGGCGCGTGCTCGTGTGCTGCGCACCCCAGGCTCCCAGGCGCGTGCACGTGAGCTGGGAACCCAAGGCTCACAGGCTACCAGGCGCGGGATCGGGGGCTGGGCTTCACAGGCTCGCAGGCGCGGGCTCGTGTGCTGCGCACCCCAGGCTCCCAGGCGCTGGCTCGTGAGCTGCGTCTCCCTGGCTTCGAGTGCAGGCCCGGGAGCTGCCTCCCCGAGGTTCAAAGGCAACCAGGCGCGGGTTCCGGAGCTGCGGCCCCAGGATCCCAGGCTCCCAGGCTCCCTGGCGCGGGCTAGGGTGCTGCGGACCCCAGGCCCCCAGCCTCCCAGGCTCCCAGGCTCCCAGGCGCGGTCTATTGTGCTGCGGACCCCAGACTCCCAGGCTCCCAGGCGCGGGCTCGTGTGCTGCGGACCCCAGGCTCACAAGCGCGGGCTCGGGAGCTGAGGGCCCCAGGCCCCCAGCCTCCCAGGCTCCAAGGCTCCCAGGCTCCCAGGCGCTGCTAGGGTGCTGCGGACCCCAGGCTCCCAGGCTACCAGGCGCGGGCTAGGGTGCTGCGGACCCCAGGCCCCCAGCCTCCCAGGCTCCCTGGATCCCAGCCGCGGTCTATGGTGCTGCGGACCCCAGACTCCCAGGCTCCCAGGCTCCCAGGCGCGGGCTCGTGTGCTGCGGACCCCAGGCTCACAAGCGCGGGCTCGGGAGCTGAGGGCCCCAGGCCCCCAGCCTCCCAGGCTCCCAGGTTCCCAGGCGCGGGATATGGTGCTGCGGACCCCAGACTCCCAGGCTCCCAGGCTCCCAGGCTCCCAGGCGCTGCTAGGGTGCTGCGGACCCCATGCCCCCAGCCTCCCAGGCTCCCAGGCTCCCAGGCGCGGGCTCGGGTGCTGCGGACCCCAGGCTCCCAGGCTCCCAGGCTCCCAGGCGCGGGCTCGGGAGCTGAGGGCCCCAGGCTCCCAGGCTCCAGGCGCGGGCTAGGGTGCTGCGGACCCCAGGCCCCCAGCCTCCCAGGCTCCCAGGCTCCCAGGCTCCCAGGCGCGGGCTCGTGTGCTGCGGACCCCAGGCTCCCAAGCGCGGGCTCGGGAGCTGAGGGCCCCAGGCTCCCAGGCTCCCAGGCTCCCAGGCGCTGCTAGGTTCCTGCGGACCCCAGGCTCCCAGGCTCCCAGGCGCGGGCTAGGGTGCTGCGGACCCCAGGCCCCCAGCCTCCCAGGCTCCCAGGCTCCCAGGCGCGGTCTATTGTGCTGCGGACCCCAGACTCCCAGGCTCCCAGGCTCCCAGGCGCGGGATAGGGTGTTGCGGACCCCAGGCCCCCAGGCTCCCAGGCTCCCAGGCTCCCAGGCGCGGGCTCGGGAGCTGAGGGCCCCGGGCTCCCAGGCTCCCAGGCTCCCAGGCGCGGGCTCGTGTGCTGCGGACCCCAGGCGCCCAGGCGCGGGATCGGGTGCTGCGGACTCCAGACTCCCAGGCTCCCAGGCTCCCAGGCGCGGGCTCGTGTGCTGCGGACCCCAGGCTCCCAAGCGCGGGCTCGGGAGCTGAGGGCCCCAGGCTCCCAGGCTCCCAGGCTCCCAGGCGCGGGCTCAGGTCCGGCGGACCCCAGGCTCCCAAGCTCCCAGGCTCCCAGGCGCGGGCTAGGGTGCTGCGGACCCCAGGCTCCCATGCTCCCAGACTCCCAGGCTCCCAGGCTCCCAGGCTCCCAGGCGCGGGCTCGGTTGCTGCGGACCCCAGGCTCCCATGCTCCCAGGCTCCCAGGTTCCCAGGCGCGGGCTCGGGAGATGAGGGCCCCAGGCTCCCAGGCTCCCAGGCGCGGGCTAGGGTGCTGCGGACCCCAGGCCCCCAGCCTCCCAGGCTCCCAGGCTCCCAGGCTCCCAGGCGCGGGCTCGTGTGCTGCGGACCCCAGGCTCCCAAGCGCGGGCTCGGGAGCTGAGGGCCCCAGGCTCCCAGGCTCCCAGGCTCCTAGGCGCGGGCTCAGGTCCTGCGGACCCCAGGGTCCCAAGCTCCCAGGCTACCAGGCGCTGCTAGGGTGCTGCGGACCCCAGGCTCCCAGGCTCCCAGGCGCGGGCTAGGGTGCTGCGGACCCCAGGCCCCCAGCCTCCCAGGCTCCCAGGCTCCCAGGCGCTGTCTATGGTGCTGCGGACCCCAGACTCCCAGGCTCCCAGGCTCCCAGGCCACCAGGCGCTGCTAGGGTGCTGCGGACCCCAGGCTTCCAGGCTCCCAGGCGCGGGCTAGGATGCTGCGGACCACAGGCTCCCAGGCGCGGGCTCGTGAGCTGCATCTCCCTGGCTTCGAGTGCAGGCCCGGGAGCTGCCTCTCCCAGGTTCAAAGGCAACAAGGCGCGGGCTCAGGTCCTGCGGACCCCAGGCTCCCAGGCTCCCAGGCTCCCAGGCGCGGGCTAGGGTGCTGCGGACCCCAGGCCCCCAGCCTCCCAGGCTCCCAGGCTCCCAGGCGCGGGCTCGTGTGCTGCGGACCCCAGGCTCCCAAGCGCGGGCTCGGGAGCTGAGGGCCCCAGGCCCCCAGCCTCCCAGGCTCCAAGGCTCCCAGGCTCCCAGGCGCTGCTAGGGTGCTGCGGACCCCAGGCTCCCAGGCTACCAGGCGCGGGCTAGGGTGCTGCGGACCCCAGGCCCCCAGCCTCCCAGGCTCCCAGGATCCCAGCCGCGGTCTATGGTGCTGCGGACCCCAGACTCCCAGGCTCCCAGGCTCCCAGGCGCGGGCTCGTGTGCTGCGGACCCCAGGCTCACAAGCGCGGGCTCGGGAGCTGAGGGCCCCAGGCCCCCAGCCTCCCAGGCTCCCAGGCTACCAGGCGCGGGATATGGTGCTGCGGACCCCAGACTCCCAGGCTCCCAGGCTCCCAGGCTCCCAGGCCCTGCTAGGGTGCTGCGGACCCCATGCCCCCAGCCTCCCAGGCTCCCAGGCTCCCAGGCGCGGGCTCGGGTGCTGCGGACCCCAGGCTCCCAGGCTCCCAGGCTCCCAGGCTCCCAGGCGCGGGCTCGGGAGCTGAGGGCCCCAGGCTCCCAGGCTCCAGGCGCGGGCTAGGGTGCTACGGACCCTAGGCCCCCAGCCTCCCAGGCTCCCAGCCTCCCAGGCTCCCAGGCGCGGGCTCGTGTGCTGCGGACCCCAGGCTCCCAAGCGCGGGCTCGGGAGCTGAGGGCCCCAGGCTCCCAGGCTCCCAGACTCCTAGGCGCGGGCTCAGGTCCTGCGGACCCCAGGCTCCAAAGCTCCCAGGCTCCCAGGCTCCCAGGCGCTGCTAGGTTCCTGCGGACCCCAGGCTCCCAGGCTCCCAGGCGCGGGCTAGGGTGCTGCGGACCCCAGGCCCCCAGCCTCCCAGGCTCCCAGGCTCCCAGGCGCGGTCTATTGTGCTGCGGACCCCAGACTCCCAGGCTCCCAGGCTCCCAGGCGCGGGATAGGGTGCTGCGGACCCCAGGCCCCCAGGCTCCCAGGCTCCCAGGCTCCCAGGCACGTGCTCGGGATCTGAGGGCCCCAGGCCCCCATCCTCCCAGGCTCCCAGGCGCGGGCTCGTGTGCTGCGGACCCCAGGCTCCCAAGCGCGGGCTCGGGAGCTGAGGGCCCCAGGCTCCCAGGCTCCCAGGCTCCTAGGCGCGGGCTCAGGTCCTGCGGACCCCAGGCTCCCAAGCTCCCAGTCTCCCAGGCTCCCAGGCGCTGCTAGGTTCCTGCGGACCCCAGGCTCCCAGGCTCCTAGGCGCGGGCTAGGGTGCTGCGGACCCCAGGACCCCAGCCTCCCAGGCTCCCAGGCTCCCAGGCGCGGTCTATTGTGCTGCGGACCCCAGACTCCCATGCTCCCAGGCTCCCAGGCGCGGGATAGGGTGCTGCGTACCCCAGGCCCCCAGGCTCCCAGGCTCCCAGGCTCCCAGGCGCGGGCTCGGGAGCTGAGGGCCCCGGGCTCCCAGGCTCCCAGGCGCGGGCTCGGGTGCTGCGGACCCCAGGCCCCCAGCCTCCCAGGCTCCTAGGCTCCCAGGCTCCCAGGCGCAGGCTCGTGTGCTGCGGACCCCAGGCTCCCAAGCGCGGGCTCGGGAGCTGAGGGCCCCAGGCTCCCAGGCTCCCAGGCTCCCAGGCGCGGGCTCAGGTCCTGCGGACCGCAGGCTCCCAAGCTCCCAGGCTCCCAGGTTCCCAGGCTCTGCTAGGGTGCTGCGGACCCCAGGCTCCCCGGCTCCCAGGCGCGGGCTAGGGTGCTGCGGACCCCAGGCCACCAGCCTCCCAGGCTCCCAGGCGCCGTCTATTGTGCTGCGGACACCAGACTCCCAGGCTCCCAGGCTCCCAGGCTCCCAGGTGCGGGATAGGGTGCTTCGGACCCCAGTCCCCCAGGTTCCCAAGCTCCCAGGCTCCCAGGCGCGGGCTCGGGATCTGAGGGCCCCAGGCCCCCAGCCTCCCAGGCTCCCAGGCGCGGGATACGGTGCTGCGGACCCCAGGCCCCCAGGCTCCCAGGCTCCCAGGCTCCCAGGCGCGGGCTCGGGAGCTGAGGGCCCCAGGCTCCCAGGCTCCCAGGCTCCTAGGCGCGGGGTAGGGTGGTGCGGACCCCAGGCTCCCAGGCTCCCAGGCTCCCAGGCGCCGGCTCAGGTGCTGCGGACCCCAGGCTCCCAGGCTCCCAGGCTCCCAGGCGCGGGCTAGGGTGCTGCGTACCCCAGGCTCCCAGGCTCCCAGGCGCGGGCTAGGGTGCTGCGGACCCCAGGGCCCCAGCCTCTCAAACTCCCAGGCTCCCAGGCGTGGTCTAGGGTGCTGCGGACCCCAGAACCCAGGCTCCCAGGCTCCCAGGCGCTGCTAGGGTGCTGCCGACCCCATGCTCCCAGGCTCCCAGGCTCCCAGGCGCGGGCTCGTGTGCTGAGGACCCCAGGCTCCCAGGCTCCCAGGCGAAGATCAAAAGCTGCTGAAAACCAGTATCCGGCCTCCCGTGCGTTTGCTCGTGAGATTCGTGCCCCAGGCTCCCAAGCGCGTGCTCGTGAGCTGGGACCCCAAGGCTCATAGGCTAACAGGTGCGTTCTCGGGAGATTGTGCCCGCAGGCTCACAGGCTCCCAGGCTCCCAGGCTCCCAGGCGCGGGCTCAGGTCCTGCGGACCGCAGGCTCCCAAGCTCCCAGGCTCCCAGGTTCCCAGGCTCTGCTAGGGTGCTGCGGACCCCAGGCTCCCCGGCTCCCAGGCGCGGGCTAGGGTGCTGCGGACCCCAGGCCACCAGCCTCCCAGGCTCCCAGGCGCCGTCTATTGTGCTGCGGACACCAGACTCCCAGGCTCCCAGGCTCCCAGGCTCCCAGGTGCGGGATAGGGTGCTGCGGACCCCAGTCCCCCAGGTTCCCAAGCTCCCAGGCTCCCAGGCGCGGGCTCGGTATCTGAGGGCCCCAGGCCCCCAGCCTCCCAGGCTCCGAGGCGCGGGATACGGTGCTGCGGACCCCAGGCCCCCAGGCTCCCAGGCTCCCAGGCTCCCAGGCGCGGGCTCGGGAGCTGAGGGCCCCAGGCTCCCAGGCTCCCAGGCTCCTAGGCGCGGGGTAGGGTGGTGCGGACCCCAGGCTCCCAGGCTCCCAGGCTCCCAGGCGCCGGCTCAGGTGCTGCGGACCCCAGGCTCCCAGGCTCCCAGGCTCCCAGGCGCGGGCTAGGGTGCTGCGTACCCCAGGCTCCCAGGCTCCCAGGCGCGGGCTAGGGTGCTGCGGACCCCAGGGCCCCAGCCTCTCAAACTCCCAGGCTCCCAGGCGTGGTCTAGGGTGCTGCGGACCCCAGAACCCAGGCTCCCAGGCTCCCAGGCGCTGCTAGGGTGCTGCCGACCCCATGCTCCCAGGCTCCCAGGCTCCCAGGCGCGGGCTCGTGTGCTGAGGACCCCAGGCTCCCAGGCTCCCAGGCGAAGATCGAAAGCTGCTGAAAACCAGTATCCGGCCTCCCGTGCGTTTGCTCGGGAGATTCGTGCCCCAGGCTCCCAAGCGCGTGCTCGTGAGCTGGGACCCCAAGGCTCATAGGCTAACAGGTGCGTTCTCGGGAGATTGTGCCCGCAGGCTCACAGGCTCCCAGGCGCGTGCTCGTGTGCTGCGCACCCCAGGCTCCCAGGCGCGTGCACGTGAGCTGGGAACCCAAGGCTCACAGGCTACCAGGCGCGGGATCGGGGGCTGGGCTTCACAGGCTCCCAGGCGCGGGCTCGTGTGCTGCGCACCCCAGGCTCCCAGGCGCTGGCTCGTGAGCTGCATCTCCCTGGCTTCGAGTGCAGGCCCGGGAGCTGCCTCCCCCAGGTTCAAAGGCAACAAGGCGCGGGTTCCGGAGCTGCGGCCCCAGGATCCCAGGCTCCCAGGGTCCCTGGCGCGGGCTACGGTGCTGCGGACCCCAGGCCCCCAGCCTCCCAGGCTCCCAGGCTCCCAGGCGCGGGCTCGTGTGCTGCGGACCCCAGGCTCCCAAGCGCGGGCTCGGGAGCTGAGGGCCCCAGGCCCCCAGCCTCCCAGGCTCCCAGGCTCCCAGGCGCGGGCTCATGTGCTGCGGACCCCAGGCTCCCAAGCGCGGGCTCGGGAGCTGAGGGCCCCAGGCCCCCAGCCTCCCAGGCTCCCAGGCTCCCAGGCGCGGGATAGGGTGCTGCGGACCCCAGGTCCCCAGGCTCCCAGGCGCGGGCTCGTGTGCTGCGGACCCCAGGCTCCCAAGCGCGGGCTCGGGAGCTGAGGGCCCCAGGCTCCCAAGCACTCAGGCTCCCAGGCTCCCAGGCGCGGGCTCAGGTCCTGCGGACCCCAGGCTCCCAAGCTCCCAGGCTCCCAGGCTCCCAGGCGCTGCTAGGGTGCTGCGGACCCCAGGCTCCCAGGCTCCCAGGCGCGGTCTATTGTGCTGCGGACCCCAGACTCCCAGGCTCCCAGGCTCCCAGGCTCCCAGGCGCTGCTAGGGTGCTGCGTACCCCAGGCTCCCTGGCTCCCAGGCGCGGGCTAGGGTGCTGCGGACCCCATGCCCCCAGCCTCCCAGGCTCCCAGGCTCCCAGGCGCGGTCTATGGTGCTGCGGACCCCAGACTCCCAGGCTCCCAGGCTCCCAGGCTCCCAGGCGCGGGCTCGGTTGCTGCGGACCCCAGGCTCCCAGGCTCCCAGGCTCCCAGGCTCCCAGGCTCCCAGGCGCGGGCTCGGGAGCTGAGGGCCCCAGGCTCCCAGGCTCCCAGGCTACTAGGCGCGGGCTCAGGTCCTGCGGACCCCAGACTCCCAGGCTCCCAGGCTCCCAGGCCACCAGGCGCTGCTAGGGTGCTGCGGACCCCAGGCTTCCAGGCTCCCAGGCGCGGGCTAGGATGCTGCGGACCCCAGGCTCCCAGGCGCGGGCTCGTGAGCTGCATCTCCCTGGCTTTGAGTGCAGGCCCGGGAGCTGCCTCTCCCAGGTTCAAAGGCAACATGGCGCGGGCTCAGGTCCTGCGGACCCCAGGCTCCCAGGCTCCCAGGCTCCCCGGCGCGGGCTCGGGAGCTGAGGGCCCCAGGCTCCCAGGCTCCCAGGCGCGGGCTAGGTTGCTGCGGACCCCAGGCCCCCAGCCTCCCAGGCTCCCAGGCTCCCAGGCGCGGGCTCGTGTGCTGCGGACCCCAGGCCCCCAGCCTCCCAGGCTCCCAGGCTCCAGGCGCGGGCTTGGGTGCTGCGGACCCCAGGCCCCCAGCCTCCCAGGCTCCCAGGCTCCCAGGCTCCCAGGCGAGGGCTCGTGTGCTGCGGACCCCAGGCTCCCAAGCGCGGGCTCGGGAGCTGAGGGCCCCAGGCTCCCAGGCTCCCAGACTCCTAGGCGCGGGCTCAGGTCCTGCGGACCCCAGGCTCCAAAGCTCCCAGGCTCCCAGGCTCCCAGGAGCTGCTAGGTTCCTGCGGACCCCAGGCTCCCAGGCTCCCAGGCGCGGGCTAGGGTGCTGCGGACCCCAGGCCCCCAGCCTACCAGGCTCCCAGGCTCCCAGGCGCGGTCTATTGTGCTGCGGACCCCAGACTCCCAGGCTCCCATGCTCCCAGGCGCGGGATAGGGTGCTGCGGACCCCAGGCCCCCAGGCTCCCAGGCTCCCAGGCTCCCAGGCGCGGGCTCGGGAGCTGAGGGCCCCGGGCTCCCAGGCTCCCAGGCTCCCAGGAGCGGGCTCGTGTGCTGCGGACCCCAGGCGCCCAGGCGCGGGCTCGGGTGCTGCGGACTCCAGACTCCCAGGCTCCCAGGCTCCCAGGCGCGGACTCGTGTGCTGCGGACCCCAGGCTCCCAAGCGCGGGCTCGGGAGCTGAGGGCCCCAGGCTCCCAGGCTCCCAGGCTCCCAGGCGCGGGCTCAGGTCCTGCGGACCCCAGGCTCCCAAGCTCCCAGGCTCCCAGGCTCCCAGGCGCTGCTAGGGTGCTGCGGACCCCAGGCTCCCAGGCTCCCAGGCTCCCAGGCAGGGGCTAGGGTGCTGCGGACCCCAGAACCCAGGCTCCCAGGCTCCCAGGCTCCTAGGCGCGGGCTTGAGTGCTGCGGACCCGAGGCTCCCAGGCGCTGGCTTGTGAGCTGCATCTCCCTGGCTTCGAGTGCAGGCCCGGGAACTGCCTCCCCCAGGTTCAAAGGCAACCAGGCGCGTGTTCCGGAGCTGCGGCCCCAGGATCCCAGGCTGCCAGGCTCCCAGGCGCGGGCTAGGGTGCTGCGGACCCCAGGCCCCCAGCCTCCCAGGCTCCCAGGCTCCCAGGCGCGGGCTCGTGTGCTGCGGACCCCAGGCTCCCGTGCGCGGGCTCGGGAGCTGAGGGCCCCAGGCTCCCAGGCTCCCAGGCTCCCAGGCTCCCATGCGCGGGCTCAGGTCCTGCGGACCCCAGGCTCCCACGCTCCCAGGCTCCCAGGCTCCCAGGCGCTGCTAGGGTGCTGCGGACCCCAGGCTCCCAGGCTCCCAGGCGCGGGCTAGGGTGCTGCGGACCCAAGGCCCCCAGCCTCCCAGGCTCCCAGGCTCCCAGGCGCGGTCTATGGTGCTGCGGACCCCAGACTCCCAGGCTCCCAGGCTCCCAGGCTCCCAGGCGCGGGCTCGGGTGCTGCGGACCCCAGGCTCCCAGGCTCCCAGGCTCCCAGGCTCCCAGGCGCGGGCTCAGGTCCTGCGGACCGCAGGCTCCCAAGCTCCCAGGCTCCCAGGCTCCCAGGCGCTGCTAGGGTGCTGCGGACCCCAGGCTCCCCGGCTCCCAGGCGCGGGCTAGGGTGCTGCGTACCCCAGGCCACCAGCCTCCCAGGCTCCCAGGCTCCCAGGCATGGTCTATTGTGCTGCGGACCCCAGACTCCCAGGCTCCCAGGCTCCCAGGCGCGGGATAGGGTGCTGCGGACCCCAGGCCCCCAGGCTCCCAGGCTCCCAGTCGCGGGCTCGGGATCTGAGGGCCCCAGGCCCCCAGCCTCCCAGGCTCCCAGGCGCGGGATACGGTGCTGCGGACCCCAGGCCCCCAGGCTCCCAGGCTCCCAGGCTCCCAGGCGCGGGCTCGGGAGCTGAGGGTCCCAGGCTCCCAGGCTCCCAGGCTCCTAGGCGCGGGGTAGGGTGGTGCAGACCCCAGGCTCCCAGGCTCCCAGGCTCCCAGGCGCCGGCTCAGGTGCTGCGGACCCCAGGCTCCCAGGCTCCCAGGCTCCCAGGCGCGGGCTAGGGTGCTGCGGACCCCAAGCTCCCAGGCTCCCAGGCTCCCAGGCTCCCAGGCGCGGGCTAGGGTGCTGCGATCCCCCGGGCCCCAGCCTCCCAAACTCCCAGGCTCCCAGGCGTGGTCTAGGGTGCTGCGGACCCCAGAACCCAGGCTCCCAGGCTCCCAGGCTCCCAGGCGCTGCTAGGGTGCTGCCGACCCCATGCTCCCAGGCTCCCAGGGTCCCAGGCGCGGGCTCGTGTGCTGAGGATCCCAGGCTACCAGGCTCCCAGGCTCCCAGGCGAAGATCGAAAGCTGCTCAAAACCAGCATCCGGCCTCCCGTGCGTTTGCTCGGCAGATGCGTGCCCCAGGCTCCCAAGAGCGTGCTCGTGAGATGGGACCCCAAGGCTCATAGGCTAACAGGTGCGTTCTCGGGAGATTGTGCCCGCAGGCTCACAGGCTCCCAGGCGCGTGCTCGTGTGCTGCGCACCCCAGGCTCCCAGGCGCGTGCACGTGAGCTGGGAACCCAAGGCTCACAGGCTACCAGGCGCGGGATCGGGGGCTGGGCTTCACAGGCTCGCAGGCGCGGGCTCGTGTGCTGCGCACCCCAGGCTCCCAGGCGCTGGCTCGTGAGCTGCGTCTCCCTGGCTTCGAGTGCAGGCCCGGGAGCTGCCTCCCCGAGGTTCAAAGGCAACCAGGCGCGGGTTCCGGAGCTGCGGCCCCAGGATCCCAGGCTCCCAGGCTCCCTGGCGCGGGCTAGGGTGCTGCGGACCCCAGGCCCCCAGCCTCCCAGGCTCCCAGGCTCCCAGGCGCGGTCTATTGTGCTGCGGACCCCAGACTCCCAGGCTCCCAGGCGCGGGCTCGTGTGCTGCGGACCCCAGGCTCACAAGCGCGGGCTCGGGAGCTGAGGGCCCCAGGCCCCCAGCCTCCCAGGCTCCAAGGCTCCCAGGCTCCCAGGCGCTGCTAGGGTGCTGCGGACCCCAGGCTCCCAGGCTACCAGGCGCGGGCTAGGGTGCTGCGGACCCCAGGCCCCCAGCCTCCCAGGCTCCCTGGATCCCAGCCGCGGTCTATGGTGCTGCGGACCCCAGACTCCCAGGCTCCCAGGCTCCCAGGCGCGGGCTCGTGTGCTGCGGACCCCAGGCTCACAAGCGCGGGCTCGGGAGCTGAGGGCCCCAGGCCCCCAGCCTCCCAGGCTCCCAGGTTCCCAGGCGCGGGATATGGTGCTGCGGACCCCAGACTCCCAGGCTCCCAGGCTCCCAGGCTCCCAGGCGCTGCTAGGGTGCTGCGGACCCCATGCCCCCAGCCTCCCAGGCTCCCAGGCTCCCAGGCGCGGGCTCGGGTGCTGCGGACCCCAGGCTCCCAGGCTCCCAGGCTCCCAGGCGCGGGCTCGGGAGCTGAGGGCCCCAGGCTCCCAGGCTCCAGGCGCGGGCTAGGGTGCTGCGGACCCCAGGCCCCCAGCCTCCCAGGCTCCCAGGCTCCCAGGCTCCCAGGCGCGGGCTCGTGTGCTGCGGACCCCAGGCTCCCAAGCGCGGGCTCGGGAGCTGAGGGCCCCAGGCTCCCAGGCTCCCAGGCTCCCAGGCGCTGCTAGGTTCCTGCGGACCCCAGGCTCCCAGGCTCCCAGGCGCGGGCTAGGGTGCTGCGGACCCCAGGCCCCCAGCCTCCCAGGCTCCCAGGCTCCCAGGCGCGGTCTATTGTGCTGCGGACCCCAGACTCCCAGGCTCCCAGGCTCCCAGGCGCGGGATAGGGTGTTGCGGACCCCAGGCCCCCAGGCTCCCAGGCTCCCAGGCTCCCAGGCGCGGGCTCGGGAGCTGAGGGCCCCGGGCTCCCAGGCTCCCAGGCTCCCAGGCGCGGGCTCGTGTGCTGCGGACCCCAGGCGCCCAGGCGCGGGATCGGGTGCTGCGGACTCCAGACTCCCAGGCTCCCAGGCTCCCAGGCGCGGGCTCGTGTGCTGCGGACCCCAGGCTCCCAAGCGCGGGCTCGGGAGCTGAGGGCCCCAGGCTCCCAGGCTCCCAGGCTCCCAGGCGCGGGCTCAGGTCCGGCGGACCCCAGGCTCCCAAGCTCCCAGGCTCCCAGGCGCGGGCTAGGGTGCTGCGGACCCCAGGCTCCCATGCTCCCAGACTCCCAGGCTCCCAGGCTCCCAGGCTCCCAGGCGCGGGCTCGGTTGCTGCGGACCCCAGGCTCCCATGCTCCCAGGCTCCCAGGTTCCCAGGCGCGGGCTCGGGAGATGAGGGCCCCAGGCTCCCAGGCTCCCAGGCGCGGGCTAGGGTGCTGCGGACCCCAGGCCCCCAGCCTCCCAGGCTCCCAGGCTCCCAGGCTCCCAGGCGCGGGCTCGTGTGCTGCGGACCCCAGGCTCCCAAGCGCGGGCTCGGGAGCTGAGGGCCCCAGGCTCCCAGGCTCCCAGGCTCCTAGGCGCGGGCTCAGGTCCTGCGGACCCCAGGGTCCCAAGCTCCCAGGCTACCAGGCGCTGCTAGGGTGCTGCGGACCCCAGGCTCCCAGGCTCCCAGGCGCGGGCTAGGGTGCTGCGGACCCCAGGCCCCCAGCCTCCCAGGCTCCCAGGCTCCCAGGCGCTGTCTATGGTGCTGCGGACCCCAGACTCCCAGGCTCCCAGGCTCCCAGGCCACCAGGCGCTGCTAGGGTGCTGCGGACCCCAGGCTTCCAGGCTCCCAGGCGCGGGCTAGGATGCTGCGGACCACAGGCTCCCAGGCGCGGGCTCGTGAGCTGCATCTCCCTGGCTTCGAGTGCAGGCCCGGGAGCTGCCTCTCCCAGGTTCAAAGGCAACAAGGCGCGGGCTCAGGTCCTGCGGACCCCAGGCTCCCAGGCTCCCAGGCTCCCAGGCGCGGGCTAGGGTGCTGCGGACCCCAGGCCCCCAGCCTCCCAGGCTCCCAGGCTCCCAGGCGCGGGCTCGTGTGCTGCGGACCCCAGGCTCCCAAGCGCGGGCTCGGGAGCTGAGGGCCCCAGGCCCCCAGCCTCCCAGGCTCCAAGGCTCCCAGGCTCCCAGGCGCTGCTAGGGTGCTGCGGACCCCAGGCTCCCAGGCTACCAGGCGCGGGCTAGGGTGCTGCGGACCCCAGGCCCCCAGCCTCCCAGGCTCCCAGGATCCCAGCCGCGGTCTATGGTGCTGCGGACCCCAGACTCCCAGGCTCCCAGGCTCCCAGGCGCGGGCTCGTGTGCTGCGGACCCCAGGCTCACAAGCGCGGGCTCGGGAGCTGAGGGCCCCAGGCCCCCAGCCTCCCAGGCTCCCAGGCTACCAGGCGCGGGATATGGTGCTGCGGACCCCAGACTCCCAGGCTCCCAGGCTCCCAGGCTCCCAGGCCCTGCTAGGGTGCTGCGGACCCCATGCCCCCAGCCTCCCAGGCTCCCAGGCTCCCAGGCGCGGGCTCGGGTGCTGCGGACCCCAGGCTCCCAGGCTCCCAGGCTCCCAGGCTCCCAGGCGCGGGCTCGGGAGCTGAGGGCCCCAGGCTCCCAGGCTCCAGGCGCGGGCTAGGGTGCTACGGACCCTAGGCCCCCAGCCTCCCAGGCTCCCAGCCTCCCAGGCTCCCAGGCGCGGGCTCGTGTGCTGCGGACCCCAGGCTCCCAAGCGCGGGCTCGGGAGCTGAGGGCCCCAGGCTCCCAGGCTCCCAGACTCCTAGGCGCGGGCTCAGGTCCTGCGGACCCCAGGCTCCAAAGCTCCCAGGCTCCCAGGCTCCCAGGCGCTGCTAGGTTCCTGCGGACCCCAGGCTCCCAGGCTCCCAGGCGCGGGCTAGGGTGCTGCGGACCCCAGGCCCCCAGCCTCCCAGGCTCCCAGGCTCCCAGGCGCGGTCTATTGTGCTGCGGACCCCAGACTCCCAGGCTCCCAGGCTCCCAGGCGCGGGATAGGGTGCTGCGGACCCCAGGCCCCCAGGCTCCCAGGCTCCCAGGCTCCCAGGCACGTGCTCGGGATCTGAGGGCCCCAGGCCCCCATCCTCCCAGGCTCCCAGGCGCGGGCTCGTGTGCTGCGGACCCCAGGCTCCCAAGCGCGGGCTCGGGAGCTGAGGGCCCCAGGCTCCCAGGCTCCCAGGCTCCTAGGCGCGGGCTCAGGTCCTGCGGACCCCAGGCTCCCAAGCTCCCAGTCTCCCAGGCTCCCAGGCGCTGCTAGGTTCCTGCGGACCCCAGGCTCCCAGGCTCCTAGGCGCGGGCTAGGGTGCTGCGGACCCCAGGACCCCAGCCTCCCAGGCTCCCAGGCTCCCAGGCGCGGTCTATTGTGCTGCGGACCCCAGACTCCCATGCTCCCAGGCTCCCAGGCGCGGGATAGGGTGCTGCGTACCCCAGGCCCCCAGGCTCCCAGGCTCCCAGGCTCCCAGGCGCGGGCTCGGGAGCTGAGGGCCCCGGGCTCCCAGGCTCCCAGGCGCGGGCTCGGGTGCTGCGGACCCCAGGCCCCCAGCCTCCCAGGCTCCTAGGCTCCCAGGCTCCCAGGCGCAGGCTCGTGTGCTGCGGACCCCAGGCTCCCAAGCGCGGGCTCGGGAGCTGAGGGCCCCAGGCTCCCAGGCTCCCAGGCTCCCAGGCGCGGGCTCAGGTCCTGCGGACCGCAGGCTCCCAAGCTCCCAGGCTCCCAGGTTCCCAGGCTCTGCTAGGGTGCTGCGGACCCCAGGCTCCCCGGCTCCCAGGCGCGGGCTAGGGTGCTGCGGACCCCAGGCCACCAGCCTCCCAGGCTCCCAGGCGCCGTCTATTGTGCTGCGGACACCAGACTCCCAGGCTCCCAGGCTCCCAGGCTCCCAGGTGCGGGATAGGGTGCTTCGGACCCCAGTCCCCCAGGTTCCCAAGCTCCCAGGCTCCCAGGCGCGGGCTCGGGATCTGAGGGCCCCAGGCCCCCAGCCTCCCAGGCTCCCAGGCGCGGGATACGGTGCTGCGGACCCCAGGCCCCCAGGCTCCCAGGCTCCCAGGCTCCCAGGCGCGGGCTCGGGAGCTGAGGGCCCCAGGCTCCCAGGCTCCCAGGCTCCTAGGCGCGGGGTAGGGTGGTGCGGACCCCAGGCTCCCAGGCTCCCAGGCTCCCAGGCGCCGGCTCAGGTGCTGCGGACCCCAGGCTCCCAGGCTCCCAGGCTCCCAGGCGCGGGCTAGGGTGCTGCGTACCCCAGGCTCCCAGGCTCCCAGGCGCGGGCTAGGGTGCTGCGGACCCCAGGGCCCCAGCCTCTCAAACTCCCAGGCTCCCAGGCGTGGTCTAGGGTGCTGCGGACCCCAGAACCCAGGCTCCCAGGCTCCCAGGCGCTGCTAGGGTGCTGCCGACCCCATGCTCCCAGGCTCCCAGGCTCCCAGGCGCGGGCTCGTGTGCTGAGGACCCCAGGCTCCCAGGCTCCCAGGCGAAGATCAAAAGCTGCTGAAAACCAGTATCCGGCCTCCCGTGCGTTTGCTCGTGAGATTCGTGCCCCAGGCTCCCAAGCGCGTGCTCGTGAGCTGGGACCCCAAGGCTCATAGGCTAACAGGTGCGTTCTCGGGAGATTGTGCCCGCAGGCTCACAGGCTCCCAGGCTCCCAGGCTCCCAGGCGCGGGCTCAGGTCCTGCGGACCGCAGGCTCCCAAGCTCCCAGGCTCCCAGGTTCCCAGGCTCTGCTAGGGTGCTGCGGACCCCAGGCTCCCCGGCTCCCAGGCGCGGGCTAGGGTGCTGCGGACCCCAGGCCACCAGCCTCCCAGGCTCCCAGGCGCCGTCTATTGTGCTGCGGACACCAGACTCCCAGGCTCCCAGGCTCCCAGGCTCCCAGGTGCGGGATAGGGTGCTGCGGACCCCAGTCCCCCAGGTTCCCAAGCTCCCAGGCTCCCAGGCGCGGGCTCGGTATCTGAGGGCCCCAGGCCCCCAGCCTCCCAGGCTCCGAGGCGCGGGATACGGTGCTGCGGACCCCAGGCCCCCAGGCTCCCAGGCTCCCAGGCTCCCAGGCGCGGGCTCGGGAGCTGAGGGCCCCAGGCTCCCAGGCTCCCAGGCTCCTAGGCGCGGGGTAGGGTGGTGCGGACCCCAGGCTCCCAGGCTCCCAGGCTCCCAGGCGCCGGCTCAGGTGCTGCGGACCCCAGGCTCCCAGGCTCCCAGGCTCCCAGGCGCGGGCTAGGGTGCTGCGTACCCCAGGCTCCCAGGCTCCCAGGCGCGGGCTAGGGTGCTGCGGACCCCAGGGCCCCAGCCTCTCAAACTCCCAGGCTCCCAGGCGTGGTCTAGGGTGCTGCGGACCCCAGAACCCAGGCTCCCAGGCTCCCAGGCGCTGCTAGGGTGCTGCCGACCCCATGCTCCCAGGCTCCCAGGCTCCCAGGCGCGGGCTCGTGTGCTGAGGACCCCAGGCTCCCAGGCTCCCAGGCGAAGATCGAAAGCTGCTGAAAACCAGTATCCGGCCTCCCGTGCGTTTGCTCGGGAGATTCGTGCCCCAGGCTCCCAAGCGCGTGCTCGTGAGCTGGGACCCCAAGGCTCATAGGCTAACAGGTGCGTTCTCGGGAGATTGTGCCCGCAGGCTCACAGGCTCCCAGGCGCGTGCTCGTGTGCTGCGCACCCCAGGCTCCCAGGCGCGTGCACGTGAGCTGGGAACCCAAGGCTCACAGGCTACCAGGCGCGGGATCGGGGGCTGGGCTTCACAGGCTCCCAGGCGCGGGCTCGTGTGCTGCGCACCCCAGGCTCCCAGGCGCTGGCTCGTGAGCTGCATCTCCCTGGCTTCGAGTGCAGGCCCGGGAGCTGCCTCCCCCAGGTTCAAAGGCAACAAGGCGCGGGTTCCGGAGCTGCGGCCCCAGGATCCCAGGCTCCCAGGGTCCCTGGCGCGGGCTACGGTGCTGCGGACCCCAGGCCCCCAGCCTCCCAGGCTCCCAGGCTCCCAGGCGCGGGCTCGTGTGCTGCGGACCCCAGGCTCCCAAGCGCGGGCTCGGGAGCTGAGGGCCCCAGGCCCCCAGCCTCCCAGGCTCCCAGGCTCCCAGGCGCGGGCTCATGTGCTGCGGACCCCAGGCTCCCAAGCGCGGGCTCGGGAGCTGAGGGCCCCAGGCCCCCAGCCTCCCAGGCTCCCAGGCTCCCAGGCGCGGGATAGGGTGCTGCGGACCCCAGGTCCCCAGGCTCCCAGGCGCGGGCTCGTGTGCTGCGGACCCCAGGCTCCCAAGCGCGGGCTCGGGAGCTGAGGGCCCCAGGCTCCCAAGCACTCAGGCTCCCAGGCTCCCAGGCGCGGGCTCAGGTCCTGCGGACCCCAGGCTCCCAAGCTCCCAGGCTCCCAGGCTCCCAGGCGCTGCTAGGGTGCTGCGGACCCCAGGCTCCCAGGCTCCCAGGCGCGGTCTATTGTGCTGCGGACCCCAGACTCCCAGGCTCCCAGGCTCCCAGGCTCCCAGGCGCTGCTAGGGTGCTGCGTACCCCAGGCTCCCTGGCTCCCAGGCGCGGGCTAGGGTGCTGCGGACCCCATGCCCCCAGCCTCCCAGGCTCCCAGGCTCCCAGGCGCGGTCTATGGTGCTGCGGACCCCAGACTCCCAGGCTCCCAGGCTCCCAGGCTCCCAGGCGCGGGCTCGGTTGCTGCGGACCCCAGGCTCCCAGGCTCCCAGGCTCCCAGGCTCCCAGGCTCCCAGGCGCGGGCTCGGGAGCTGAGGGCCCCAGGCTCCCAGGCTCCCAGGCTACTAGGCGCGGGCTCAGGTCCTGCGGACCCCAGACTCCCAGGCTCCCAGGCTCCCAGGCCACCAGGCGCTGCTAGGGTGCTGCGGACCCCAGGCTTCCAGGCTCCCAGGCGCGGGCTAGGATGCTGCGGACCCCAGGCTCCCAGGCGCGGGCTCGTGAGCTGCATCTCCCTGGCTTTGAGTGCAGGCCCGGGAGCTGCCTCTCCCAGGTTCAAAGGCAACATGGCGCGGGCTCAGGTCCTGCGGACCCCAGGCTCCCAGGCTCCCAGGCTCCCCGGCGCGGGCTCGGGAGCTGAGGGCCCCAGGCTCCCAGGCTCCCAGGCGCGGGCTAGGTTGCTGCGGACCCCAGGCCCCCAGCCTCCCAGGCTCCCAGGCTCCCAGGCGCGGGCTCGTGTGCTGCGGACCCCAGGCTCCCAAGCGCGGGCTCGGGAGATGAGGGCCCCAGGCCCCCAGCCTCCCAGGCTCCAAGGCTCCCAGGCTCCCAGGCGCTGCTAGGGTGCTGCGGACCCCAGGCTCCCAGGCTACCAGGCGCGGGCTAGGGTGCTGCGGACCCCAGGCCCCCAGCCTCCCAGGCTCCCAGGATCCCAGCCGCGGTCTATGGTGCTGCGGACCCCAGATTCCCAGGCTCCCAGGCTCCCAGGCGCGGGCTCGGGAGCTGAGGGCCCCAGGCCCCCAGCCTCCCAGGCTCCTAGGCTCCAAGGCTCCCAGGCGCGGGCTCGTGTGCTGCGGACCCCAGGCTCCCAGGCGCGGGCTCGGGTGCTGCGGACCCCAGGCTCCCAGGCTCCTAGGCGCGGGCTCGTGTGCTGCGGACCCCAGGCTCCCAAGCTCGTGCTCGGGAGCTGAGGGCCCCAGGATCCCAGGCTCCCAGGCTCCCTGGCGCGGGCTACGGTGCTGCGGACCCCAGGCCCCCAGCCTCCCAGGCTCCCAGGCTCCCAGGCACGTGCTCGTGTGCTGCGGACCCCAGGCTCCCAAGCGCGGGCTCGGGAGCTGAGGGCCCCAGGCCCCCAGCCTCCCAGGCTCCCAGGCTCCAAGGCGCGGGCTCGTGTGCTGCGGACCCCAGGCTCCCAAGCGCGGGCTCGGGAGCTGAGGGCCCCAGGCCCCCAGCCTCCCAGGCTCCCAGGCTCCCAGGCGCGGGATAGGGTGCTGCGGACCCCAGGTCCCCAGGCTCCCAGGCGCGGGCTCGTGTGCTGCGGACCCCAGGCTCCCAAGCGCGGGCTCGGGAGCTGAGGGCCCCAGGCTCCCAAGCACCCAGGCTCCCAGGCTCCCAGGCGCGGGCTCAGGTCCTGCGGACCCCAGGCTCCCAAGCTCCCAGGCTCCCAGGCTCCCAGGCGCTGCTAGGGTGCTGCGGACCCCAGGCTCCCAGGCTCACAGGCGCGGGCTAGGGTGCAGCGGACCCAAGGCCCCCAGCCTCCCAGGCTCCCAGGCGCTGTCTATTGTGCTGCGGACCCCAGACTCCCAGGCTCCCAGGCTCCCAGGCTCCCAGGTGCTGCTAGGGTGCTGCGTACCCCAGGATCCCAGGCTCCCAGGCGCGGGCTAGGGTGCTGCGGACCCCATGCCCCCAGCCTCCCAGGCTCCCAGGCTCCCAGGCGCGGTCTATGGTGCTGCGGACCCCAGACTCCCAGGCTCCCAGGCTCCCAGGCTCCCAGGCGCGGGCTCGGTTGCTGCGGACCCCAGGCTCCCATGCTCCCAGGCTCCCAGGCTCCCAGGCGCGGGCTCGGGAGCTGAGGGCCCCAGGCTCCCAGGCTCCCAGGCGCGGGCTAGGGTGCTGCGGACCCCAGGCCCCCAGCCTCCCAGGCTCCCAGGCTCCCAGGCTCCCAGGCGCGGGCTCGTGTGCTGCAGACCCCAGGCTCCCAAGCGCGGGCTCGGGAGCTGAGGGCCCCAGGCTCCCAGGCTCCCAGGCTCCTAGGCGCGGGCTCAGGTCCTGCGGACCCCAGGATCCCAAGCTCCCAGGCTCCCAGGCTCCCAGGCGCTGCTAGGGTGCTGCGGACCCCAGGCTCCCAGGCTCCCAGGCGCGGGCTAGGGTGCTGCGGACCCCAGGCCCCCAGCCTCCCAGGCTCCCAGGCTCCCAGGCGCTGTCTATGGTGCTGCGGACCCCAGACTCCCAGGCTCCCAGGCTCCCAGGCCACCAGGCGCTGCTAGGGTGCTGCGGACCCCAGGCTTCCAGGCTCCCAGTCGCGGGCTAGGATGCTGCGGACCACAGGCTCCCAGGCGCGGGCTCGTGAGCTGCATCTCCCTGGCTTCGAGTGCAGGCCCGGGAGCTGCCTCTCCCAGGTTCAAAGGCAACATGGCGCGGGCTCAGGTCCTGCGGACCCCAGGCTCCCAGGCTCCCAGGCTCCCCGGCGCGGGCTCGGGAGCTGAGGGCCCCAGGCTCCCAGGCTCCCAGGCGCGGGCTAGGGTGCTGCGGACCCCAGGCCCCCAGCCTCCCAGGCTCCCAGGCTCCCAGGCGCGGGCTCGTGTGCTGCGGACCCCAGGCTCCCAAGCGCGGGCTCGGGAGCTGAGGGCCCCAGGCCCCCAGCCTCCCAGGCTCCAAGGCTCCCAGGCTCCCAGGCGCTGCTAGGGTGCTGCGGACCCCAGGCTCCCAGGCTACCAGGCGCGGGCTAGGGTGCTGCGGACCCCAGGCCCCCAGCCTCCCAGGCTCCCAGGATCCCAGCCGCGGTCTATGGTGCTGCGGACCCCAGACTCCCAGGCTCCCAGGCTCCCAAGCGCGGGCTCGTGTGCTGCGGACCCCAGGCTCACAAGCGCGGGCTCGGGAGCTGAGTGCCCCAGGCCCCCAGCCTCCCAGGCTCCCAGGCTCCCAGGCGCGGTCTATTGTGCTGCGGACCCCAGACTCCCAGGCTCCCAGGCTCCCAGGCGCGGGATAGGGTGCTGCGGACCCCAGGCCCCCAGGCTCCCAGGCTCCCAGGCTCCCAGGCGCGGGCTCGGGAGCTGAGGGCCCCGGGCTCCCAGGCTCCCAGGCTCCCAGGCGCGGGCTCGTGTGCTGCGGACCCCAGGCGCCCAGGCGCGGGCTCCGGTGCTGCGGACTCCAGACTCCCAGTCTCCCAGGCTCCCAGGCGCGGGCTCGTGTGCTGCGGACCCCAGGCTCCCAAGCGCGGGCTCGGGAGCTGAGGGCCCCAGGCTCCCAGGCTCCCAGGCTCCCAGGCGCGGGCTCAGGTCCTGCGGACCCCAGGCTCCCAAGCTCCCAGGCTCCCAGGCTCCCAGGCGCTGCTAGGGTGCTGCGGACCCCAGGCTCCCAGGCTCCCAGGCTCCCAGGCAGGGGCTAGGGTGCTGCGGACCCCAGAACCCAGGCTCCCAGGCTCCCAGGCTCCTAGGCGCGGGCTTGAGTGCTGCGGACCCGAGGCTCCCAGGCGCTGGCTTGTGAGCTGCATCTCCCTGGCTTCGAGTGCAGGCCCGGGAACTGCCTCCCCCAGGTTCAAAGGCAACCAGGCGCGGGTTCCGGAGCTGCGGCCCCAGGCTCCCAGGCTCCCAGGCTCCCAGGCGCGGGCTCGGGTGCTGCGGACCCCAGGCTCCCAGGCTCCCAGGCTCCCAGGCTCCCAGGCTCCAAGGCGCGGGCTCGGGACCTGAGGGCCCCAAGCTCCCAGGCTCACAGGCGCTGGCTAGGGTTCTGCGGATCCCAGGCCCCCAGGCCCCCAGCCTCCCAGGCTCCCAGGCTCCCAGGCGCGGGCTCGTGTGCTGCGGACCCCAGGCTCCCGTGCGCGGGCTCGGGAGCTGAGGGCCCCAGGCTCCCAGGCTCCAAGGCTCCCAGGCTCCCATGCGCGGGCTCAGGTCCTGCGGACCCCAGGCTCCCACGCTCCCAGGCTCCCAGGCTCCCAGGCGCTGCTAGGGTGCTGCGGACCCCAGGCTCCCAGGCTCCCAGGCGCGGGCTAGGGTGCTGCGGACCCAAGGCCCCCAGCCTCCCAGGCTCCCAGGCTCCCAGGCGCGGTCTATGGTGCTGCGGACCCCAGACTCCCAGGCTCCCAGGCTCCCAGGCTCCCAGGCGCGGGCTCGGGTGCTGCGGACCCCAGGCTCCCAGGCTCCCAGGCTCCCAGGCTCCAAGGCGCGGGCTCGGGACCTGAGGGCCCCAGGCTCCCAGGCTCGCAGGCGCTGGCTAGGGTTCTGCGGATCCCAGGCCCCCAGCCTCCCAGGCTACCAGGCTCCCAGGCTCCCAGGCGCGGGCTCAGGTCCTGCGGACCGCAGGCTCCCAAGCTCCCAGGCTCCCAGGCTCCCAGGCGCTGCTAGGGTGCTGCGGACCCCAGGCTCCCCGGCTCCCAGGCGCGGGCTAGGGTGCTGCGGACCCCAGGCCACCAGCCTCCCAGGCTCCCAGGCTCCCAGGCATGGTCTATTGTGCTGCGGACCCCAGACTCCCAGGCTCCCAGGCTCCCAGGCTCCCAGGCGCGGGATAGGGTGCTGCGGACCCCAGGACCCCATGCTCCCAGGCTCCCAGGCGCGGGCTCGGGATCTGAGGGCCCCAGGCCCCCAGCCTCCCAGGCTCCCAGGCGCGGGATACGGTGCTGCGGACCCCAGGCCCCCAGGCTCCCAGGCTCACAGGCTCCCAGGCGCGGGCTCGGTAGCTGAGGGCCCCAGGCTCCCAGGCTCCCAGGCTCCCAGGCGCGGGCTCGGGTGCTGCGGACCCCAGGCCCCCAGCCTCCCAGGCTCCTAGGCTCCAAGGCTCCCAGGCGCGGGCTCGTGTGCTGCGGACCCCAGGCTCCCAGGCGCGGGCTCGGGTGCTGCGGACCCCAGGCTCCCAGGCTCCCAGGCGCGGGCTCATGTGCTGCGGACCCCAGGCTCCCAAGCGCGGGCTCGGGAGCTGAGGGCCCCAGGCTCCCAGGCTCCCAGGCTCCCAGGCGCGGGCTCAGGTCCTGCGGACCCCAGGCTCCCAAGCTCCCAGGCTCCCAGGCTCCCAGGCGCTGCTAGGGTGCTGCGGACCCCAGGCTCCCAGGCTCCCAGGCGCGAGCTAGGGTGCTGCGGACCCCAGAACCCAGGCTCCCAGGCTCCCAGGCTCCTAGGCGCGAGCTTGAGTGCTGTGGACCCGAGGCTCCCAGGCGCTGGCTTGTGAGCTGCATCTCTCTGGCTTCGAGTGCAGGCCCGGGAGCTGCCTCCCCCAGGTTCAAAGGCAACCAGGCGCGGGTTCCGGAGCTGCGGCCCCAGGATCACAGGCTGCCAGGTTCCCAGGCGCGGGCTAGGGTGCTGCGGACCCCATGCTCCCAGGCTCCCAGGCTCCCAGGCGCGGGCTCGGGTGCTGCGGACCCCAGACTCCCAGTGTCCCAGGCTCCCAGGCGCGGGCTCGTGTGCTGCGGACCCCAGGCTCCCAAGCGCGGGCTCGGGAGCTGAGGGCCCCAGGCTCCCAGGCGCCCAGGCGCGGGCTCAGGTCCTGCGGACCCCAGGCTCCCAAGCTCCCAGGCTCCCAGGCTCCCAGGCGCTGCTAGGGTGCTGCGGACCCCAGGCTCCCAGGCTCCCAGGCGCGGGCTAGGGTGCTGCGGACGCCAGGCCCCCAGCCTCCCAGGCTCCCAGGCTCCCAGGCGCGGTCTATTGTGCTGCGGAACCCAGGCTCCCAGGCTCCCAGGCGCGGGATAGGGTGCTGCGGACCCCAGGCTCCCAGGCTCCCAGGTTCCCAGGCGCGGGCTCGGGAGCTGAGGGCCCCAGGCCCCCAGCCTCCCAGGCTCCCAGGCTCCCAGGCTCGGGATAGGGTGCTGCGGTCCCCAGGCCCCCAGGCTCCCAGGCTCCCAGGCTCCCAGGCGCGGGCTCGGGAGCTGAGGGCCCCAGGCTCCCAGGCTCCCAGGCTCCTAGGCGCGGGGTAGGGTGGTGCGGACCCCAGGTTCCCAGGCTCCCAGGCTCCCAGGCGCCGGCTCAGGTGCTGCGGACCTCAGGCTCCCAGGCTCCCAGGCTCCCAGGCGCGGGCTCGGGAGCTGAGGGCCCCAGGCTCCCAGGCTCCCAGGCTCCCAGGCTCCCAGGTGCGGGTTAGGGTGCTGCGGCCCCAGGCCCCCAGTCTCCCAGGCTCCCAGGCGCGGGCTCGTGTGCTGCGGACCCCAGGCTCCCGAGCGCGGGCTCGGGAGCTGAGGGCCCCAGGCCCCCAGCCTCCCAGTCTCCCAGGCTCCCAGGCGCGGGATAGGGTGCTGCGGACCCCAGGCCACCAGGCTCCCAGGCTCCCAGGCTCCCAGGCGCGGGCTCGGGAGCTGAGGGCCCCAGGCTCCCAGGCTCCCAGGCTCCTAGGCGCGGGGTAGGGTGGTGCGGACCCCAAGCTCCCATGCTCCCAGGCTCCCAGGCGCCGGCTCAGGTGCTGCGGACCCCAGGCTCCCAGGCTCCCAGGCTCCCAGGCTCACAGGCGTGGTCTAGGGTGCTGCGGACCCCAGACCCCAGGCTCCCAAGCTCCCAGGCTCCTAGGCGCGGGCTTGGGTGCTGGGGACCCCAGGCTCCCAGGCGCGGGCTCGTGAGCTGCATCTCCCTGGCTTCGAGTGCAGGCCTGGGTGCTGTTTCCCCCAGGTTCA
Organism: Muntiacus reevesi; assembly: GCF_963930625.1. Taxonomy (NCBI): domain Eukaryota; kingdom Metazoa; phylum Chordata; class Mammalia; order Artiodactyla; family Cervidae; genus Muntiacus; species Muntiacus reevesi. The sequence continues at coordinate 108,206 of NC_089255.1, read as the reverse complement.
AAGGCTACCAGGCGCGGGCTCAGGTCCTGCGGACCCCAGGCTCCCAGGCTCCCAGGCGCGGGCTCGGGTGATGCGGACCCCAGGCTCCCAGGCTCCCAGGCTCCCAGGCTCCCAGGCTTGGGCTCGGGACCTAAGGGCCCCAGGCTCCCAGGCTCCCAGGCGCGGGCTAGGGTGCTGCGGACCCCAGGCCCCCAGCCTCCCAGGCTCCCAGGCTCCCAGGCGCGGGCTCCTGTGCAGCGGACCCCAGGCTCCCAAGCGCGGGCTCGGGAGCTGATGGCCCCAGGCCCCCAGCCTCCCAGGCTCCCAGGCTCCCAGGCGCTGCTAGGGTGCTGCGGACCCCAGGCTCCCAGGCGCGTGCTAGGGTGCTGCGGACCCCAGGCCCCCAGCCTCCCAGGCTCCCAGGCTCCCAGGCGCGGTCTATAGTGCTGCGGACCACAGACTCCCAGCCTCCCAGACTCCCAGGCTCCCAGGCGCGGGCTCGTGTGCTGCGGACCCCAGGCTCCCAAGCGCGGGCTCGGGAGCTGGGGGCCCCAGGCCCCCAGGCTCCCAAGCTCCCAGGTGCGGGCTCGGGTGCTGCGGACCCCAGGCTCCCAAGCTCCCAGGCTCCCAGGCTCCCAGGCGCTGCTAGGGTGCTGCGGACCCCAAGCTCCCAAGCGCGGGCTCGGGAGCTGGGGGCCCCAGGCCCCCAGGCTCCCAGGCTCCCAGGCTCCCAGGCGCGGGCTCGGGAGCTGAGGGCCCCAGGCTCCCAGGCTCCTAGGCGCGGGGTAGGGTGGTGCGGACCCCAGGCTCCCAGGCTCCCAGGCTCCCAGGCGCGGGCTCAGGTGCTGCGGACCCCAGGCTCCAGGGTCCCAGGCTCCCATGCGCGGGTTCGGGTGCTGCGGACCCCAGGCCCCAGCCTCCCAAGCTCCCATGCACCCAGGCGTGGTCTAGGGTGCTGCGGACCCCAGAACCCAGGCTCCCAGGCTCCCAGGCTCCCAGGCGCTGCTAGGGTGCTGCCGACCCCATGCTCCCCGGCTCCCAGGATCCCAGGCTCCCAGGCGAAGATCGAAAGCTGCTGAAAACCAGTATCCGGCCTCCCGTGCGTTTGCTCGGGAGATGCGTGCCCCAGGCTCCCTAGCGCGTGCTCGTGAGCTGGGACCCCAAGGCTCATAGGCTAACAGGTGCGTTCTCGGGAGATTGTGCCCGCAGGCTCACAGGCTCCCAGGCGCGTGCTCGTGTGCTGCGCACCCCAGGCTCCCAGGCGCGTGCACGTGAGCTGGGACCCCAAGGCTCACAGGCTACCAGGCGCGGGATTGGGAGCTGGGCTTCACAGGCTCCCAGGCGCGGGCTCCTGTGCTGCGCACCCCAGGCTCCCATGCGCTGGCTCGTGAGCTGCATTTCCCTGGGATCGAGTGCAGGCCCGGGAGCTGCCTCCCCCAGGTCCAAAGGCAACCAGGCGCGGGTTCCGGAGCTGCGGCCCCAGGATCCCAGGCTCCCAGGCTCCCAGGCGCGGGCTCAGGTCCTGCGGACCCCAGGCTCCCAAGCTCCCAGGCTCCCAGGCTCCCAGGCGCTGCTAGGGTGCTGCGGACACCAGTCTCCCAAGCTCCCAGGCTCCCAGGCACGGGCTAGGGTGCTGCGGACCCCAGGCCCCCAGGCTCCCAGGCTCCCAGGCTCGCAGGCTCGCAGGCGCGGGCTCGGGAGCTGAGGGCCCCAGGCTCCCAGGCTCCCAGGCTCCCAGGCGCGGGCTAGGGTGCTGCGGACCCCAGGCCCCCAGCCTCCCAGGCTCCCAGGCTCCCAGGCTCCCAGGCGCGGGCTCGTGTGCTGCGGACCCCAGGCTCCCAAGCGCGGTCTCGGGAGCTGAGGGCCCCAGGCTCCCAGGCTCCTAGGCGCGGGCTCAGGTCCTGCGGACCCCAGGCTCCCAAGCTCCCAGGCTCCCAGGCTCCCAGGCACTGCTAGGTTCCTGCGGACCCCAGGCTCCCAGGCTCCCAGGCGCGGGCTAGGGTGCTGCGGACCCCAGGCCCCCATCCTACCAGGCTCCCAGGCGCGGTCTATTGTGCTGCGGACCCCAGACTCCCAGGCTCCCAGGCTCCCAGGCGCGGGATAGGGTGCTGCGGACCCCAGGCCCCCAGGCTCCCAGGCTCCCAGGCTCCCAGGCGCGGGCTCGGGAGCGGAGGGCCCCGGGCTCCCAGGCTCCCAGGCTCCCAGGCGCGGGCTCGTGTGCTGCGGACCACAGGCGCCCAGGCGCGGGCTCGGGTGCTGCGGACTCCAGACTCCCAGGCTCCCAGGCTCCCAGGCGCGGGCTCGTGTGCTGCGGACCCCAGGCTCCCAAGCGCGGGCTCGGGAGCTGAGGGCCCCAGGCTCCCAGGCTCCCAGGCTCCCAGGCTCGGGCTCAGGTCCTGCGGACCCCAGGCTCCCAAGCTCCCAGGCTCCCAGGCTCCCAGGCGCTGCTAGGGTGCTGCGGACCCCAGGCTCCCAGGCTCCCAGGCGGGGGCTAGGGTGCTGCGGACCCCAGGCCCCCAGCCTCCGAGGCTCCCAGGCTCCCCGGCTCGCAGGCGCGGGCTCGTGTGCTGCGGACCCCAGGCTCCCAAGCGCGGTCTCGGGAGCTGAGGGCCCCAGGCTCCCAGGCTCCTAGGCGCGGGCTCAGGTCCTGCGAACCCCAGGCTCCCAAGCTCCCAGGCTCCCAGGCTCCCAGGCGCTGCTAGGTTCCTGCGGACCCCAGGCTCCCAGGCTCCCAGGCGCGGGCTAGGGTGCTGCGGACCCCAGGCCCCCAGCCTACCAGGCTCCCAGGCTCCCAGGCGCGGTCTATTGTGCTGCGGACCCCAGACTCCCAGGCTCCCAGGCTCCCAGGCGCGGGATAGGGTGCTGCGGACCCCAGGCCCCCAGGCTCCCAGGCTCCCAGGCTCCCAGGCGCGTGCTCGGGAGCTGAGGGCCCCGGGCTCCCAGGCTCCCAGGCTCCCAGGCGCGGGCTCGTGTGCTGCGGACCCCAGGCGCACAGGTGCGGGCTCGGGTGCTGCGGACTCCAGACTCCCAGGCTCCCAGGCGCGGGCTCGTGTGCTGCGGACCCCAGGCTCCCAGGCTCCCAGGCGCAGGCTCGTGTGCTGCGGACCCCAGGCTCCCAGGCTCCCAGGCGCAGGCTCGTGTGCTGCGTACCCCAGGCTCCCAAGCGCGGGCTCGGGAGCTGAGGGCCCCAGGCTCCCAGGCTCCCAGGCTCCCAGGCTCCCAGGCGCGGGCTCGGGTGCTGCGGACCCCAGGCTCCCAGGCTCCCAGGCGCGGGCTCGGGTGCTGCGGACCCCAGGCTCCCAGGCTCCCAGGCGCGGGCTCGTGTGCTGCGGACCCCAGGCTCCCAAGCGCGGGCTCGGGAGCTGAGGGCCCCAGGCTCCCAGGCTCCCAGGCTCCCAGGCTCGGGCTCAGGTCCTGCGGACCCCAGGCTCCCAGGCTCCCAGGCTCCCAGGCTCCCAGGCGCTGCTAGGGTGCTGCGGACCCCAGGCTCCCAGGCTCCCAGGCGGGGGCTAGGGTGCTGCGGACCCCAGAACCCAGGCTCCCAGGCTCCGAGGCGCGGGCTTGAGTGCTGCGGACCCGAGGCTCCCAGGCGCTGGCTTGTGAGCTGCATCTCCCTGGCTTCGAGTGCAGGCCCGGGAACTGCCTCCCCCAGGTTCAAAGGCAACCAGGCGCGGGTTCCGGAGCTGCGGCCCCAGGATCCCAGGCTGCCAGGCTCCCAGGCGCGGGCTAGGGTGCTGCGGACCCCAGGCCCCCAGCCTCCCAGGCTCCCAGGCTCCCAGGCGCGGGCTCGTGTGCTGCGGACCCCAGGCTCCCGAGCGCGGGCTCGGGAGCTGAGGGCCCCAGGCTCCTAGTCTCCCAGGCTCCCAGGCTCCCATGCGCGGGCTCAGGTCCTGCGGACCCCAGGCTCCCACGCTCCCAGGCTCCCAGGCTCCCAGGCGCTGCTAGGGTGCTGCGGACCCCAGGCTCCCAGGCTCCCAGGCGCGGGCTAGGGTGCTGCGGACCCAAGGCCCCCAGCCTCCCAGGCTCCCAAGGCTCCCAGGCGCGGTCTATGGTGCTGCGAACCCCAGACTCCCAGGCTCCCAGGCTCCCAGGCGCGGGCTCGGGTGCTGCGGACCCCAGGCTCCCAGGCTCCCAGGCTCCCAGGCTCCAAGGCGCGGGCTCGGGAGCTGAGGGCCCCAGGCTCCCAGGCTCGCAGGCGCTGGCTAGGGTTCTGCGGATCCCAGGCCCCCAGCCTCCCAGGCTCCCAGGCTCCCAGGCGCGGGCTCGTGTGCTGCGGACCCCAGGCTCCCAAGCGTGGGCTCGGGAGCTGAGGGCCCCAGGCTCCCAGGCTCCCAGGCTCCCAGGCTCCCAGGCGCGGGCTCAGGTCCTGCGGACCGCAGGCTCCCAAGCTCCCAGGCTCCCAGGCTCCCAGGCGCTGCTAGGGTGCTGCGGACCCCAGTCTCCCCGGCTCCCAGGCGCGGGCTAGGGTGCTGCGGACCCCAGGCCACCAGCCTCCCAGGCTCCCAGGCTCCCAGGCGCGGTCTATTGTGCTGCGGACCCCAGACTCCCAGGCTCCAAGGCTCCCAGGCTCCCAGGCGCGGGATAGGGTGCTGCGGACCCCAGGCCCCCAGGCTCCCAGGCTCCCAGGCGCGGGCTCGGGATCTGAGGGCCCCAGGCCCCCAGCCTCCCAGGCTCCCAGGCGCGGGATACGGTGCTGCGGACCCCAGGCCCCCAGGCTCCCAGGCTCCCAGGCTCCCAGGCGCGGGCTCGGGAGCTGAGGGCCCCAGGCTCCCAGGCTCCCAGGCTCCTAGGCGCGGGGTAGGGTGGTGCAGACCCCAGGCTCCCAGGCTCCCAGGCTCCCAGGCGCCGGCTCAGGTGCTGCGGACCCCAGGCTCCCAGGCTCCCAGGCTCCCAGGCGCGGGCTAGGGTGCTGCGGACCCCAGGCTCCCAGGTCCCAGGCTCCCAGGCTCCCAGGCGCGGGCTAGGGTGCTGCGATCCCCAGGGCCCCAGCCTCCCAAACTCCCAGGCTCCCAGGCGTGGTCTAGGGTGCTGCGGACCCCAGAGCCCAGGCTCCCAGGCTCCCAGGCGCTGCTAGGGTGCTGCCGACCCCATGCTCCCAGGCTCCCAGGGTCCCAGGCGCGGGCTCGTGTGCTGAGGATCCCAGGCTACCAGGCTCCCAGGCTCCCAGGCGAAGATCGAAAGCTGCTCAAAACCAGTATCCGGCCTCCCGTGCGTTTGCTCGGGAGATGCGTGCCCCAGGCTCCCAAGCGCGTGCTCGTGAGATGGGACCCCAAGGCTCATAGGCTAACAGGTGCGTTCTCGGGAGATTGTGCCCGCAGGCTCACAGGCTCCCAGGCGCGTGCTCGTGTGCTGCGCACCCCAGGCTCCCAGGCGCGTGCACGTGAGCTGGGACCCCAAGGCTCACAGGCTACCAGGCGCGGGATTGGGAGCTGGGCTTCACAGGCTCCCAGGCGCGGGCTCCTGTGCTGCGCACCCCAGGCTCCCATTCGCTGGCTCGTGAGCTGCATTTCCCTGGCTTCGAGTGCAGGCCCGGGAGCTGCCTCCCCCAGGTTCAAAGGCAACCAGGCGCGGGTTCCGGAGCTGCGGCCCCAGGATCCCAGGCTCCCAGGCTCCCAGGCGCGGGCTCAGGTCCTGCGGACCCCAGGCTCCCAAGCTCCCAGGCTCCCAGGCGCTGCTAGGGTGCTGCGGACACCAGTCTCCCAGGCTCCCAGGCTCCCAGGCACGGGCTAGGGTGCTGCGGACCCCAGGCCCCCAGGCTCCCAGGCTCCCAGGCTCGCAGGCGCGGGCTCGGGAGCTGAGGGCCCCAGGCTCCCAGGCTCCCAGGCTCCCAGGCGCGGGCTAGGGTGCTGCGTACCCCATGCTCCCAGGCTCCCAGGCTCCCAGGCGCGGGCTCGGGAGCTGCGGACCCCAGACTCCCAGTGTCCCAGGCTCCCAGGCGCGGGCTCGTGTGCTGCGGACCCCAGGCTCCCAAGCGCGGGCTCGGGAGCTGAGGGCCCCAGGCTCCCAGGCGCCCAGGCGCGGGCTCAGGTCCTGCGGACCCCAGGCTCCCAAGCTCCCAGGCTCCCAGGCTCCCAGGCGCTGCTAGGGTGCTGCGGACCCCAGGCTCCCAGGCTCCCAGGCGCGGTCTAGGGTGCTGCGGACGCCAGGCCCCCAGCCTCCCAGGCTCCCAGGCTCCCAGGCGCGGTCTATTGTGCTGCGGAACCCAGACTCCCAGGCTCCCAGGCTCCCAGGCGCGGGATAGGGTGCTGCGGACCCCAGGCTCCCAGGCTCCCAGGTTCCCAGGCGCGGGCTCGGGAGCTGAGGGCCCCAGGCCCCCAGCCTCTCAGGCTCCCAGGCTCCCAGGCGCGGGATAGGGTGCTGCGGACCCCAGGCCCCCAGGCTCCCAGGCTCCCAGGCTCCCAGGCGCGGGCTCGGGAGCTGAGGGCCCCAGGCTCCCAGGCTCCCAGGCTCCTAGGCGCGGGGTAGGGTGGTGCGGACCCCAGGTTCCCAGGCTCCCAGACTCCCAGGCGCCGGCTCAGGTGCTGCGGACCTCAGGCTCCCAGGCTGCCAGGCTCCCAGGCGCGGGCTCGGGAGCTGAGGGCCCCAGGCTCCCAGGCTCCCATGCTCCCAGGCGCGGGCTAGGGTGCTGCGTACCCCAGGCCCCCAGTCTCCCAGGCTCCCAGGCGCGGGCTCGTGTGTTGCGGACCCCAGGCTCCCGAGCCCGGGCTCGGGAGCTGAGGGCCCCAGGCCCCCAGCCTCCCAGTCTCCCAGGCTCCCAGGCGCGGGATAGGGTGCTGCGGACCCCAGGCCACCAGGCTCCCAGGCTCCCAGGCTCCCAGGCGCGGGCTCGGGAGCTGAGGGCCCCAGGCTCCCAGGCTCACAGGCTCCTAGGCGCGGGGTAGGGTGGTGCGTACCCCAAGCTCCCATGCTCCCAGGCTCCCAGGCGCCGGCTCAGGTGCTGCGGACCCCAGGCTCCCAGGCTCCCAGGCTCCCAGGCTCACAGGCGTGGTCTAGGGTGCTGCGGACCCCAGACCCCAGGCTACCAAGCTCCCAGGCTCCTAGGCGCGGGCTTGGGTGCTGTGGACCCCAGGCTCCCAGGCGCGGGCTCGTGAGCTGCATCTCCCTGGCTTCGAGTGCAGGCCCGGGAGCTGTTTCCCCCAGGTTCAAAGGCAACCAGGCGCGGGCTCAGGTCCTGCGGACCCCAGGCTCCCAGGCTCCCAGGCGCGGGCTCGGGTGATGCGGACCACAGGCTCCCAGGCTCCCAGGCTCCCAGGCGCGGGCTCGGGACCTAAGGGCCCCAGGCTCCCAGGCTCCCAGGCGCGGGCTAGGGTGCTGCGGACCCCAGGCCCCCAGCCTCCCAGGCTCCCAGGCTCCCAGGCGCGGGCTCGTGTGCAGCGGACCCCAGGCTCCCAAGCGCGGGCTCGGGAGCTGATGGCCCCAGGCCCCCAGCCTCCCAGGCTCCCAGGCTCCCAGGCGCTGCTAGGGTGCTGCGGACCCCAGGCCCCCAGCCTCCCAGGCTCCTAGGCTCCCAGGCGCGGTCTATGATGCTGCGGACCCCAGACTCCCAGGCTCCCAGCCTCCCAGGCTCCCAGGCTCCCAAGCGCTGGAATGGGAGCTGATGGCCCCAGGCCCCCAGCCTCCCAGGCTCCCAGGCGCTGCTAGGGTGCTGCGGACCCCAGGCCCCCAGCCCCCCAGGCTCCCAGGCTCCCAGGCGCGTTGTATGGTGCTGCGGACCCCAGACTCCCAGGCTCCCAGGCTCCCAGGCTCCAGGCGCGGGCTTGGGTGCTGCGGACCCCAGGCCCCCAGCCTCCCAGGCTCCCAGGCTCCCAGGCTCCCAGGCGAGGGCTCGTGTGCTGCGGACCCCAGGCTCCCAAGCGCGGGCTCGGGAGCTGAGGGCCCCAGGCTCCCAGGCTCCCAGACTCCTAGGCGCGGGCTCAGGTCCTGCGGACCCCAGGCTCCAAAGCTCCCAGGCTCCCAGGCTCCCAGGAGCTGCTAGGTTCCTGCGGACCCCAGGCTCCCAGGCTCCCAGGCGCGGGCTAGGGTGCTGCGGACCCCAGGCCCCCAGCCTACCAGGCTCCCAGGCTCCCAGGCGCGGTCTATTGTGCTGCGGACCCCAGACTCCCAGGCTCCCAGGCTCCCAGGCGCGGGATAGGGTGCTGCGGACCCCAGGCCCCCAGGCTCCCAGGCTCCCAGGCTCCCAGGCGCGGGCTCGGGAGCTGAGGGCCCCGGGCTCCCAGGCTCCCAGGCTCCCAGGAGCGGGCTCGTGTGCTGCGGACCCCAGGCGCCCAGGCGCGGGCTCGGGTGCTGCGGACTCCAGACTCCCAGGCTCCCAGGCTCCCAGGCGCGGACTCGTGTGCTGCGGACCCCAGGCTCCCAAGCGCGGGCTCGGGAGCTGAGGGCCCCAGGCTCCCAGGCTCCCAGGCTCCCAGGCGCGGGCTCAGGTCCTGCGGACCCCAGGCTCCCAAGCTCCCAGGCTCCCAGGCTCCCAGGCGCTGCTAGGGTGCTGCGGACCCCAGGCTCCCAGGCTCCCAGGCTCCCAGGCAGGGGCTAGGGTGCTGCGGACCCCAGAACCCAGGCTCCCAGGCTCCCAGGCTCCTAGGCGCGGGCTTGAGTGCTGCGGACCCGAGGCTCCCAGGCGCTGGCTTGTGAGCTGCATCTCCCTGGCTTCGAGTGCAGGCCCGGGAACTGCCTCCCCCAGGTTCAAAGGCAACCAGGCGCGTGTTCCGGAGCTGCGGCCCCAGGATCCCAGGCTGCCAGGCTCCCAGGCGCGGGCTAGGGTGCTGCGGACCCCAGGCCCCCAGCCTCCCAGGCTCCCAGGCTCCCAGGCGCGGGCTCGTGTGCTGCGGACCCCAGGCTCCCGTGCGCGGGCTCGGGAGCTGAGGGCCCCAGGCTCCCAGGCTCCCAGGCTCCCAGGCTCCCATGCGCGGGCTCAGGTCCTGCGGACCCCAGGCTCCCACGCTCCCAGGCTCCCAGGCTCCCAGGCGCTGCTAGGGTGCTGCGGACCCCAGGCTCCCAGGCTCCCAGGCGCGGGCTAGGGTGCTGCGGACCCAAGGCCCCCAGCCTCCCAGGCTCCCAGGCTCCCAGGCGCGGTCTATGGTGCTGCGGACCCCAGACTCCCAGGCTCCCAGGCTCCCAGGCTCCCAGGCGCGGGCTCGGGTGCTGCGGACCCCAGGCTCCCAGGCTCCCAGGCTCCCAGGCTCCCAGGCGCGGGCTCAGGTCCTGCGGACCGCAGGCTCCCAAGCTCCCAGGCTCCCAGGCTCCCAGGCGCTGCTAGGGTGCTGCGGACCCCAGGCTCCCCGGCTCCCAGGCGCGGGCTAGGGTGCTGCGTACCCCAGGCCACCAGCCTCCCAGGCTCCCAGGCTCCCAGGCATGGTCTATTGTGCTGCGGACCCCAGACTCCCAGGCTCCCAGGCTCCCAGGCGCGGGATAGGGTGCTGCGGACCCCAGGCCCCCAGGCTCCCAGGCTCCCAGTCGCGGGCTCGGGATCTGAGGGCCCCAGGCCCCCAGCCTCCCAGGCTCCCAGGCGCGGGATACGGTGCTGCGGACCCCAGGCCCCCAGGCTCCCAGGCTCCCAGGCTCCCAGGCGCGGGCTCGGGAGCTGAGGGTCCCAGGCTCCCAGGCTCCCAGGCTCCTAGGCGCGGGGTAGGGTGGTGCAGACCCCAGGCTCCCAGGCTCCCAGGCTCCCAGGCGCCGGCTCAGGTGCTGCGGACCCCAGGCTCCCAGGCTCCCAGGCTCCCAGGCGCGGGCTAGGGTGCTGCGGACCCCAAGCTCCCAGGCTCCCAGGCTCCCAGGCTCCCAGGCGCGGGCTAGGGTGCTGCGATCCCCCGGGCCCCAGCCTCCCAAACTCCCAGGCTCCCAGGCGTGGTCTAGGGTGCTGCGGACCCCAGAACCCAGGCTCCCAGGCTCCCAGGCTCCCAGGCGCTGCTAGGGTGCTGCCGACCCCATGCTCCCAGGCTCCCAGGGTCCCAGGCGCGGGCTCGTGTGCTGAGGATCCCAGGCTACCAGGCTCCCAGGCTCCCAGGCGAAGATCGAAAGCTGCTCAAAACCAGCATCCGGCCTCCCGTGCGTTTGCTCGGCAGATGCGTGCCCCAGGCTCCCAAGAGCGTGCTCGTGAGATGGGACCCCAAGGCTCATAGGCTAACAGGTGCGTTCTCGGGAGATTGTGCCCGCAGGCTCACAGGCTCCCAGGCGCGTGCTCGTGTGCTGCGCACCCCAGGCTCCCAGGCGCGTGCACGTGAGCTGGGAACCCAAGGCTCACAGGCTACCAGGCGCGGGATCGGGGGCTGGGCTTCACAGGCTCGCAGGCGCGGGCTCGTGTGCTGCGCACCCCAGGCTCCCAGGCGCTGGCTCGTGAGCTGCGTCTCCCTGGCTTCGAGTGCAGGCCCGGGAGCTGCCTCCCCGAGGTTCAAAGGCAACCAGGCGCGGGTTCCGGAGCTGCGGCCCCAGGATCCCAGGCTCCCAGGCTCCCTGGCGCGGGCTAGGGTGCTGCGGACCCCAGGCCCCCAGCCTCCCAGGCTCCCAGGCTCCCAGGCGCGGTCTATTGTGCTGCGGACCCCAGACTCCCAGGCTCCCAGGCGCGGGCTCGTGTGCTGCGGACCCCAGGCTCACAAGCGCGGGCTCGGGAGCTGAGGGCCCCAGGCCCCCAGCCTCCCAGGCTCCAAGGCTCCCAGGCTCCCAGGCGCTGCTAGGGTGCTGCGGACCCCAGGCTCCCAGGCTACCAGGCGCGGGCTAGGGTGCTGCGGACCCCAGGCCCCCAGCCTCCCAGGCTCCCTGGATCCCAGCCGCGGTCTATGGTGCTGCGGACCCCAGACTCCCAGGCTCCCAGGCTCCCAGGCGCGGGCTCGTGTGCTGCGGACCCCAGGCTCACAAGCGCGGGCTCGGGAGCTGAGGGCCCCAGGCCCCCAGCCTCCCAGGCTCCCAGGTTCCCAGGCGCGGGATATGGTGCTGCGGACCCCAGACTCCCAGGCTCCCAGGCTCCCAGGCTCCCAGGCGCTGCTAGGGTGCTGCGGACCCCATGCCCCCAGCCTCCCAGGCTCCCAGGCTCCCAGGCGCGGGCTCGGGTGCTGCGGACCCCAGGCTCCCAGGCTCCCAGGCTCCCAGGCGCGGGCTCGGGAGCTGAGGGCCCCAGGCTCCCAGGCTCCAGGCGCGGGCTAGGGTGCTGCGGACCCCAGGCCCCCAGCCTCCCAGGCTCCCAGGCTCCCAGGCTCCCAGGCGCGGGCTCGTGTGCTGCGGACCCCAGGCTCCCAAGCGCGGGCTCGGGAGCTGAGGGCCCCAGGCTCCCAGGCTCCCAGGCTCCCAGGCGCTGCTAGGTTCCTGCGGACCCCAGGCTCCCAGGCTCCCAGGCGCGGGCTAGGGTGCTGCGGACCCCAGGCCCCCAGCCTCCCAGGCTCCCAGGCTCCCAGGCGCGGTCTATTGTGCTGCGGACCCCAGACTCCCAGGCTCCCAGGCTCCCAGGCGCGGGATAGGGTGTTGCGGACCCCAGGCCCCCAGGCTCCCAGGCTCCCAGGCTCCCAGGCGCGGGCTCGGGAGCTGAGGGCCCCGGGCTCCCAGGCTCCCAGGCTCCCAGGCGCGGGCTCGTGTGCTGCGGACCCCAGGCGCCCAGGCGCGGGATCGGGTGCTGCGGACTCCAGACTCCCAGGCTCCCAGGCTCCCAGGCGCGGGCTCGTGTGCTGCGGACCCCAGGCTCCCAAGCGCGGGCTCGGGAGCTGAGGGCCCCAGGCTCCCAGGCTCCCAGGCTCCCAGGCGCGGGCTCAGGTCCGGCGGACCCCAGGCTCCCAAGCTCCCAGGCTCCCAGGCGCGGGCTAGGGTGCTGCGGACCCCAGGCTCCCATGCTCCCAGACTCCCAGGCTCCCAGGCTCCCAGGCTCCCAGGCGCGGGCTCGGTTGCTGCGGACCCCAGGCTCCCATGCTCCCAGGCTCCCAGGTTCCCAGGCGCGGGCTCGGGAGATGAGGGCCCCAGGCTCCCAGGCTCCCAGGCGCGGGCTAGGGTGCTGCGGACCCCAGGCCCCCAGCCTCCCAGGCTCCCAGGCTCCCAGGCTCCCAGGCGCGGGCTCGTGTGCTGCGGACCCCAGGCTCCCAAGCGCGGGCTCGGGAGCTGAGGGCCCCAGGCTCCCAGGCTCCCAGGCTCCTAGGCCCGGGCTCAGGTCCTGCGGACCCCAGGGTCCCAAGCTCCCAGGCTACCAGGCGCTGCTAGGGTGCTGCGGACCCCAGGCTCCCAGGCTCCCAGGCGCGGGCTAGGGTGCTGCGGACCCCAGGCCCCCAGCCTCCCAGGCTCCCAGGCTCCCAGGCGCTGTCTATGGTGCTGCGGACCCCAGACTCCCAGGCTCCCAGGCTCCCAGGCCACCAGGCGCTGCTAGGGTGCTGCGGACCCCAGGCTTCCAGGCTCCCAGGCGCGGGCTAGGATGCTGCGGACCACAGGCTCCCAGGCGCGGGCTCGTGAGCTGCATCTCCCTGGCTTCGAGTGCAGGCCCGGGAGCTGCCTCTCCCAGGTTCAAAGGCAACAAGGCGCGGGCTCAGGTCCTGCGGACCCCAGGCTCCCAGGCTCCCAGGCTCCCAGGCGCGGGCTAGGGTGCTGCGGACCCCAGGCCCCCAGCCTCCCAGGCTCCCAGGCTCCCAGGCGCGGGCTCGTGTGCTGCGGACCCCAGGCTCCCAAGCGCGGGCTCGGGAGCTGAGGGCCCCAGGCCCCCAGCCTCCCAGGCTCCAAGGCTCCCAGGCTCCCAGGCGCTGCTAGGGTGCTGCGGACCCCAGGCTCCCAGGCTACCAGGCGCGGGCTAGGGTGCTGCGGACCCCAGGCCCCCAGCCTCCCAGGCTCCCAGGATCCCAGCCGCGGTCTATGGTGCTGCGGACCCCAGACTCCCAGGCTCCCAGGCTCCCAGGCGCGGGCTCGTGTGCTGCGGACCCCAGGCTCACAAGCGCGGGCTCGGGAGCTGAGGGCCCCAGGCCCCCAGCCTCCCAGGCTCCCAGGCTACCAGGCGCGGGATATGGTGCTGCGGACCCCAGACTCCCAGGCTCCCAGGCTCCCAGGCTCCCAGGCCCTGCTAGGGTGCTGCGGACCCCATGCCCCCAGCCTCCCAGGCTCCCAGGCTCCCAGGCGCGGGCTCGGGTGCTGCGGACCCCAGGCTCCCAGGCTCCCAGGCTCCCAGGCTCCCAGGCGCGGGCTCGGGAGCTGAGGGCCCCAGGCTCCCAGGCTCCAGGCGCGGGCTAGGGTGCTACGGACCCTAGGCCCCCAGCCTCCCAGGCTCCCAGGCTCCCAGGCTCCCAGGCGCGGGCTCGTGTGCTGCGGACCCCAGGCTCCCAAGCGCGGGCTCGGGAGCTGAGGGCCCCAGGCTCCCAGGCTCCCAGACTCCTAGGCGCGGGCTCAGGTCCTGCGGACCCCAGGCTCCAAAGCTCCCAGGCTCCCAGGCTCCCAGGCGCTGCTAGGTTCCTGCGGACCCCAGGCTCCCAGGCTCCCAGGCGCGGGCTAGGGTGCTGCGGACCCCAGGCCCCCAGCCTCCCAGGCTCCCAGGCTCCCAGGCGCGGTCTATTGTGCTGCGGACCCCAGACTCCCAGGCTCCCAGGCTCCCAGGCGCGGGATAGGGTGCTGCGGACCCCAGGCCCCCAGGCTCCCAGGCTCCCAGGCTCCCAGGCACGTGCTCGGGATCTGAGGGCCCCAGGCCCCCATCCTCCCAGGCTCCCAGGCGCGGGCTCGTGTGCTGCGGACCCCAGGCTCCCAAGCGCGGGCTCGGGAGCTGAGGGCCCCAGGCTCCCAGGCTCCCAGGCTCCTAGGCGCGGGCTCAGGTCCTGCGGACCCCAGGCTCCCAAGCTCCCAGTCTCCCAGGCTCCCAGGCGCTGCTAGGTTCCTGCGGACCCCAGGCTCCCAGGCTCCTAGGCGCGGGCTAGGGTGCTGCGGACCCCAGGACCCCAGCCTCCCAGGCTCCCAGGCTCCCAGGCGCGGTCTATTGTGCTGCGGACCCCAGACTCCCATGCTCCCAGGCTCCCAGGCGCGGGATAGGGTGCTGCGTACCCCAGGCCCCCAGGCTCCCAGGCTCCCAGGCTCCCAGGCGCGGGCTCGGGAGCTGAGGGCCCCGGGCTCCCAGGCTCCCAGGCGCGGGCTCGGGTGCTGCGGACCCCAGGCCCCCAGCCTCCCAGGCTCCTAGGCTCCCAGGCTCCCAGGCGCAGGCTCGTGTGCTGCGGACCCCAGGCTCCCAAGCGCGGGCTCGGGAGCTGAGGGCCCCAGGCTCCCAGGCTCCCAGGCTCCCAGGCGCGGGCTCAGGTCCTGCGGACCGCAGGCTCCCAAGCTCCCAGGCTCCCAGGTTCCCAGGCTCTGCTAGGGTGCTGCGGACCCCAGGCTCCCCGGCTCCCAGGCGCGGGCTAGGGTGCTGCGGACCCCAGGCCACCAGCCTCCCAGGCTCCCAGGCGCCGTCTATTGTGCTGCGGACACCAGACTCCCAGGCTCCCAGGCTCCCAGGCTCCCAGGTGCGGGATAGGGTGCTTCGGACCCCAGTCCCCCAGGTTCCCAAGCTCCCAGGCTCCCAGGCGCGGGCTCGGGATCTGAGGGCCCCAGGCCCCCAGCCTCCCAGGCTCCCAGGCGCGGGATACGGTGCTGCGGACCCCAGGCCCCCAGGCTCCCAGGCTCCCAGGCTCCCAGGCGCGGGCTCGGGAGCTGAGGGCCCCAGGCTCCCAGGCTCCCAGGCTCCTAGGCGCGGGGTAGGGTGGTGCGGACCCCAGGCTCCCAGGCTCCCAGGCTCCCAGGCGCCGGCTCAGGTGCTGCGGACCCCAGGCTCCCAGGCTCCCAGGCTCCCAGGCGCGGGCTAGGGTGCTGCGTACCCCAGGCTCCCAGGCTCCCAGGCGCGGGCTAGGGTGCTGCGGACCCCAGGGCCCCAGCCTCTCAAACTCCCAGGCTCCCAGGCGTGGTCTAGGGTGCTGCGGACCCCAGAACCCAGGCTCCCAGGCTCCCAGGCGCTGCTAGGGTGCTGCCGACCCCATGCTCCCAGGCTCCCAGGCTCCCAGGCGCGGGCTCGTGTGCTGAGGACCCCAGGCTCCCAGGCTCCCAGGCGAAGATCAAAAGCTGCTGAAAACCAGTATCCGGCCTCCCGTGCGTTTGCTCGGGAGATTCGTGCCCCAGGCTCCCAAGCGCGTGCTCGTGAGCTGGGACCCCAAGGCTCATAGGCTAACAGGTGCGTTCTCGGGAGATTGTGCCCGCAGGCTCACAGGCTCCCAGGCTCCCAGGCTCCCAGGCGCGGGCTCAGGTCCTGCGGACCGCAGGCTCCCAAGCTCCCAGGCTCCCAGGTTCCCAGGCTCTGCTAGGGTGCTGCGGACCCCAGGCTCCCCGGCTCCCAGGCGCGGGCTAGGGTGCTGCGGACCCCAGGCCACCAGCCTCCCAGGCTCCCAGGCGCCGTCTATTGTGCTGCGGACACCAGACTCCCAGGCTCCCAGGCTCCCAGGCTCCCAGGTGCGGGATAGGGTGCTGCGGACCCCAGTCCCCCAGGTTCCCAAGCTCCCAGGCTCCCAGGCGCGGGCTCGGTATCTGAGGGCCCCAGGCCCCCAGCCTCCCAGGCTCCGAGGCGCGGGATACGGTGCTGCGGACCCCAGGCCCCCAGGCTCCCAGGCTCCCAGGCTCCCAGGCGCGGGCTCGGGAGCTGAGGGCCCCAGGCTCCCAGGCTCCCAGGCTCCTAGGCGCGGGGTAGGGTGGTGCGGACCCCAGGCTCCCAGGCTCCCAGGCTCCCAGGCGCCGGCTCAGGTGCTGCGGACCCCAGGCTCCCAGGCTCCCAGGCTCCCAGGCGCGGGCTAGGGTGCTGCGTACCCCAGGCTCCCAGGCTCCCAGGCGCGGGCTAGGGTGCTGCGGACCCCAGGGCCCCAGCCTCTCAAACTCCCAGGCTCCCAGGCGTGGTCTAGGGTGCTGCGGACCCCAGAACCCAGGCTCCCAGGCTCCCAGGCGCTGATAGGGTGCTGCCGACCCCATGCTCCCAGGCTCCCAGGCTCCCAGGCGCGGGCTCGTGTGCTAAGGACCCCAGGCTCCCAGGCTCCCAGGCGAAGATCGAAAGCTGCTGAAAACCAGTATCCGGCCTCCCGTGCGTTTGCTCGGGAGATTCGTGCCCCAGGCTCCCAAGCGCGTGCTCGTGAGCTGGGACCCCAAGGCTCATAGGCTAACAGGTGCGTTCTCGGGAGATTGTGCCCGCAGGCTCACAGGCTCCCAGGCGCGTGCTCGTGTGCTGCGCATCCCAGGCTCCCAGGCGCGTGCACGTGAGCTGGGAACCCAAGGCTCACAGGCTACCAGGCGCGGGATCGGGGGCTGGGCTTCACAGGCTCCCAGGCGCGGGCTCGTGTGCTGCGCACCCCAGGCTCCCAGGCGCTGGCTCGTGAGCTGCATCTCCCTGGCTTCGAGTGCAGGCCCGGGAGCTGCCTCCCCCAGGTTCAAAGGCAACAAGGCGCGGGTTCCGGAGCTGCGGCCCCAGGATCCCAGGCTCCCAGGGTCCCTGGCGCGGGCTACGGTGCTGCGGACCCCAGGCCCCCAGCCTCCCAGGCTCCCAGGCTCCCAGGCGCGGGCTCGTGTGCTGCGGACCCCAGGCTCCCAAGCGCGGGCTCGGGAGCTGAGGGCCCCAGGCCCCCAGCCTCCCAGGCTCCCAGGCTCCCAGGCGCGGGCTCGTGTGCTGTGGACCCCAGGCTCCCAAGCGCGGGCTCGGGAGCTGAGGGCCCCAGGCCCCCAGCCTCCCAGGCTCCCAGGCTCCCAGGCGCGGGATAGGGTGCTGCGGACCCCAGGTCCCCAGGCTCCCAGGCGCGGGCTCGTGTGCTGCGGACCCCAGGCTCCCAAGCGCGGGCTCGGGAGCTGAGGGCCCCAGGCTCCCAAGCACCCAGGCTCCCAGGCTCCCAGGCGCGGGCTCAGGTCCTGCGGACCCCAGGCTCCCAAGCTCCCAGGCTCCCAGGCTCCCAGGCGCTGCTAGGGTGCTGCGGACCCCAGGCTCCCAGGCTCCCAGGCGCGGTCTATTGTGCTGCGGACCCCAGACTCCCAGGCTCCCAGGCTCCCAGGCGCTGCTAGGGTGCTGCGTACCCCAGGCTCGCTGGCTCCCAGGCGCGGGCTAGGGTGCTGCGGACCCCATGCCCCCAGCCTCCCAGGCTCCCAGGCTCCCAGGCGCGGTCTATGGTGCTGCGGACCCCAGACTCCCAGGCTCCCAGGCTCCCAGGCTCCCAGGCGCGGGCTCGGTTGCTGCGGACCCCAGGCTCCCAGGCTCCCAGGCTCCCAGGCTCCCAGGCGCGGGCTCGGGAGCTGAGGGCCCCAGGCTCCCAGGCTCCCAGGCTACTAGGCGCGGGCTCAGGTCCTGCGGACCCCAGACTCCCAGGCTCCCAGGCTCCCAGGCCACCAGGCGCTGCTAGGGTGCTGCGGACCCCAGGCTTCCAGGCTCCCAGGCGCGGGCTAGGATGCTGCGGACCCCAGGCTCCCAGGCGCGGGCTCGTGAGCTGCATCTCCCTGGCTTTGAGTGCAGGCCCGGGAGCTGCCTCTCCCAGGTTCAAAGGCAACATGGCGCGGGCTCAGGTCCTGCGGACCCCAGGCTCCCAGGCTCCCAGGCTCCCCGGCGCGGGCTCGGGAGCTGAGGGCCCCAGGCTCCCAGGCTCCCAGGCGCGGGCTAGGTTGCTGCGGACCCCAGGCCCCCAGCCTCCCAGGCTCCCAGGCTCCCAGGCGCGGGCTCGTGTGCTGCGGACCCCAGGCTCCCAAGCGCGGGCTCGGGAGATGAGGGCCCCAGGCCCCCAGCCTCCCAGGCTCCAAGGCTCCCAGGCTCCCAGGCGCTGCTAGGGTGCTGCGGACCCCAGGCTCCCAGGCTACCAGGCGCGGGCTAGGGTGCTGCGGACCCCAGGCCCCCAGCCTCCCAGGCTCCCAGGATCCCAGCCGCGGTCTATGGTGCTGCGGACCCCAGATTCCCAGGCTCCCAGGCTCCCAGGCGCGGGCTCGGGAGCTGAGGGCCCCAGGCCCCCAGCCTCCCAGGCTCCTAGGCTCCAAGGCTCCCAGGCGCGGGCTCGTGTGCTGCGGACCCCAGGCTCCCAGGCGCGGGCTCGGGTGCTGCGGACCCCAGGCTCCCAGGCTCCTAGGCGCGGGCTCGTGTGCTGCGGACCCCAGGCTCCCAAGCTCGTGCTCGGGAGCTGAGGGCCCCAGGATCCCAGGCTCCCAGGCTCCCTGGCGCGGGCTACGGTGCTGCGGACCCCAGGCCCCCAGCCTCCCAGGCTCCCAGGCTCCCAGGCACGTGCTCGTGTGCTGCGGACCCCAGGCTCCCAAGCGCGGGCTCGGGAGCTGAGGGCCCCAGGCCCCCAGCCTCCCAGGCTCCCAGGCTCCAAGGCGCGGGCTCGTGTGCTGCGGACCCCAGGCTCCCAAGCGCGGGCTCGGGAGCTGAGGGCCCCAGGCCCCCAGCCTCCCAGGCTCCCAGGCTCCCAGGCGCGGGATAGGGTGCTGCGGACCCCAGGTCCCCAGGCTCCCAGGCGCGGGCTCGTGTGCTGCGGACCCCAGGCTCCCAAGCGCGGGCTCGGGAGCTGAGGGCCCCAGGCTCCCAAGCACCCAGGCTCCCAGGCTCCCAGGCGCGGGCTCAGGTCCTGCGGACCCCAGGCTCCCAAGCTCCCAGGCTCCCAGGCTCCCAGGCGCTGCTAGGGTGCTGCGGACCCCAGGCTCCCAGGCTCACAGGCGCGGGCTAGGGTGCAGCGGACCCAAGGCCCCCAGCCTCCCAGGCTCCCAGGCGCTGTCTATTGTGCTGCGGACCCCAGACTCCCAGGCTCCCAGGCTCCCAGGCTCCCAGGTGCTGCTAGGGTGCTGCGTACCCCAGGATCCCAGGCTCCCAGGCGCGGGCTAGGGTGCTGCGGACCCCATGCCCCCAGCCTCCCAGGCTCCCAGGCTCCCAGGCGCGGTCTATGGTGCTGCGGACCCCAGACTCCCAGGCTCCCAGGCTCCCAGGCTCCCAGGCGCGGGCTCGGTTGCTGCGGACCCCAGGCTCCCATGCTCCCAGGCTCCCAGGCTCCCAGGCGCGGGCTCGGGAGCTGAGGGCCCCAGGCTCCCAGGCTCCCAGGCGCGGGCTAGGGTGCTGCGGACCCCAGGCCCCCAGCCTCCCAGGCTCCCAGGCTCCCAGGCTCCCAGGCGCGGGCTCGTGTGCTGCAGACCCCAGGCTCCCAAGCGCGGGCTCGGGAGCTGAGGGCCCCAGGCTCCCAGGCTCCCAGGCTCCTAGGCGCGGGCTCAGGTCCTGCGGACCCCAGGATCCCAAGCTCCCAGGCTCCCAGGCTCCCAGGCGCTGCTAGGGTGCTGCGGACCCCAGGCTCCCAGGCTCCCAGGCGCGGGCTAGGGTGCTGCGGACCCCAGGCCCCCAGCCTCCCAGGCTCCCAGGCTCCCAGGCGCTGTCTATGGTGCTGCGGACCCCAGACTCCCAGGCTCCCAGGCTCCCAGGCCACCAGGCGCTGCTAGGGTGCTGCGGACCCCAGGCTTCCAGGCTCCCAGTCGCGGGCTAGGATGCTGCGGACCACAGGCTCCCAGGCGCGGGCTCGTGAGCTGCATCTCCCTGGCTTCGAGTGCAGGCCCGGGAGCTGCCTCTCCCAGGTTCAAAGGCAACATGGCGCGGGCTCAGGTCCTGCGGACCCCAGGCTCCCAGGCTCCCAGGCTCCCCGGCGCGGGCTCGGGAGCTGAGGGCCCCAGGCTCCCAGGCTCCCAGGCGCGGGCTAGGGTGCTGCGGACCCCAGGCCCCCAGCCTCCCAGGCTCCCAGGCTCCCAGGCGCGGGCTCGTGTGCTGCGCACCCCAGGCTCCCAGGCGCTGGCTCGTGAGCTGCATCTCCCTGGCTTCGAGTGCAGGCCCGGGAGCTGCCTCCCCCAGGTTCAAAGGCAACAAGGCGCGGGTTCCGGAGCTGCGGCCCCAGGATCCCAGGCTCCCAGGGTCCCTGGCGCGGGCTACGGTGCTGCGGACCCCAGGCCCCCAGCCTCCCAGGCTCCCAGGCTCCCAGGCGCGGGCTCGTGTGCTGCGGACCCCAGGCTCCCAAGCGCGGGCTCGGGAGCTGAGGGCCCCAGGCCCCCAGCCTCCCAGGCTCCCAGGCTCCCAGGCGCGGGCTCGTGTGCTGTGGACCCCAGGCTCCCAAGCGCGGGCTCGGGAGCTGAGGGCCCCAGGCCCCCAGCCTCCCAGGCTCCCAGGCTCCCAGGCGCGGGATAGGGTGCTGCGGACCCCAGGTCCCCAGGCTCCCAGGCGCGGGCTCGTGTGCTGCGGACCCCAGGCTCCCAAGCGCGGGCTCGGGAGCTGAGGGCCCCAGGCTCCCAAGCACCCAGGCTCCCAGGCTCCCAGGCGCGGGCTCAGGTCCTGCGGACCCCAGGCTCCCAAGCTCCCAGGCTCCCAGGCTCCCAGGCGCTGCTAGGGTGCTGCGGACCCCAGGCTCCCAGGCTCCCAGGCGCGGTCTATTGTGCTGCGGACCCCAGACTCCCAGGCTCCCAGGCTCCCAGGCGCTGCTAGGGTGCTGCGTACCCCAGGCTCGCTGGCTCCCAGGCGCGGGCTAGGGTGCTGCGGACCCCATGCCCCCAGCCTCCCAGGCTCCCAGGCTCCCAGGCGCGGTCTATGGTGCTGCGGACCCCAGACTCCCAGGCTCCCAGGCTCCCAGGCTCCCAGGCGCGGGCTCGGTTGCTGCGGACCCCAGGCTCCCAGGCTCCCAGGCTCCCAGGCTCCCAGGCGCGGGCTCGGGAGCTGAGGGCCCCAGGCTCCCAGGCTCCCAGGCTACTAGGCGCGGGCTCAGGTCCTGCGGACCCCAGACTCCCAGGCTCCCAGGCTCCCAGGCCACCAGGCGCTGCTAGGGTGCTGCGGACCCCAGGCTTCCAGGCTCCCAGGCGCGGGCTAGGATGCTGCGGACCCCAGGCTCCCAGGCGCGGGCTCGTGAGCTGCATCTCCCTGGCTTTGAGTGCAGGCCCGGGAGCTGCCTCTCCCAGGTTCAAAGGCAACATGGCGCGGGCTCAGGTCCTGCGGACCCCAGGCTCCCAGGCTCCCAGGCTCCCCGGCGCGGGCTCGGGAGCTGAGGGCCCCAGGCTCCCAGGCTCCCAGGCGCGGGCTAGGTTGCTGCGGACCCCAGGCCCCCAGCCTCCCAGGCTCCCAGGCTCCCAGGCGCGGGCTCGTGTGCTGCGGACCCCAGGCTCCCAAGCGCGGGCTCGGGAGATGAGGGCCCCAGGCCCCCAGCCTCCCAGGCTCCAAGGCTCCCAGGCTCCCAGGCGCTGCTAGGGTGCTGCGGACCCCAGGCTCCCAGGCTACCAGGCGCGGGCTAGGGTGCTGCGGACCCCAGGCCCCCAGCCTCCCAGGCTCCCAGGATCCCAGCCGCGGTCTATGGTGCTGCGGACCCCAGATTCCCAGGCTCCCAGGCTCCCAGGCGCGGGCTCGGGAGCTGAGGGCCCCAGGCCCCCAGCCTCCCAGGCTCCTAGGCTCCAAGGCTCCCAGGCGCGGGCTCGTGTGCTGCGGACCCCAGGCTCCCAGGCGCGGGCTCGGGTGCTGCGGACCCCAGGCTCCCAGGCTCCTAGGCGCGGGCTCGTGTGCTGCGGACCCCAGGCTCCCAAGCTCGTGCTCGGGAGCTGAGGGCCCCAGGATCCCAGGCTCCCAGGCTCCCTGGCGCGGGCTACGGTGCTGCGGACCCCAGGCCCCCAGCCTCCCAGGCTCCCAGGCTCCCAGGCACGTGCTCGTGTGCTGCGGACCCCAGGCTCCCAAGCGCGGGCTCGGGAGCTGAGGGCCCCAGGCCCCCAGCCTCCCAGGCTCCCAGGCTCCAAGGCGCGGGCTCGTGTGCTGCGGACCCCAGGCTCCCAAGCGCGGGCTCGGGAGCTGAGGGCCCCAGGCCCCCAGCCTCCCAGGCTCCCAGGCTCCCAGGCGCGGGATAGGGTGCTGCGGACCCCAGGTCCCCAGGCTCCCAGGCGCGGGCTCGTGTGCTGCGGACCCCAGGCTCCCAAGCGCGGGCTCGGGAGCTGAGGGCCCCAGGCTCCCAAGCACCCAGGCTCCCAGGCTCCCAGGCGCGGGCTCAGGTCCTGCGGACCCCAGGCTCCCAAGCTCCCAGGCTCCCAGGCTCCCAGGCGCTGCTAGGGTGCTGCGGACCCCAGGCTCCCAGGCTCACAGGCGCGGGCTAGGGTGCAGCGGACCCAAGGCCCCCAGCCTCCCAGGCTCCCAGGCGCTGTCTATTGTGCTGCGGACCCCAGACTCCCAGGCTCCCAGGCTCCCAGGCTCCCAGGTGCTGCTAGGGTGCTGCGTACCCCAGGATCCCAGGCTCCCAGGCGCGGGCTAGGGTGCTGCGGACCCCATGCCCCCAGCCTCCCAGGCTCCCAGGCTCCCAGGCGCGGTCTATGGTGCTGCGGACCCCAGACTCCCAGGCTCCCAGGCTCCCAGGCTCCCAGGCGCGGGCTCGGTTGCTGCGGACCCCAGGCTCCCATGCTCCCAGGCTCCCAGGCTCCCAGGCGCGGGCTCGGGAGCTGAGGGCCCCAGGCTCCCAGGCTCCCAGGCGCGGGCTAGGGTGCTGCGGACCCCAGGCCCCCAGCCTCCCAGGCTCCCAGGCTCCCAGGCTCCCAGGCGCGGGCTCGTGTGCTGCAGACCCCAGGCTCCC
This sequence comes from Muntiacus reevesi, assembly GCF_963930625.1. Lineage (NCBI taxonomy): Eukaryota > Metazoa > Chordata > Mammalia > Artiodactyla > Cervidae > Muntiacus > Muntiacus reevesi. The sequence continues at coordinate 85,701 of NC_089255.1, read as the reverse complement.
AAGCGCGGGCTCGGGAGCTGAGGGCCCCAGGCTCCCAGGCTCCCAGGCTCCTAGGCGCGGGCTCAGGTCCTGCGGACCCCAGGATCCCAAGCTCCCAGGCTCCCAGGCTCCCAGGCGCTGCTAGGGTGCTGCGGACCCCAGGCTCCCAGGCTCCCAGGCGCGGGCTAGGGTGCTGCGGACCCCAGGCCCCCAGCCTCCCAGGCTCCCAGGCTCCCAGGCGCTGTCTATGGTGCTGCGGACCCCAGACTCCCAGGCTCCCAGGCTCCCAGGCCACCAGGCGCTGCTAGGGTGCTGCGGACCCCAGGCTTCCAGGCTCCCAGTCGCGGGCTAGGATGCTGCGGACCACAGGCTCCCAGGCGCGGGCTCGTGAGCTGCATCTCCCTGGCTTCGAGTGCAGGCCCGGGAGCTGCCTCTCCCAGGTTCAAAGGCAACATGGCGCGGGCTCAGGTCCTGCGGACCCCAGGCTCCCAGGCTCCCAGGCTCCCCGGCGCGGGCTCGGGAGCTGAGGGCCCCAGGCTCCCAGGCTCCCAGGCGCGGGCTAGGGTGCTGCGGACCCCAGGCCCCCAGCCTCCCAGGCTCCCAGGCTCCCAGGCGCGGGCTCGTGTGCTGCGGACCCCAGGCTCCCAAGCGCGGGCTCGGGAGCTGAGGGCCCCAGGCCCCCAGCCTCCCAGGCTCCAAGGCTCCCAGGCTCCCAGGCGCTGCTAGGGTGCTGCGGACCCCAGGCTCCCAGGCTACCAGGCGCGGGCTAGGGTGCTGCGGACCCCAGGCCCCCAGCCTCCCAGGCTCCCAGGATCCCAGCCGCGGTCTATGGTGCTGCGGACCCCAGACTCCCAGGCTCCCAGGCTCCCAAGCGCGGGCTCGTGTGCTGCGGACCCCAGGCTCACAAGCGCGGGCTCGGGAGCTGAGTGCCCCAGGCCCCCAGCCTCCCAGGCTCCCAGGCTCCCAGGCGCGGTCTATTGTGCTGCGGACCCCAGACTCCCAGGCTCCCAGGCTCCCAGGCGCGGGATAGGGTGCTGCGGACCCCAGGCCCCCAGGCTCCCAGGCTCCCAGGCTCCCAGGCGCGGGCTCGGGAGCTGAGGGCCCCGGGCTCCCAGGCTCCCAGGCTCCCAGGCGCGGGCTCGTGTGCTGCGGACCCCAGGCGCCCAGGCGCGGGCTCCGGTGCTGCGGACTCCAGACTCCCAGTCTCCCAGGCTCCCAGGCGCGGGCTCGTGTGCTGCGGACCCCAGGCTCCCAAGCGCGGGCTCGGGAGCTGAGGGCCCCAGGCTCCCAGGCTCCCAGGCTCCCAGGCGCGGGCTCAGGTCCTGCGGACCCCAGGCTCCCAAGCTCCCAGGCTCCCAGGCTCCCAGGCGCTGCTAGGGTGCTGCGGACCCCAGGCTCCCAGGCTCCCAGGCTCCCAGGCAGGGGCTAGGGTGCTGCGGACCCCAGAACCCAGGCTCCCAGGCTCCCAGGCTCCTAGGCGCGGGCTTGAGTGCTGCGGACCCGAGGCTCCCAGGCGCTGGCTTGTGAGCTGCATCTCCCTGGCTTCGAGTGCAGGCCCGGGAACTGCCTCCCCCAGGTTCAAAGGCAACCAGGCGCGGGTTCCGGAGCTGCGGCCCCAGGCTCCCAGGCTCCCAGGCTCCCAGGCGCGGGCTCGGGTGCTGCGGACCCCAGGCTCCCAGGCTCCCAGGCTCCCAGGCTCCAAGGCGCGGGCTCGGGACCTGAGGGCCCCAAGCTCCCAGGCTCACAGGCGCTGGCTAGGGTTCTGCGGATCCCAGGCCCCCAGGCCCCCAGCCTCCCAGGCTCCCAGGCTCCCAGGCGCGGGCTCGTGTGCTGCGGACCCCAGGCTCCCGTGCGCGGGCTCGGGAGCTGAGGGCCCCAGGCTCCCAGGCTCCAAGGCTCCCAGGCTCCCATGCGCGGGCTCAGGTCCTGCGGACCCCAGGCTCCTACGCTCCCAGGCTCCCAGGCTCCCAGGCGCTGCTAGGGTGCTGCGGACCCCAGGCTCCCAGGCTCCCAGGCGCGGGCTAGGGTGCTGCGGACCCAAGGCCCCCAGCCTCCCAGGCTCCCAGGCTCCCAGGCGCGGTCTATGGTGCTGCGGACCCCAGACTCCCAGGCTCCCAGGCTCCCAGGCTCCCAGGCGCGGGCTCGGGTGCTGCGGACCCCAGGCTCCCAGGCTCCCAGGCTCCCAGGCTCCAAGGCGCGGGCTCGGGACCTGAGGGCCCCAGGCTCCCAGGCTCGCAGGCGCTGGCTAGGGTTCTGCGGATCCCAGGCCCCCAGCCTCCCAGGCTACCAGGCTCCCAGGCTCCCAGGCGCGGGCTCAGGTCCTGCGGACCGCAGGCTCCCAAGCTCCCAGGCTCCCAGGCTCCCAGGCGCTGCTAGGGTGCTGCGGACCCCAGGCTCCCCGGCTCCCAGGCGCGGGCTAGGGTGCTGCGGACCCCAGGCCACCAGCCTCCCAGGCTCCCAGGCTCCCAGGCATGGTCTATTGTGCTGCGGACCCCAGACTCCCAGGCTCCCAGGCTCCCAGGCTCCCAGGCGCGGGATAGGGTGCTGCGGACCCCAGGACCCCATGCTCCCAGGCTCCCAGGCGCGGGCTCGGGATCTGAGGGCCCCAGGCCCCCAGCCTCCCAGGCTCCCAGGCGCGGGATACGGTGCTGCGGACCCCAGGCCCCCAGGCTCCCAGGCTCACAGGCTCCCAGGCGCGGGCTCGGGAGCTGAGGGCCCCAGGCTCCCAGGCTCCCAGGCTCCCAGGCGCGGGCTCGGGTGCTGCGGACCCCAGGCCCCCAGCCTCCCAGGCTCCTAGGCTCCAAGGCTCCCAGGCGCGGGCTCGTGTGCTGCGGACCCCAGGCTCCCAGGCGCGGGCTCGGGTGCTGCGGACCCCAGGCTCCCAGGCTCCCAGGCGCGGGCTCATGTGCTGCGGACCCCAGGCTCCCAAGCGCGGGCTCGGGAGCTGAGGGCCCCAGGCTCCCAGGCTCCCAGGCTCCCAGGCGCGGGCTCAGGTCCTGCGGACCCCAGGCTCCCAAGCTCCCAGGCTCCCAGGCTCCCAGGCGCTGCTAGGGTGCTGCGGACCCCAGGCTCCCAGGCTCCCAGGCGCGAGCTAGGGTGCTGCGGACCCCAGAACCCAGGCTCCCAGGCTCCCAGGCTCCTAGGCGCGAGCTTGAGTGCTGTGGACCCGAGGCTCCCAGGCGCTGGCTTGTGAGCTGCATCTCTCTGGCTTCGAGTGCAGGCCCGGGAGCTGCCTCCCCCAGGTTCAAAGGCAACCAGGCGCGGGTTCCGGAGCTGCGGCCCCAGGATCACAGGCTGCCAGGTTCCCAGGCGCGGGCTAGGGTGCTGCGGACCCCATGCTCCCAGGCTCCCAGGCTCCCAGGCGCGGGCTCGGGTGCTGCGGACCCCAGACTCCCAGTGTCCCAGGCTCCCAGGCGCGGGCTCGTGTGCTGCGGACCCCAGGCTCCCAAGCGCGGGCTCGGGAGCTGAGGGCCCCAGGCTCCCAGGCGCCCAGGCGCGGGCTCAGGTCCTGCGGACCCCAGGCTCCCAAGCTCCCAGGCTCCCAGGCTCCCAGGCGCTGCTAGGGTGCTGCGGACCCCAGGCTCCCAGGCTCCCAGGCGCGGGCTAGGGTGCTGCGGACGCCAGGCCCCCAGCCTCCCAGGCTCCCAGGCTCCCAGGCGCGGTCTATTGTGCTGCGGAACCCAGGCTCCCAGGCTCCCAGGCGCGGGATAGGGTGCTGCGGACCCCAGGCTCCCAGGCTCCCAGGTTCCCAGGCGCGGGCTCGGGAGCTGAGGGCCCCAGGCCCCCAGCCTCCCAGGCTCCCAGGCTCCCAGGCTCGGGATAGGGTGCTGCGGTCCCCAGGCCCCCAGGCTCCCAGGCTCCCAGGCTCCCAGGCGCGGGCTCGGGAGCTGAGGGCCCCAGGCTCCCAGTCTCCCAGGCTCCTAGGCGCGGGGTAGGGTGGTGCGGACCCCAGGTTCCCAGGCTCCCAGGCTCCCAGGCGCCGGCTCAGGTGCTGCGGACCTCAGGCTCCCAGGCTCCCAGGCTCCCAGGCGCGGGCTCGGGAGCTGAGGGCCCCAGGCTCCCAGGCTCCCAGGCTCCCAGGCTCCCAGGTGCGGGTTAGGGTGCTGCGGCCCCAGGCCCCCAGTCTCCCAGGCTCCCAGGCGCGGGCTCGTGTGCTGCGGACCCCAGGCTCCCGAGCGCGGGCTCGGGAGCTGAGGGCCCCAGGCCCCCAGCCTCCCAGTCTCCCAGGCTCCCAGGCGCGGGATAGGGTGCTGCGGACCCCAGGCCACCAGGCTCCCAGGCTCCCAGGCTCCCAGGCGCGGGCTCGGGAGCTGAGGGCCCCAGGCTCCCAGGCTCCCAGGCTCCTAGGCGCGGGGTAGGGTGGTGCGGACCCCAAGCTCCCATGCTCCCAGGCTCCCAGGCGCCGGCTCAGGTGCTGCGGACCCCAGGCTCCCAGGCTCCCAGGCTCCCAGGCTCACAGGCGTGGTCTAGGGTGCTGCGGACCCCAGACCCCAGGCTCCCAAGCTCCCAGGCTCCTAGGCGCGGGCTTGGGTGCTGGGGACCCCAGGCTCCCAGGCGCGGGCTCGTGAGCTGCATCTCCCTGGCTTCGAGTGCAGGCCTGGGTGCTGTTTCCCCCAGGTTCAAAGGCTACCAGGCGCGGGCTCAGGTCCTGCGGACCCCAGGCTCCCAGGCTCCCAGGCGCGGGCTCGGGTGATGCGGACCCCAGGCTCCCAGGCTCCCAGGCTCCCAGGCTCCCAGGCTTGGGCTCGGGACCTAAGGGCCCCAGGCTCCCAGGCTCCCAGGCGCGGGCTAGGGTGCTGCGGACCCCAGGCCCCCAGCCTCCCAAGCTCCCAGGCTCCCAGGCGCGGGCTCCTGTGCAGCGGACCCCAGGCTCCCAAGCGCGGGCTCGGGAGCTGATGGCCCCAGGCCCCCAGCCTCCCAGGCTCCCAGGCTCCCAGGCGCTGCTAGGGTGCTGCGGACCCCAGGCTCCCAGGCGCGTGCTAGGGTGCTGCGGACCCCAGGCCCCCAGCCTCCCAGGCTCCCAGGCTCCCAGGCGCGGTCTATAGTGCTGCGGACCACAGACTCCCAGCCTCCCAGACTCCCAGGCTCCCAGGCGCGGGCTCGTGTGCTGCGGACCCCAGGCTCCCAAGCGCGGGCTCGGGAGCTGGGGGCCCCAGGCCCCCAGGCTCCCAAGCTCCCAGGTGCGGGCTCGGGTGCTGCGGACCCCAGGCTCCCAAGCTCCCAGGCTCCCAGGCTCCCAGGCGCTGCTAGGGTGCTGCGGACCCCAAGCTCCCAAGCGCGGGCTCGGGAGCTGGGGGCCCCAGGCCCCCAGGCTCCCAGGCTCCCAGGCTCCCAGGCGCGGGCTCGGGAGCTGAGGGCCCCAGGCTCCCAGGCTCCTAGGCGCGGGGTAGGGTGGTGCGGACCCCAGGCTCCCAGGCTCCCAGGCTCCCAGGCGCGGGCTCAGGTGCTGCGGACCCCAGGCTCCAGGGTCCCAGGCTCCCATGCGCGGGTTCGGGTGCTGCGGACCCCAGGCCCCAGCCTCCCAAGCTCCCATGCACCCAGGCGTGGTCTAGGGTGCTGCGGACCCCAGAACCCAGGCTCCCAGGCTCCCAGGCTCCCAGGCGCTGCTAGGGTGCTGCCGACCCCATGCTCCCCGGCTCCCAGGATCCCAGGCTCCCAGGCGAAGATCGAAAGCTGCTGAAAACCAGTATCCGGCCTCCCGTGCGTTTGCTCGGGAGATGCGTGCCCCAGGCTCCCTAGCGCGTGCTCGTGAGCTGGGACCCCAAGGCTCATAGGCTAACAGGTGCGTTCTCGGGAGATTGTGCCCGCAGGCTCACAGGCTCCCAGGCGCGTGCTCGTGTGCTGCGCACCCCAGGCTCCCAGGCGCGTGCACGTGAGCTGGGACCCCAAGGCTCACAGGCTACCAGGCGCGGGATTGGGAGCTGGGCTTCACAGGCTCCCAGGCGCGGGCTCCTGTGCTGCGCACCCCAGGCTCCCATGCGCTGGCTCGTGAGCTGCATTTCCCTGGGATCGAGTGCAGGCCCGGGAGCTGCCTCCCCCAGGTCCAAAGGCAACCAGGCGCGGGTTCCGGAGCTGCGGCCCCAGGATCCCAGGCTCCCAGGCTCCCAGGCGCGGGCTCAGGTCCTGCGGACCCCAGGCTCCCAAGCTCCCAGGCTCCCAGGCTCCCAGGCGCTGCTAGGGTGCTGCGGACACCAGTCTCCCAAGCTCCCAGGCTCCCAGGCACGGGCTAGGGTGCTGCGGACCCCAGGCCCCCAGGCTCCCAGGCTCCCAGGCTCGCAGGCTCGCAGGCGCGGGCTCGGGAGCTGAGGGCCCCAGGCTCCCAGGCTCCCAGGCTCCCAGGCGCGGGCTAGGGTGCTGCGTACCCCATGCTCCCAGGCTCCCAGGCTCCCAGGCGCGGGCTCGGGAGCTGCGGACCCCAGACTCCCAGTCTCCCAGGCTCCCAGGTGCGGGCTCGTGTGCTGCGGACCCCAGGCTCCCAAGCGCGGGCTCGGGAGCTGAGGGCCCCAGGCTCCCAGGCTCCCAGGCGCCCAGGCGCGGGCTCAGGTCCTGCGGACCCCAGGCTCCCAAGGTCCCAGGCTCCCAGGCTCCCAGGCGCTGCTAGGGTGCTGCGGACCCCAGGCTCCCAGGCTCCCAGGCGCGGGCTAGGGTGCTGCGGACGCCAGGCCCCCAGCCTCCCAGGCTCCCAGGCTCCCAGGCGCGGTCTATTGTGCTTCGGACCCCAGACTCCCAGGCTCCCAGGCTCCCAGGCGCGGGATAGGGTGCTGCGGACCCCAGGCCCCCAGGCTCCCAGGCTCCCAGGTTCCCAGGCGCGGGCTCGGGAGCTTAGGGCCCCAGGCCCCCAGCCTCACAGGCTCCCAGGCTCCCATTCTCCCAGGCGCTGCTATGGTGCTGCGGACCCCAGGCTCCCAGGCTCCAAGGCGCGGGCTCGTGTGCTGCGGACCCCAGGCTCCCAAGCGCGGGCTCGGGAGCTGAGGGCCCCAGGCTCCCAGGCTCCCAGGTTCCTAGGCGCGGGCTCAGGTCCTGCGGACCCCAGGCTCCCAAGCTCCCAGTCTCCCAGGATCCCAGGCGCTGCTAGGTTCCTGCGGACCCCAGGCTCCCAGGCTCCCAGGCGCGGGCTAGGGTGCTGCGGACCCCAGGACCCCAGCCTCCCAGGCTCCCAGGCTCCCAGGCGCGGGATAGGGTGCTGCGGACCCCAGGCCCCCAGGCTCTCAGGCTCCCAGGCTCCCAGGCGCGGGCTCGGGAGCTGAGGGCCCCGGGCTCCCAGGCTCCCAGGCGCGGGCTCGGGTGCTGCGGACCCCAGGCCCCCAGCCTCCCAGGCTCCTAGGCTCCCAGGCTCCCAGGCGCGGGCTCGTGTGCTGCGGACCCCAGGCTCCCAGGCGCGGGCTCAGGTCCTGCGGACCGCAGGCTCCCAAGCTCCCAGGCTCCCAGGTTCCCAGGCGCTGCTAGGGTGCTGCGGACCCCAGGCTCCCCGGCTCCCAGGCGCGGGCTAGGGTGCTGCGGACCCCAGGCCACCATCCTCCCAGGCTCCCAGGCGCGGTCTATTGTGCTGCGGACACCAGACTCCCAGGCTCCCAGGCTCCCAGGCGCGGGATAGGGTGCTGCGGACCCCAGTCCCCCAGGTTCCCAGGCTCCCAGGCTCCCAGGCGCGGGCTCGGGAGCTGAGGGCCCCAGGCTCCCAGGCTCCCAGGCTCCTAGGCGCGGGGTTGGGTGGTGCGGACCCCAGGCTCCCATGCTCCCAGGCTCCCAGGCGCCGGCTCAGGTGCTGCGGACCCCAGGCTCCCAGGCTCCCAGGCTCCCAAGCGCGGGCTAGGTTGCTGGGTACCCCAGGCTCCCAGGCTCCCAGGCGCGGGCTAGGGTGCTGCGCACCCCAGGGCCCCAGCCTCCCAAACTCCCAGGCTCCCAGGCGCTGCTAGGGTGCTGCGGACCCCAGGCTCCCAGGCTCCCAGGCGCGGGCTAGGGTGCTGCGGACCCCAGGCCCCCAGCCTCCCAGGCTCCCAGGCTCCCAGGCGCTGTCTATGGTGCTGCGGACCCCAGACTCCCAGGCTCCCAGGCTCCCAGGCCACCAGGCGCTGCTAGGGTGCTGCGGACCCCAGGCTTCCAGGCTCCCAGGCGCGGGCTAGGATGCTGCGGACCCCAGGCTCCCAGGCGCGGGCTCGTGAGCTGCATCTCCCTGGCTTTGAGTGCAGGCCCGGGAGCTGCCTCTCCCAGGTTCAAAGGCAACATGGCGCGGGCTCAGGTCCTGCGGACCCCAGGCTCCCAGGCTCCCAGGCTCCCCGGCGCGGGCTCGGGAGCTGAAGGCCCCAGGCTCCCAGGCTCCCAAGCGCGGGCTAGGGTGCTGCGGACCCCAGGCCCCCAGCCTCCCAGGCTCCCAGGCTCCCAGGAGCGGGCTCGTGTGCTGCGGACCCCAGGCTCCCAAGCGCGGGCTCGGGAGCTGAGGGCCCCAGGCCCCCAGCCTCCCAGGCTCCAAGGCTCCCAGGCTCCCAGGCGCTGCTAGGGTGCTGCGGACCCCAGGCTCCCAGGCTACCAGGCGCGGGCTAGGGTGCTGCGGACCCCAGGCCCCCAGCCTCCCAGGCTCCCAGGATCCCAGCCGCGGTCTATGGTGCTGCGGACCCCAGACTCCCAGGCTCCCAGGCTCCCAGGCGCGGGCTCGGGAGCTGAGGGCCCCAGGCACCCAGGCTCCCAGGCTCCCAGGCGCGGGCTCGGGTGCTATGGACCCCAGGCCCCCAGCCTCCCAGGCTCCTAGGCTCCAAGGCTCCCAGGCGCGGGCTCGTGTGCTGCGGACCCCAGGCTCCCAGGCGCGGGCTCGGGTGCTGCGGACCCCAGGCTCCCAGGCTCCCAGGCGCGGGCTCGTGTGCTGCGGACCCCAGGCTCCCAAGCGCGTGCTCGGGAGCTGAGGGCCCCAGGATCCCAGGCTCCCAGGCTCCCTGGCGCGGGCTACGGTGCTGCGGACCCCAGGCCCCCAGCCTCCCAGTCTCCTAGGCTCCCAGGCACGGGCTCGTGTGCTGCGGACCCCAGGCTCCCAAGCGCGGGCTCGGGAGCTGAGGGCCCCAGGCCCCCAGCCTCCCAGGCTCCCAGGCTCCCAGGCGCGGGCTCGTGTGCTGCGGAGCCCAGGCTCCCAAGCGCGGGCTCGGGAGCTGAGGGCCCCAGGCCCCCAGCCTCCCAGGCTCCCAGGCTCCCAGGCGCGGGATAGGGTGCTGCGGACCCCAGGTCCCCAGGCTCCCAGGCGCGGGCTCGTGTGCTGCGGACCCCAGGCTCCCAAGCGCGGGCTCGGGAGCTGAGGGCCCCAGGCTCCCAAGCACCCAGGCTCCCAGGCTCCCAGGCGCGGGCTCAGGTCCTGCGGAACCCAGGCTCCCAAGCTCCCAGGCTCCCAGGCTCCCAGGCGCTGCTAGGGTGCTGCGGACCCCAGGCTCCCAGGCTCCCAGGCGCGGGCTAGGGTGCAGCGGACCCAAGACCCCCAGCCTCCCAGGCTCCCAGGCTCCCAGGCGCTGTCTATTGTGCTGCGGACCCCAGACTCCCAGGCTCCCAGGCTCCCAGGCTCCCAGGTGCTGCTAGGGTGCTGTGTACCCCAGGATCCCAGGCTCCCAGGCGCGGGCTAGGGTGCTGCGGACCCCATGCCCCCAGCCTCCCACGCTCCCAGGCTCCCAGGCGCGGTCTATGGTGCTGCGGACCCCAGACTCCCAGGCTCCCAGGCTCCCAGGCCACCAGGCGCTGCTAGGGTGCTGCGGACCCCAGGCTTCCAGGCTCCCAGGCGCGGGCTAGGATGCTGCGGACCCCAGGCTCCCAGGCGCGGGCTCGTGAGCTGCATCTCCCTGGCTTTGAGTGCAGGCCCGGGAGCTGCCTCTCCCAGGTTCAAAGGCAACATGGCGCGGGCTCAGGTCCTGCGGACCCCAGGCTCCCAGGCTCCCAGGCTCCCCGGCGCGGGCTCGGGAGCTGAGGGCCCCAGGCTCCCAGGCTCCCAAGCGCGGGCTAGGGTGCTGCGGACCCCAGGCCCCCAGCCTCCCAGGCTCCCAGGCTCCCAGGAGCGGGCTCGTGTGCTGCGGACCCCAGGCTCCCAAGCGCGGGCTCGGGAGCTGAGGGCCCCAGGCCCCCAGCCTCCCAGGCTCCAAGGCTCCCAGGCTCCCAGGCGCTGCTAGGGTGCTGCGGACCCCAGGCTCCCAGGCTACCAGGCGCGGGCTAGGGTGCTGCGGACCCCAGGCCCCCAGCCTCCCAGGCTCCCAGGATCCCAGCCGCGGTCTATGGTGCTGCGGACCCCAGACTCCCAGGCTCCCAGGCTCCCAGGCGCGGGCTCGGGAGCTGAGGGCCCCAGGCTCCCAGGCTCCCAGGCTCCCAGGCGCGGGCTCGGGTGCTATGGACCCCAGGCCACCAGCCTCCCAGGCTCCTAGGCTCCAAGGCTCCCAGGCGCGGGCTCGTGTGCTGCGGACCCCAGGCTCCCAGGCGCGGGCTCGGGTGCTGCGGACCCCAGGCTCCCAGGCTCCCAGGCGCGGGCTCGTGTGCTGCGGACCCCAGGCTCCCAAGCGCGTGCTCGGGAGCTGAGGGCCCCAGGATCCCAGGCTCCCAGGCTCCCTGGCGCGGGCTACGGTGCTGCGGACCCCAGGCCCCCAGCCTCCCAGTCTCCTAGGCTCCCAGGCACGGGCTCGTGTGCTGCGGACCCCAGGCTCCCAAGCGCGGGCTCGGGAGCTGAGGGCCCCAGGCCCCCAGCCTCCCAGGCTCCCAGGCTCCCAGGCGCGGGCTCGTGTGCTGCGGAGCCCAGGCTCCCAAGCGCGGGCTCGGGAGCTGAGGGCCCCAGGCCCCCAGCCTCCCAGGCTCCCAGGCTCCCAGGCGCGGGATAGGGTGCTGCGGACCCCAGGTCCCCAGGCTCCCAGGCGCGGGCTCGTGTGCTGCGGACCCCAGGCTCCCAAGCGCGGGCTCGGGAGCTGAGGGCCCCAGGCTCCCAAGCACCCAGGCTCCCAGGCTCCCAGGCGCGGGCTCAGGTCCTGCGGACCCCAGGCTCCCAAGCTCCCAGGCTCCCAGGCTCCCAGGCGCTGCTAGGGTGCTGCGGACCCCAGGCTCCCAGGCTCCCAGGCGCGGGCTAGGGTGCAGCGGACCCAAGGCCCCCAGCCTCCCAGGCTCCCAGGCTCCCAGGCGCTGTCTATTGTGCTGCGGACCCCAGACTCCCAGGCTCCCAGGCTCCCAGGCTCCCAGGTGCTGCTAGGGTGCTGCGTACCCCAGGATCCCAGGCTCCCAGGCGCGGGCTAGGGTGCTGCGGACCCCATGCCCCCAGCCTCCCACGCTCCCAGGCTCCCAGGCGCGGTCTATGGTGCTGCGGACCCCAGACTCCCAGGCTCCCAGGCTCCCAGGCTCCCAGGCGCGGGCTCGGTTGCTGCGGACCCCAGGCTCCCATGCTCCCAGGCTCCAAGGCTCCCAGGCGCGGGCTCGGGAGCTGAGGGCCCCAGGCTCCCAGGCTCCCAGGCGCGGGCTAGGGTGCTGCGGACCCCAGGCCCCCAGCCTCCCAGGCTCCCAGGCTCCCAGGCTCCCAGGCGCGGGCTCGTGTGCTGCGGACCCCAGGCTCCCAAGCGCGGGCTCGGGAGCTGAGGGCCCCAGGCTCCCAGGCTCCCAGGCTCCTAGGCGCGGGCTCAGGTCCTGCGGACCCCAGGCTCCCAAGCTCCCAGGCTCCCAGGCTCCCAGGCGCTGCTAGGGTGCTGCGGACCCCAGGCTCCCAGGCTCCCAGGCGCGTGCTAGGGTGCTGCGGACCCCAGGCCCCCAGCCTCCCAGGCTCCCAGGCTCCCAGGCGCTGTCTATGGTGCTGCGGACCCCAGACTCCCAGGCTCCCAGGCTCCCAGGCCACCAGGCGCTGCTAGGGTGCTGCGGACCCCAGGCTTCCAGGCTCCCAGGCGCGGGCTAGGATGCTGCGGACCCCAGGCTCCCAGGCGTGGGCTCGTGAGCTGCATCTCCCTGGCTTCGAGTGCAGGCCCGGGAGCTGCCTCTCCCAGGTTCAAAGGCAACATGGCGCGGGCTCAGGTCCTGCGGACCCCAGGCTCCCAGGCTCCCAGGCTCCCCGGCCCGGGCTCGGGAGCTGAGGGCCCCAGGCTCCCAGGCTCCCAGGCGCGGGCTAGGGTGCTGCGGACCCCAGGCCCCCAGCCTCCCAGGCTCCCAGGCTCCCAGGCGCGGGCTCGTGTGCTGCGGACCCCAGGCTCCCAAGCGCGGGCTCGGGAGCTGAGGGCCCCAGGCCCCCAGCCTCCCAGGCTCCAAGGCTCCCAGGCTCCCAGGCTCTGCTAGGGTGCTGCGGACCCCAGGCTCCCAGGCTACCAGGCGCGGGCTAGGGTGCTGCGGACCCCAGGCCCCCAGCCTCCCAGGCTCCCAGGATCCCAGCCGCGGTCTATGGTGCTGCGGACCCCAGACTCCCAGGCTCCCAGGCTCCCAGGCGCGGGCTCGTGTGCTGCGGACCCCAGGCTCACAAGCGCGGGCTCGGGAGCTGAGGGCCCCAGGCCCCCAGCCTCCCAGGCTCCCAGGCTCCCAGGCGCGGGATATGGTGCTGCGGACCCCAGACTCCCAGGCTCCCAGGCTCCCAGGCTCCCAGGCGCTGCTAGGGTGCTGCGGACCCCATGCCCCCAGCCTCCCAGGCTCCCAGGCTCCCAGGCGCTGCTAGGGTGCTGCGGACCCCAGGCTCCCAGGCTCCCAGGCTCCCAGGCAGGGGCTAGGGTGCTGCGGACCCCAGAACCCAGGCTCCCAGGCTCCCAGGCTCCTAGGCGCGGGCTTGAGTGCTGCGGACCCGAGGCTCCCAGGCGCTGGCTTGTGAGCTGCATCTCCCTGGCTTCGAGTGCAGGCCCGGGAACTGCCTCCCCCAGGTTCAAAGGCAACCAGGCGCGGGTTCCGGAGCTGCGGCCCCAGGATCCCAGGCTGCCAGGCTCCCAGGCGCGGGCTAGGGTGCTGCGGACCCCAGGCCCCCAGCCTCCCAGGCTCCCAGGCTCCCAGGCGCGGGCTCGTGTGCTGCGGACCCCAGGCTCCCGTGCGCGGGCTCGGGAGCTGAGGGCCCCAGGCTCCCAGGCTCCAAGGCTCCCAGGCTCCCATGCGCGGGCTCAGGTCCTGCGGACCCCAGGCTCCCACGCTCCCAGGCTCCCAGGCTCCCAGGCGCTGCTAGGGTGCTGCGGACCCCAGGCTCCCAGGCTCCCAGGCGCGGTCTATGGTGCTGCGGACCCCAGACTCCCAGGCTCCCAGGCTCCCAGGCTCCCAGGCGCGGGCTCGGGTGCTGCGGACCCCAGGCTCCCAGGCTCCCAGGCTCCCAGGCTCCAAGGCGCGGGCTCGGGACCTGAGGGCCCCAGGCTCCCAGGCTCGCAGGCGCTGGCTAGGGTTCTGCGGATCCCAGGCCCCCAGCCTCCCAGGCTACCAGGCTCCCAGGCTCCCAGGCGCGGGCTCAGGTCCTGCGGACCGCAGGCTCCCAACCTCCCAGGCTCCCAGGCTCCCAGGCGCTGCTAGGGTGCTGCGGACCCCAGGCTCCCCGGCTCCCAGGCGCGGGCTAGGGTGCTGCGGACCCCAGGCCACCAGCCTCCCAGGCTCCCAGGCTCCTAGGCATGGTCTATTGTGCTGCGGACCCCAGACTCCCAGGCTCCCAGGCTCCCAGGCTCCCAGGCGCGGGATAGGGTGCTGCGGACCCCAGGCCCCCATGCTCCCAGGCTCCCAGGCGCGGGCTCGGGATCTGAGGTCCCCAGGCCCCCAGCCTCCCAGGCTCCCAGGCGCGGGATACGGTGCTGCGGACCCCAGGCCCCCAGGCTCCCAGGCTCCCAGGCAGGGGCTAGGGTGCTGCGGACCCCAGAACCCAGGCTCCCAGGCTCCCAGGCTCCTAGGCGCGGGCTTGAGTGCTGCGGACCCGAGGCTCCCAGGCGCTGGCTTGTGAGCTGCATCTCCCTGGCTTCGAGTGCAGGCCCGGGAACTGCCTCCCCCAGGTTCAAAGGCAACCAGGCGCGGGTTCCGGAGCTGCGGCCCCAGGATCCCAGGCTGCCAGGCTCCCAGGCGCGGGCTAGGGTGCTGCGGACCCCAGGCCCCCAGCCTCCCAGGCTCCCAGGCTCCCAGGCGCGGGCTCGTGTGCTGCGGACCCCAGGCTCCCGTGCGCGGGCTCGCGAGCTGAGGGCCCCAGGCTCCCAGGCTCCAAGGCTCCCAGGCTCCCATGCGCGGGCTCAGGTCCTGCGGACCCCAGGCTCCCACGCTCCCAGGCTCCCAGGCTCCCAGGCGCTTCTAGGGTGCTGCGGACCCCAGGCTCCCAGGCTCCCAGGCGCGGGCTAGGGTGCTGCGGACCCAAGGCCCCCAGCCTCCCAGGCTCCCAGGCTCCCAGGCGCGGTCTATGGTGCTGCGGACCCCAGACTCCCAGGCTCCCAGGCTCCCAGGCTCCCAGGCGCGGGCTCGGGTGCTGCGGACCCCAGGCTCCCAGGCTCCCAGGCTCCCAGGCTCCAAGGCGCGGGCTCGGGACCTGAGGGCCCCAAGCTCCCAGGCTCACAGGCGCTGGCTAGGGTTCTGCGGATCCCAGGCCCCCAGCCTCCCAGGCTCCCAGGCTCCCAGGCTCCCAGGCGCGGGCTCAGGTCCTGCGGACCGCAGGCTCCCAAGCTCCCAGGCTCCCAGGCTCCTAGGCGCTGCTAGGGTGCTGCGGACCCCAGGCTCCCCGGCTCCCAGGCGCGGGCTAGGGTGCTGCGGACCCCAGGCCACCAGCCTCCCAGGCTCCCAGGCTCCCAGGCATGGTCTATTGTGCTGCGGACCCCAGACTCCCAGGCTCCCAGGCTCCCAGGCTCCCAGGTGCGGGATAGGGTGCTGCGGACCCCAGGCCCCCATGCTCCCAGGCTCCCAGGCGCGGGCTCGGGATCTGAGGGCCCCAGGCCCCCAGCCTCCCAGGCTCCCAGGCGCGGGATACGGTGCTGCGGACCCCAGGCCCCCAGGCTCCCAGGCTCACAGGCTCCCAGGCGCGGGCTCGGGAGCTGAGGGTCCCAGGCTCCCAGGCTCCCAGGCTCCTAGGCGCGGGGTAGGGTGTTGCAGACCCTAGGCTCCCAGGCTCCCAGGCTCCCAGGCGCCGGCTCAGGTGCTGCGGACCCCAGGCTCCCAGGCTCCCAGGCTCCCAGGCGCGGGCTAGGGTGCTGCGGACCCCAGGCTCCCAGGCTCCCAGGCTCCCAGGCTCCCCGGCGCGGGCTCGGGAGCTGAGGGCCCCAGGCTCCCAGGCTCCCAGGCGCGGGCTAGGGTGCTGCGTACCCCAGGCCCCCAGCCTCCCAGGCTCCCAGGCTCCCAGGCGCGGGCTCGTGTGCTGCGGACCCCAGGCTCCCAAGCGCGGGCTCGGGAGCTGAGGGCCCCAGGCCCCCAGCCTCCCAGGCTCCAAGGCTCCCAGGCTCCCAGGCGCTGCTAGGGTGCTGCGGACCCCAGGCTCCCAGGCTACCAGGCGCGGGCTAGGGTGCTGCGGACCCCAGGCCCCCAGCCTCCCAGGCTCCCTGGATCCCAGCCGCGGTCTATGGTGCTGCGGACCCCAGACTCCCAGGCTCCCAGGCTCCCAGGCGCGGGCTCGTGTGCTGCGGACCCCAGGCTCACAAGCGCGGGCTCGGGAGCTGAGGGCCCCAGGCCCCCAGCCTCCCAGGCTCCCAGGCTCCCAGGCGCGGGATATGGTGCTGCGGACCCCAGACTCCCAGGCTCCCAGGCTCCCAGGCTCCCAGGCGCGGGCTCGGGTGCTGCGGACCCCAGGCTCCCAGGCTCCCAGGCTCCCAGGCTCCAAGGCGCGGGCTCGGGACCTGAGGGCCCCAGGCTCCCAGGCTCGCAGGCGCTGGCTAGGGTTCTGCGGATCCCAGGCCCCCAGCCTCCCAGGCTACCAGGCTCCCAGGCTCCCAGGCGCGGGCTCAGGTCCTGCGGACCGCAGGCTCCCAACCTCCCAGGCTCCCAGGCTCCCAGGCGCTGCTAGGGTGCTGCGGACCCCAGGCTCCCCGGCTCCCAGGCGCGGGCTAGGGTGCTGCGGACCCCAGGCCACCAGCCTCCCAGGCTCCCAGGCTCCTAGGCATGGTCTATTGTGCTGCGGACCCCAGACTCCCAGGCTCCCAGGCTCCCAGGCTCCCAGGCGCGGGATAGGGTGCTGCGGACCCCAGGCCCCCATGCTCCCAGGCTCCCAGGCGCGGGCTCGGGATCTGAGGTCCCCAGGCCCCCAGCCTCCCAGGCTCCCAGGCGCGGGATACGGTGCTGCGGACCCCAGGCCCCCAGGCTCCTAGGCTCCCAGGCAGGGGCTAGGGTGCTTCGGACCCCAGAACCCAGGCTCCCAGGCTCCCAGGCTCCTAGGCGCGGGCTTGAGTGCTGCGGACCCGAGGCTCCCAGGCGCTGGCTTGTGAGCTGCATCTCCCTGGCTTCGAGTGCAGGCCCGGGAACTGCCTCCCCCAGGTTCAAAGGCAACCAGGCGCGGGTTCCGGAGCTGCGGCCCCAGGATCCCAGGCTGCCAGGCTCCCAGGCGCGGGCTAGGGTGCTGCGGACCCCAGGCCCCCAGCCTCCCAGGCTCCCAGGCTCCCAGGCGCGGGCTCGTGTGCTGCGGACCCCAGGCTCCCGTGCGCGGGCTCGCGAGCTGAGGGCCCCAGGCTCCCAGGCTCCAAGGCTCCCAGGCTCCCATGCGCGGGCTCAGGTCCTGCGGACCCCAGGCTCCCACGCTCCCAGGCTCCCAGGCTCCCAGGCGCTTCTAGGGTGCTGCGGACCCCAGGCTCCCAGGCTCCCAGGCGCGGGCTAGGGTGCTGCGGACCCAAGGCCCCCAGCCTCCCAGGCTCCCAGGCTCCCAGGCGCGGTCTATGGTGCTGCGGACCCCAGACTCCCAGGCTCCCAGGCTCCCAGGCTCCCAGGCGCGGGCTCGGGTGCTGCGGACCCCAGGCTCCCAGGCTCCCAGGCTCCCAGGCTCCAAGGCGCGGGCTCGGGACCTGAGGGCCCCAAGCTCCCAGGCTCACAGGCGCTGGCTAGGGTTCTGCGGATCCCAGGCCCCCAGCCTCCCAGGCTCCCAGGCTCCCAGGCTCCCAGGCGCGGGCTCAGGTCCTGCGGACCGCAGGCTCCCAAGCTCCCAGGCTCCCAGGCTCCTAGGCGCTGCTAGGGTGCTGCGGACCCCAGGCTCCCCGGCTCCCAGGCGCGGGCTAGGGTGCTGCGGACCCCAGGCCACCAGCCTCCCAGGCTCCCAGGCTCCCAGGCATGGTCTATTGTGCTGCGGACCCCAGACTCCCAGGCTCCCAGGCTCCCAGGCTCCCAGGTGCGGGATAGGGTGCTGCGGACCCCAGGCCCCCATGCTCCCAGGCTCCCAGGCGCGGGCTCGGGATCTGAGGGCCCCAGGCCCCCAGCCTCCCAGGCTCCCAGGCGCGGGATACGGTGCTGCGGACCCCAGGCCCCCAGGCTCCCAGGCTCACAGGCTCCCAGGCGCGGGCTCGGGAGCTGAGGGTCCCAGGCTCCCAGGCTCCCAGGCTCC
Organism: Muntiacus reevesi; assembly: GCF_963930625.1. Lineage (NCBI taxonomy): Eukaryota > Metazoa > Chordata > Mammalia > Artiodactyla > Cervidae > Muntiacus > Muntiacus reevesi. Next base: position 68,300 of record NC_089255.1, on the reverse strand, counting down.
TAGGCGCGGGGTAGGGTGTTGCAGACCCTAGGCTCCCAGGCTCCCAGGCTCCCAGGCGCCGGCTCAGGTGCTGCGGACCCCAGGCTCCCAGGCTCCCAGGCTCCCAGGCGCGGGCTAGGGTGCTGCGGACCCCAGGCTCCCAGGCTCCCAGGCTCCCAGGCTCCCCGGCGCGGGCTCGGGAGCTGAGGGCCCCAGGCTCCCAGGCTCCCAGGCGCGGGCTAGGGTGCTGCGGACCCCAGGCCCCCAGCCTCCCAGGCTCCCAGGCTCCCAGGCGCGGGCTCGTGTGCTGCGGACCCCAGGCTCCCAAGCGCGGGCTCGGGAGCTGAGGGCCCCAGGCCCCCAGCCTCCCAGGCTCCAAGGCTCCCAGGCTCCCAGGCGCTGCTAGGGTGCTGCGGACCCCAGGCTCCCAGGCTACCAGGCGCGGGCTAGGGTGCTGCGGACCCCAGGCCCCCAGCCTCCCAGGCTCCCTGGATCCCAGCCGCGGTCTATGGTGCTGCGGACCCCAGACTCCCAGGCTCCCAGGCTCCCAGGCGCGGGCTCGTGTGCTGCGGACCCCAGGCTCACAAGCGCGGGCTCGGGAGCTGAGGGCCCCAGGCCCCCAGCCTCCCAGGCTCCCAGGCTCCCAGGCGCGGGATATGGTGCTGCGGACCCCAGACTCCCAGGCTCCCAGGCTCCCAGGCTCCCAGGCGCGGGCTCGTGTGCTGCGGACCCCAGGCTCCCAAGCGCGGGCTCGGGAGCTGAGGGCCCCAGGCTCCCAAGCTCCCAGGCTCCTAGGCGCGGGCTCAGGTCCTGCGGACCCCAGGCTCCCAAGCTCCCAGGCTCCCAGGCTCCCAGGCGCTGCTAGGGTGCTGCGGACCCCAGGCTCCCAGGCTCCCAGGCGCGGGCTAGGGTGCTGCGGACCCCAGGCCCCCAGCCTCCCAGGCTCCCAGGCTCCCAGGCGCTGTCTATGGTGCTGCGGACCCCAGACTACCAGGCTCCCAGGCTCCCAGGCCACCAGGCGCTGCTAGGGTGCTGCGGACCCCAGGCTTCCAGGCTCCCAGGCACGGGCTAGGATGCTGCGGACCCCAGGCTCCCAGGCGCGGGCTCGTGAGCTGCATCTCCCTGGCTTCGAGTGCAGGCCCGGGAGCTGCCTCTCCCAGGTTCAAAGGCAACATGGCGCGGGCTCAGGTCCTGCGGACCCCAGGCTCCCAGGCTCCCAGGCTCCCCGGCGCGGGCTCGGGAGCTGAGGGCCCCAGGCTCCCAGGCTCCCAGGCGCGGGCTAGGGTGCTGCGGACCCCAGGCCCCCAGCCTCCCAGGCTCCCAGGCTCCCAGGCGCGGGCTCGTGTGCTGCGGACCCCAGGCTCCCAAGCGCGGGCTCGGGAGCTGAGGGCCCCAGGCCCCCAGCCTCCCAGGCTCCAAGGCTCCCAGGCTCCCAGGCGCTGCTAGGGTGCTGCGGACCCCAGGCTCCCAGGCTACCAGGCGCGGGCTAGGGTGCTGCGGACCCCAGGCCCCCAGCCTCCCAGGCTCCCAGGATCCCAGCCGCGGTCTATGGTGCTGCGGACCCCAGACTCCCAGGCTCCCAGGCTCCCAGGCGCGGGCTCGTGTGCTGCGGACCCCAGGCTCACAAGCGCGGGCTCGGGAGCTGAGGGCCCCAGGCCCCCAGCCTCCCAGGCTCCCAGGCTCCCAGGCGCGGGATATGGTGCTGCGGACCCCAGACTCCCAGGCTCCCAGGCTCCCAGGCTCCCAGGCGCTGCTAGGGTGCTGCGGACCCCATGCCCCCATCCTCCCAGGCTCCCAGGCTCCCAGGCGCGGGCTCGGGTGCTGCGGACCCCAGGCTCCCAGGCTCCCAGGCTCCCAGGCGCGGGCTCGGGAGCTGAGGGCCCCAGGCTCCCAGGCTCCAGGCGCGGGCTAGGGTGCTACGGACCCCAGGCCCCCAGCCTCCCAGGCTCCCAGGCTCCCAGGCGCGGGCTCGTGTGCTGCGGACCCAAGGCTCCCAAGCGCGGGCTCGGGAGCTGAGGGCCCCAGGCTCCCAGGCTCCCAGACTCCTAGGCGCGGGCTCAGGTCCTGCGGACCCCAGGCTCCAAAGCTCCCAGGCTCCCAGGCTCCCAGGCGCTGCTAGGTTCCTGCGGACCCCAGGCTCCCAGGCTCCCAGGCGCGGGCTAGGGTGCTGCGGACCCCAGGCCCCCAGCCTCCCAGGCTCCCAGGCTCCCAGGCGCGGTCTATTGTGCTGCGGACCCCAGACTCCCAGGCTCCCAGGCTCCCAGGCGCGGGATAGGGTGCTGCGGACCCCAGGCCCCCAGGCTCCCAGGCTCCCAGGCTCCCAGGCGCGGGCTCGGGAGCTGAGGGCCCCGGGCTCCCAGGCTCCCAGGCTCCCAGGCGCGGGCTCGTGTGCTGCGGACCCCAGGCGCCCAGGCGCGGGCTCGGGTGCTGCGGACTCCAGACTCCCAGTCTCCCAGGCTCCCAGGCGCGGGCTCGTGTGCTGCGGACCCCAGGCTCCCAAGCGCGGGCTCGGGAGCTGAGGGCCCCAGGCTCCCAGGCTCCCAGGCTCCCAGGCGCGGGCTCAGGTCCTGCGGACCCCAGGCTCCCAAGCTCCCAGGCTCCCAGGCTCCCAGGCGCTGCTAGGGTGCTGCGGACCCCAGGCTCCCAGGCTCCCAGGCTCCCAGGCAGGGGCTAGGGTGCTGCGGACCCCAGAACCCAGGCTCCCAGGCTCCCAGGCTCCTAGGCGCGGGCTTGAGTGCTGCGGACCCGAGGCTCCCAGGCGCTGGCTTGTGAGCTGCATCTCCCTGGCTTCGAGTGCAGGCCCGGGAACTGCCTCCCCCAGGTTCAAAGGCAACCAGGCGCGGGTTCCGGAGCTGCGGCCCCAGGATCCCAGGCTGCCAGGCTCCCAGGCGCGGGCTAGGGTGCTGCGGACCCCAGGCCCCCAGCCTCCCAGGCTCCCAGGCTCCCAGGCGCGGGCTCGTGTGCTGCGGACCCCAGGCTCCCGTGCGCGGGCTCGGGAGCTGAGGGCCCCAGGCTCCCAGGCTCCAAGGCTCCCAGGCTCCCATGCGCGGGCTCAGGTCCTGCGGACCCCAGGCTCCCACGCTCCCAGGCTCCCAGGCTCCCAGGCGCTGCTAGGGTGCTGCGGACCCCAGGCTCCCAGGCTCCCAGGCGCGGGCTAGGGTGCTGCGGACCCAAGGCCCCCAGCCTCCCAGGCTCCCAGGCTCCCAGGCGCGGTCTATGGTGCTGCGGACCCCAGACTCCCAGGCTCCCAGGCTCCCAGGCTCCCAGGCGCGGGCTCGGGTGCTGCGGACCCCAGGCTCCCAGGCTCCCAGGCTCCCAGGCTCCAAGGCGCGGGCTCGGGACCTGAGGGCCCCAGGCTCCCAGGCTCGCAGGCGCTGGCTAGGGTTCTGCGGATCCCAGGCCCCCAGCCTCCCAGGCTACCAGGCTCCCAGGCTCCCAGGCGCGGGCTCAGGTCCTGCGGACCGCAGGCTCCCAACCTCCCAGGCTCCCAGGCTCCCAGGCGCTGCTAGGGTGCTGCGGACCCCAGGCTCCCCGGCTCCCAGGCGCGGGCTAGGGTGCTGCGGACCCCAGGCCACCAGCCTCCCAGGCTCCCAGGCTCCTAGGCATGGTCTATTGTGCTGCGGACCCCAGACTCCCAGGCTCCCAGGCTCCCAGGCTCCCAGGCGCGGGATAGGGTGCTGCGGACCCCAGGCCCCCATGCTCCCAGGCTCCCAGGCGCGGGCTCGGGATCTGAGGTCCCCAGGCCCCCAGCCTCCCAGGCTCCCAGGCGCGGGATACGGTGCTGCGGACCCCAGGCCCCCAGGCTCCCAGGCTCACAGGCTCCCAGGCGCGGGCTCGGGAGCTGAGGGTCCCAGGCTCCCAGGCTCCCAGGCTCCTAGGCGCGGGGTAGGGTGGTGCAGACCCCAGGCTCCCAGGCTCCCAGGCTCCCAGGCGCCGGCTCAGGTGCTGCGGACCCCAGGCTCCCAGGCTCCCATGCTCCCAGGCGCGGGCTAGGGTGCTGCGGACCCCAGGCTCCCAGGCTCCCAGGCTCCCAGGCTCCCCGGCGCGGGCTCGGGAGCTGAGGGCCCCAGGCTCCCAGGCTCCCAGGCGCGGGCTAGGGTGCTGCGGACCCCAGGCCCCCAGCCTCCCAGGCTCCCAGGCTCCCAGGCGCGGGCTCGTGTGCTGCGGACCCCAGGCTCCCAAGCGCGGGCTCGGGAGCTGAGGGCCCCAGGCCCCCAGCCTCCCAGGCTCCAAGGCTCCCAGGCTCCCAGGCGCTGCTAGGGTGCTGCGGACCCCAGGCTCCCAGGCTACCAGGCGCGGGCTAGGGTGCTGCGGACCCCAGGCCCCCAGCCTCCCAGGCTCCCTGGATCCCAGCCGCGGTCTATGGTGCTGCGGACCCCAGACTCCCAGGCTCCCAGGCTCCCAGGCGCGGGCTCGTGTGCTGCGGACCCCAGGCTCACAAGCGCGGGCTCGGGAGCTGAGGGCCCCAGGCCCCCAGCCTCCCAGGCTCCCAGGCTCCCAGGCGCGGGATATGGTGCTGCGGACCCCAGACTCCCAGGCTCCCAGGCTCCCAGGCTCCCAGGCGCTGCTAGGGTGCTGCGGACCCCATGCCCCCAGCCTCCCAGGCTCCGAGGCTCCCAGGCGCGGGCTCGGGTGCTGCGGACCCCAGGCTCCCAGGCTCCCAGGCTCCCAGGCGCGGGCTCGGGAGCTGAGGGCCCCAGGCTCCCAGGCTCCAGGCGCGGGCTAGGGTGCTGCGGACCCCAGGCCCCCAGCCTCCCAGGCTCCCAGGCTCCCAGGCTCCCAGGCGCGGGCTCGTGTGCTGCGGACCCCAGGCTCCCAAGCGCGGGCTCGTGAGCTGAGGGCCCCAGGCTCCCAGGCTCCCAGACTCCTAGGCGCTGGCTCAGGTCCTGCGGACCCCAGGCTCCCAGGCTCCCAGGCTCCAAGGCGCGGGCTCGGGACCTGAGGGCCCCAGGCTCCCAGGCTCGCAGGCGCTGGCTAGGGTTCTGCGGACCCCAGGCCCCCAGCCTCCCAGGCTCCTAGGCTCCCAGGCTCCCAGGCGCGGGCTCGTGTGCTGCGGACCCCAGGCTCCCAAGCGCGGGCTCGGGAGCTGAGGGCCCCAGGCTCCCAGGCTCCCAGGCTCCCAGGCTCCCAGGCGCGGGCTCAGGTCCTGCGGACCGCAGGCTCCCAAGCTCCCAGGCTCCCAGGCTCCCAGGCGCTGCTATGGTGCTGCGGACCCCAGGCTCCCCGGCTCCCAGGCGCGGGCTAGGTTGCTGCGGACCCCAGGCCACCAGCCTCCCAGGCTCCCAGGCTCCCAGGCATGGTCTATTGTGCTGCGGACCCCAGACTCCCAGGCTCCCAGGCTCCCAGGCTCCCAGGCGCGGGATAGGGTGCTGCGGACCCCAGACTCCCAGGCTCCCAGGCTCCCAGGCTCCCAGGCGCGGGCTCGGGTACTGCGGACCCCAGGCTCCCAGGCTCCCAGGCTCCCAGGCTCCAAGGAGCGGGCTCGGGAGCTGAGGGCCCCAGGCTTCCAGGCTCGCAGGCGCTGGCTAGGGTTCTGCGGATCCCAGGCCCCCAGCCTCCCAGGCTCCCAGGCTCCCAGGCGCGGGCTCGTGTGCTGCGGACCCCGGGCTCCCAATCGCGGGCTCGGGAACTGAGGGTCCCAGGCTCCCAGGCTCCCAGGCTCCCAGGCTCCCAGGCGCGGGCTCAGGTCCTGCGGACCGCAGGCTCCCAAGCTCCCAGGCTCCCAGGCTCCCAGGCGCTGCTAGGGTGCTGCGGACCCCAGGCTCCCCGGCTCCCAGGCGCGGGCTAGGTTGCTGCGGACCCCAGGCCACCAGCCTCCCAGGCTCCCAGGCTCCCAGGCGCGGTCTATTGTGCTGCGGACCCCAGCCTCCCAGGCTCCTAGGCTCCCAAGCACCCAGGCTCCCAGGCTCCCAGGCGCGGGCTCAGGTCCTGCGGACCCCAGGCTCCCAAGCTCCCAGGCTCCCAGGCGCTGCTAGGGTGCTGCGGACCCCAGGCTCCCAGGCTCCCAGGCGCGGGCTAGGGTGCAGCGGACCCAAGGCCCCCAGCCTCCCAGGCTCCCAGGCTCCCAGGCGCTGTCTATTGTGCTGCGGACCCCAGACTCCCAGGCTCCCAGGCTCCCAGGCTCCCAGGTGCTGCTAGGGTGCTGCGTACCCCAGGATCCCAGGCTCCCAGGCGCGGGCTAGGGTGCTGCGGACCCCATGCCCCCAGCCTCCCACGCTCCCAGGCTCCCAGGCGCGGTCTATGGTGCTGCGGACCCCAGACTCCCAGGCTCCCAGGCTCCCAGGCTCCCAGGCGCGGGCTCGGTTGCTGCGGACCCCAGGCTCCCATGCTCCCAGGCTCCCAGGCTCCCAGGCGCGGGCTCGGGAGCTGAGGGCCCCAGGCTCCCAGGCTCCCAGGCGCGGGCTAGGGTGCTGCGGACCCCAGGCCCCCAGCCTCCCAGGCTCCCAGGCTCCCAGGCTCCCAGGCGCGGGCTCGTGTGCTGCGGACCCCAGGCTCCCAAGCGCGGGCTCGGGAGCTGAGGGCCCCAGGCTCCCAGGTTCCCAGGCTCCTAGGCGCGGGCTCAGGTCCTGCGGACCCCAGGCTCCCAAGCTCCCAGGCTCCCAGGCTCCCAGGCGCTGCTAGGGTGCTGCGGACCCCAGGCTCCCAGGCTCCCAGGCGCGGGCTAGGGTGCTGCGGACCCCAGGCCCCCAGCCTCCCAGGCTCCCAGGCTCCCAGGCGCTGTCTATGGTGCTGCGGACCCCAGACTCCCAGGCTCCCAGGCTCCCAGGCCACCAGGCGCTGCTAGGGTGCTCTGGACCCCAGGCTCCCAGGCTACCAGGCGCGGGCTAGGGTGCTGCGGACCCCAGGCCCCCAGCCTCCCAGGCTCCCAGGATCCCAGCCGCGGTCTATGGTGCTGCGGACCCCAGACTCCCAGGCTCCCAGGCTCCCAGGCGCGGGCTCGTGTGCTGCGGACCCCAGGCTCACAAGCGCGGGCTCGGGAGCTGAGGGCCCCAGGCCCCCAGCCTCCCAGGCTCCCAGGCTCCCAGGCGCGGGATATGGTGCTGCGGACCCCAGACTCCCAGGCTCCCAGGCTCCCAGGCTCCCAGGCGCTGCTATGGTGCTGCGGACCCCATGCCCCCAGCCTCCCAGGCTCCCAGGCTCCCAGGCGCGGGCTCGGGTGCTGCGGACCCCAGGCTCCCAGGCTCCCAGGCTCCCAGGCGCGGGCTCGGGAGCTGAGGGCCCCAGGCTCCCAGGCTCCAGGCGCGGGCTAGGGTGCTACGGACCCCAGGCCCCCAGCCTCCCAGGCTCCCAGGCTCCCAGGCTCCCAGGCGCGGGCTCGTGTGCTGCGGACCCAAGGCTCCCAAGCGCGGGCTCGGGAGCTGAGGGCCCCAGGCTCCCAGGCTCCCAGACTCCTAGGCGCGGGCTCAGGTCCTGCGGACCCCAGGCTCCAAAGCTCCCAGGCTCCCAGGCTCCCAGGCGCTGCTAGGTTCCTGCGGACCCCAGGCTCCCAGGCTCCCAGGCGCGGGCTAGGGTGCTGCGGACCCCAGGCCCCCAGCCTCCCAGGCTCCCAGGCTCCCAGGCGCGGTCTATTGTGCTGCGGACCCCAGACTCCCAGGCTCCCAGGCTCCCAGGCGCGGGATAGGGTGCTGCGGACCCCAGGCCCCCAGGCTCCCAGGCTCCCAGGCTCCCAGGCGCGGGCTCGGGAGCTGAGGGCCCCGGGCTCCCAGGCTCCCAGGCTCCCAGGCGCGGGCTCGTGTGCTGCGGACCCCAGGCGCCCAGGCGCGGGCTCGGGTGCTGCGGACTCCAGACTCCCAGTCTCCCAGGCTCCCAGGCGCGGGCTCGTGTGCTGCGGACCCCATGCTCCCAAGCGCGGGCTCGGGAGCTGAGGGCCCCAGGCTCCCAGGCTCCCAGGCTCCCAGGCGCGGGCTCAGGTCCTGCGGACCCCAGGCTCCCAAGCTCCCAGGCTCCCAGGCTCCCAGGCGCTGCTAGGGTGCTGCGGACCCCAGGCTCCCAGGCTCCCAGGCTCCCAGGCAGGGGCTAGGGTGCTGCGGACCCCAGAACCCAGGCTCCCAGGCTCCCAGGCTCCTAGGCGCGGGCTTGAGTGCTGCGGACCCGAGGCTCCCAGGCGCTGGCTTGTGAGCTGCATCTCCCTGGCTTCGAGTGCAGGCCCGGGAACTGCCTCCCCCAGGTTCAAAGGCAACCAGGCGCGGGTTCCGGAGCTGCGGCCCCAGGATCCCAGGCTGCCAGGCTCCCAGGCGCGGGCTAGGGTGCTGCGGACCCCAGGCCCCCAGCCTCCCAGGCTCCCAGGCTCCCAGGCGCGGGCTCGTGTGCTGCGGACCCCAGGCTCCCGTGCGCGGGCTCGCGAGCTGAGGGCCCCAGGCTCCCAGGCTCCAAGGCTCCCAGGCTCCCATGCGCGGGCTCAGGTCCTGCGGACCCCAGGCTCCCACGCTCCCAGGCTCCCAGGCTCCCAGGCGCTTCTAGGGTGCTGCGGACCCCAGGCTCCCAGGCTCCCAGGCGCGGGCTAGGGTGCTGCGGACCCAAGGCCCCCAGCCACCCAGGCTCCCAGGCTCCCAGGCGCGGTCTATGGTGCTGCGGACCCCAGACTCCCAGGCTCCCAGGCTCCCAGGCTCCCAGGCGCGGGCTCGGGTGCTGCGGACCCCAGGCTCCCAGGCTCCCAGGCTCCCAGGCTCCAAGGCGCGGGCTCGGGACCTGAGGGCCCCAAGCTCCCAGGCTCACAGGCGCTGGCTAGGGTTCTGCGGATCCCAGGCCCCCAGCCTCCCAGGCTCCCAGGCTCCCAGGCTCCCAGGCGCGTGCTCAGGTCCTGCGGACCGCAGGCTCCCAAGCTCCCAGGCTCCCAGGCTCCTAGGCGCTGCTAGGGTGCTGCGGACCCCAGGCTCCCCGGCTCCCAGGCGCGGGCTAGGGTGCTGCGGACCCCAGGCCACCAGCCTCCCAGGCTCCCAGGCTCCCAGGCATGGTCTATTGTGCTGCGGACCCCAGACTCCCTGGCTCCCAGGCTCCCAGGCTCCCAGGCGCGGGATAGGGTGCTGCGGACCCCAGGCCCCCATGCTCCCAGGCTCCCAGGCGCGGGCTCGGGATCTGAGGGCCCCAGGCCCCCAGCCTCCCAGGCTCCCAGGCGCGGGATACGGTGCTGCGGACCCCAGGCCCCCAGGCTCCCAGGCTCACAGGCTCCCAGGCGCGGGCTCGGGAGCTGAGGGTCCCAGGCTCCCAGGCTCCCAGGCTCCTAGGCGCGGGGTAGGGTGTTGCAGACCCTAGGCTCCCAGGCTCCCAGGCTCCCAGGCGCCGGCTCAGGTGCTGCGGACCCCAGGCTCCCAGGCTCCCAGGCTCCCAGGCGCGGGCTAGGGTGCTGCGGACCCCAGGCTCCCAGGCTCCCAGGCTCCCAGGCTCCCCGGCGCGGGCTCGGGAGCTGAGGGCCCCAGGCTCCCAGGCTCCCAGGCGCGGGCTAGGGTGCTGCGGACCCCAGGCCCCCAGCCTCCCAGGCTCCCAGGCTCCCAGGCGCGGGCTCGTGTGCTGCGGACCCCAGGCTCCCAAGCGCGGGCTCGGGAGCTGAGGGCCCCAGGCCCCCAGCCTCCCAGGCTCCAAGGCTCCCAGGCTCCCAGGCGCTGCTAGGGTGCTGCGGACCCCAGGCTCCCAGGCTACCAGGCGCGGGCTAGGGTGCTGCGGACCCCAGGCCCCCAGCCTCCCAGGCTCCCTGGATCCCAGCCGCGGTCTATGGTGCTGCGGACCCCAGACTCCCAGGCTCCCAGGCTCCCAGGCGCGGGCTCGTGTGCTGCGGACCCCAGGCTCACAAGCGCGGGCTCGGGAGCTGAGGGCCCCAGGCCCCCAGCCTCCCAGGCTCCCAGGCTCCCAGGCGCGGGATATGGTGCTGCGGACCCCAGACTCCCAGGCTCCCAGGCTCCCAGGCTCCCAGGCGCGGGCTCGTGTGCTGCGGACCCCAGGCTCCCAAGCGCGGGCTCGGGAGCTGAGGGCCCCAGGCTCCCAAGCTCCCAGGCTCCTAGGCGCGGGCTCAGGTCCTGCGGACCCCAGGCTCCCAAGCTCCCAGGCTCCCAGGCTCCCAGGCGCTGCTAGGGTGCTGCGGACCCCAGGCTCCCAGGCTCCCAGGCGCGGGCTAGGGTGCTGCGGACCCCAGGCCCCCAGCCTCCCAGGCTCCCAGGCTCCCAGGCGCTGTCTATGGTGCTGCGGACCCCAGACTACCAGGCTCCCAGGCTCCCAGGCCACCAGGCGCTGCTAGGGTGCTGCGGACCCCAGGCTTCCAGGCTCCCAGGCGCGGGCTAGGATGCTGCGGACCCCAGGCTCCCAGGCGCGGGCTCGTGAGCTGCATCTCCCTGGCTTCGAGTGCAGGCCCGGGAGCTGCCTCTCCCAGGTTCAAAGGCAACATGGCGCGGGCTCAGGTCCTGCGGACCCCAGGCTCCCAGGCTCCCAGGCTCCCCGGCGCGGGCTCGGGAGCTGAGGGCCCCAGGCTCCCAGGCTCCCAGGCGCGGGCTAGGGTGCTGCGGACCCCAGGCCCCCAGCCTCCCAGGCTCCCAGGCTCCCAGGCGCGGGCTCGTGTGCTGCGGACCCCAGGCTCCCAAGCGCGGGCTCGGGAGCTGAGGGCCCCAGGCCCCCAGCCTCCCAGGCTCCAAGGCTCCCAGGCTCCCAGGCGCTGCTAGGGTGCTGCGGACCCCAGGCTCCCAGGCTACCAGGCGCGGGCTAGGGTGCTGCGGACCCCAGGCCCCCAGCCTCCCAGGCTCCCAGGATCCCAGCCGCGGTCTATGGTGCTGCGGACCCCAGACTCCCAGGCTCCCAGGCTCCCAGGCGCGGGCTCGTGTGCTGCGGACCCCAGGCTCACAAGCGCGGGCTCGGGAGCTGAGGGCCCCAGGCCCCCAGCCTCCCAGGCTCCCAGGCTCCCAGGCGCGGGATATGGTGCTGCGGACCCCAGACTCCCAGGCTCCCAGGCTCCCAGGCTCCCAGGCGCTGCTAGGGTGCTGCGGACCCCATGCCCCCAGCCTCCCAGGCTCCCAGGCTCCCAGGCGCGGGCTCGGGTGCTGCGGACCCCAGGCTCCCAGGCTCCCAGGCTCCCAGGCGCGGGCTCGGGAGCTGAGGGCCCCAGGCTCCCAGGCTCCAGGCGCGGGCTAGGGTGCTACGGACCCCAGGCCCCCAGCCTCCCAGGCTCCCAGGCTCCCAGGCTCCCAGGCGCGGGCTCGTGTGCTGCGGACCCAAGGCTCCCAAGCGCGGGCTCGGGAGCTGAGGGCCCCAGGCTCCCAGGCTCCCAGACTCCTAGGCGCGGGCTCAGGTCCTGCGGACCCCAGGCTCCAAAGCTCCCAGGCTCCCAGGCTCCCAGGCGCTGCTAGGTTCCTGCGGACCCCAGGCTCCCAGGCTCCCAGGCGCGGGCTAGGGTGCTGCGGACCCCAGGCCCCCAGCCTCCCAGGCTCCCAGGCTCCCAGGCGCGGTCTATTGTGCTGCGGACCCCAGACTCCCAGGCTCCCAGGCTCCCAGGCGCGGGATAGGGTGCTGCGGACCCCAGGCCCCCAGGCTCCCAGGCTCCCAGGCTCCCAGGCGCGGGCTCGGGAGCTGAGGGCCCCGGGCTCCCAGGCTCCCAGGCTCCCAGGCGCGGGCTCGTGTGCTGCGGACCCCAGGCGCCCAGGCGCGGGCTCGGGTGCTGCGGACTCCAGACTCCCAGTCTCCCAGGCTCCCAGGCGCGGGCTCGTGTGCTGCGGACCCCAGGCTCCCAAGCGCGGGCTCGGGAGCTGAGGGCCCCAGGCTCCCAGGCTCCCAGGCTCCCAGGCGCGGGCTCATGTCCTGCGGACCCCAGGCTCCCAAGCTCCCAGGCTCCCAGGCTCCCAGGCGCTGCTAGGGTGCTGCGGACCCCAGGCTCCCAGGCTCCCAGGCTCCCAGGCAGGGGCTAGGGTGCTGCGGACCCCAGAACCCAGGCTCCCAGGCTCCCAGGCTCCTAGGCGCGGGCTTGAGTGCTGCGGACCCGAGGCTCCCAGGCGCTGGCTTGTGAGCTGCATCTCCCTGGCTTCGAGTGCAGGCCCGGGAACTGCCTCCCCCAGGTTCAAAGGCAACCAGGCGCGGGTTCCGGAGCTGCGGCCCCAGGATCCCAGGCTGCCAGGCTCCCAGGCGCGGGCTAGGGTGCTGCGGACCCCAGGCCCCCAGCCTCCCAGGCTCCCAGGCTCCCAGGCGCGGGCTCGTGTGCTGCGGACCCCAGGCTCCCGTGCGAGGGCTCGGGAGCTGAGGGCCCCAGGCTCCCAGGCTCCAAGGCTCCCAGGCTCCCATGCGCGGGCTCAGGTCCTGCGGACCCCAGGCTCCCACGCTCCCAGGCTCCCAGGCTCCCAGGCGCTGCTAGGGTGCTGCGGACCCCAGGCTCCCAGGCTCCCAGGCGCGGGCTAGGGTGCTGCGGACCCAAGGCCCCCAGCCTCCCAGGCTCCCAGGCTCCCAGGCGCGGTCTATGGTGCTGCGGACCCCAGACTCCCAGGCTCCCAGGGTCCCAGGCTCCCAGGCGCGGGCTCGGGTGCTGCGGACCCCAGGCTCCCAGGCTCCCAGGCTCCCAGGCTCCAAGGCGCGGGCTCGGGACCTGAGGGCCCCAGGCTCCCAGGCTCGCAGGCGCTGGCTAGGGTTCTGCGGATCCCAGGCCCCCAGCCTCCCAGGCTACCAGGCTCCCAGGCTCCCAGGCGCGGGCTCAGGTCCTGCGGACCGCAGGCTCCCAACCTCCCAGGCTCCCAGGCTCCCAGGCGCTGCTAGGGTGCTGCGGACCCCAGGCTCCCCGGCTCCCAGGCGCGGGCTAGGGTGCTGCGGACCCCAGGCCACCAGCCTCCCAGGCTCCCAGGCTCCTAGGCATGGTCTATTGTGCTGCGGACCCCAGACTCCCAGGCTCCCAGGCTCCCAGGCTCCCAGGCGCGGGATAGGGTGCTGCGGACCCCAGGCCCCCATGCTCCCAGGCTCCCAGGCGCGGGCTCGGGATCTGAGGGCCCCAGGCCCCCAGCCTCCCAGGCTCCCAGGCGCGGGATACGGTGCTGCGGACCCCAGGCCCCCAGGCTCCCAGGCTCACAGGCTCCCAGGCGCGGGCTCGGGAGCTGAGGGTCCCAGGCTCCCAGGCTCCCAGGCTCCTAGGCGCGGGGTAGGGTGGTGCAGACCCCAGGCTCCCAGGCTCCCAGGCTCCCAGGCGCGGGATAGGGTGCTGCGGACCCCAGGCTCCCAGGCTCCCAGGCTCCCAGGCTCCCCGGCGCGGGCTCGGGAGCTGAGGGCCCCAGGCTCCCAGGCTCCCAGGCGCGGGCTAGGGTGCTGCGGACCCCAGGCCCCCAGCCTCCCAGGCTCCCAGGCTCCCAGGCGCGGGCTCGTGTGCTGCGGACCCCAGGCTCCCAAGCGCGGGCTCGGGAGCTGAGGGCCCCAGGCCCCCAGCCTCCCAGGCTCCAAGGCTCCCAGGCTCCCAGGCGCTGCTAGGGTTCTGCGGACCCCAGGCTCCCAGGCTACCAGGCGCGGGCTAGGGTGCTGCGGACCCCAGGCCCCCAGCCTCCCAGGCTCCCTGGATCCCAGCCGCGGTCTATGGTGCTGCGGACCCCAGACTCCCAGGCTCCCAGGCTCCCAGGCGCGGGCTCGTGTGCTGCGGACCCCAGGCTCACAAGCGCGGGCTCGGGAGCTGAGGGCCCCAGGCCCCCAGCCTCCCAGGCTCCCAGGCTCCCAGGCGCGGGATAGGGTGCTGCGGACCCCAGACTCCCAGGCTCCCAGGCTCCCAGGCTCCCAGGCTCCCAGGCTCCCAGGTGCGGGCTCGTGTGCTGCGGACCCCAGGCTCCCAAGCGCGGGCTCGGGAGCTGAGGGCCCCAGGCTCCCAAGCTCCCAGGCTCCTAGGCGCGGGCTCAGGTCCTGCGGACCCCAGGCTCCCAAGCTCCCATGCTCCCAGGCTCCCAGGCGCTGCTAGGGTGCTGCGGACCCCAGGCTCCCAGGCTCCCAGGCGCGGGCTAGGGTGCTGCGGACCCCAGGCCCCCAGCCTCCCAGGCTCCCAGGCTCCCAGGCGCTGTCTATGGTGCTGCGGACCCCAGACTACCAGGCTCCCAGGCTCCCAGGCCACCAGGCGCTGCTAGGGTGCTGCGGACCCCAGGCTTCCAGGCTCCCAGGCGCGGGCTAGGATGCTGCGGACCCCAGGCTCCCAGGCGCGGGCTCGTGAGCTGCATCTCCCTGGCTTCGAGTGCAGGCCCGGGAGCTGCCTCTCCCAGGTTCAAAGGCAACATGGTGCGGGCTCAGGTCCTGCGGACCCCAGGCTCCCAGGCTCCCAGGCTCCCCAGCGCGGGCTCGGGAGCTGAGGGCCCCAGGCTCCCAGGCTCCCAGGCGCGGGCTAGGGTGCTGCGGACCCCAGGCCCCCAGCCTCCCAGGCTCCCAGGCTCCCAGGCGCGGGATCGTGTGCTGCGGACCCCAGGCTCCCAAGCGCGGGCTCGGGAGCTGAGGGCCCCAGGCCCCCAGCCTCCCAGGCTCCAAGGCTCCCAGGCTCCCAGGCGCTGCTAGGGTGCTGCGGACCCCAGGCTCCCAGGCTACCAGGCGCGGGCTAGGGTGCTGCGGACCCCAGGCCCCCAGCCTCCCAGGCTCCCAGGATCCCAGCCGCGGTCTATGGTGCTGCGGACCCCAGACTCCCAGGCTCCCAGGCTCCCAGGCGCGGGCTCGTGTGCTGCGGACCCCAGGCTCACAAGCGCGGGCTCGGGAGTTGAGGGCCCCAGGCCCCCAGCCTCCCAGGCTCCCAGGCTCCCAGGCGCGGGATATGGTGCTGCGGACCCCAGACTCCCAGGCTCCCAGGCTCCCAGGCTCCCAGGCGCTGCTAGGGTGCTGCGGACCCCATGCCCCCAGCCTCCCAGGCTCCCAGGCTCCCAGGCGCGGGCTCGGGTGCTGCGGACCCCAGGCTCCCAGGCTCCCAGGCTCCCAGGCGCGGGCTCGGGAGCTGAGGGCCCCAGGCTCCCAGGCTCCAGGCGCGGGCTAGGGTGCTACGGACCCCAGGCCCCCAGCCTCCCAGGCTCCCAGGCTCCCAGGCTCCCAGGCGCGGGCTCGTGTGCTGCGGACCCAAGGCTCCCAAGCGCGGGCTCGGGAGCTGAGGGCCCCAGGCTCCCAGGCTCCCAGACTCCTAGGCGCGGGCTCAGGTCCTGCGGACCCCAGGCTCCAAAGCTCCCAGGCTCCCAGGCTCCCAGGCGCTGCTAGGTTCCTGCGGACCCCAGGCTCCCAGGCTCCCAGGCGCGGGCTAGGGTGCTGCGGACCCCAGGCCCCCAGCCTCCCAGGCTCCCAGGCTCCCAGGCGCGGTCTATTGTGCTGCGGACCCCAGACTCCCAGGCTCCCAGGCTCCCAGGCGCGGGATAGGGTGCTGCGGACCCCAGGCCCCCAGGCTCCCAGGCTCCCAGGCTCCCAGGCGCGGGCTCGGGAGCTGAGGGCCCCGGGCTCCCAGGCTCCCAGGCTCCCAGGCGCGGGCTCGTGTGCTGCGGACCCCAGGCGCCCAGGCGCGGGCTCGGGTGCTGCGGACTCCAGACTCCCAGTCTCCCAGGCTCCCAGGCGCGGGCTCGTGTGCTGCGGACCCCAGGCTCCCAAGCGCGGGCTCGGGAGCTGAGGGCCCCAGGCTCCCAGGCTCCCAGGCTCCCAGGCGCGGGCTCAGGTCCTGCGGACCCCAGGCTCCCAAGCTCCCAGGCTCCCAGGCTCCCAGGCGCTGCTAGGGTGCTGCGGACCCCAGGCTCCCAGGCTCCCAGGCTCCCAGGCAGGGGCTAGGGTGCTGCGGACCCCAGAACCCAGGCTCCCAGGCTCCCAGGCTCCTAGGCGCGGGCTTGAGTGCTGCGTACCCGAGGCTCCCAGGCGCTGGCTTGTGAGCTGCATCACCCTGGCTTCGAGTGCAGGCCCGGGAACTGCCTCCCCCAGGTTCAAAGGCAACCAGGCGCGGGTTCCGGAGCTGCGGCCCCAGGATCCCAGGCTGCCAGGCTCCCAGGCGCGGGCTAGGGTGCTGCGTACCCCAGGCCCCCAGCCTCCCAGGCTCCCAGGCTCCCAGGCGCGGGCTCGTGTGCTGCGGACCCCAGGCTCCCGTGCGCGGGCTCGGGAGCTGAGGGCCCCAGGCTCCCAGGCTCCAAGGCTCCCAGGCTCCCATGCGCGGGCTCAGGTCCTGCGGACCCCAGGCTCCCACGCTCCCAGGCTCCCAGGCTCCCAGGCGCTGCTAGGGTGCTGCGGACCCCAGGCTCCCAGGCTCCCAGGCGCGGGCTAGGGTGCTGCGGACCCAAGGCCCCCAGCCTCCCAGGCTCCCAGGCTCCCAGGCGCGGTCTATGGTGCTGCGGACCCCAGACTCCCAGGCTCCCAGGCTCCCAGGCTCCCAGGCGCGGGCTCGGGTGCTGCGGACCCCAGGCTCCCAGGCTCCCAGGCTCCCAGGCTCCAAGGCGCGGGCTCGGGACCTGAGGGCCCCAGGCTCCCAGGCTCGCAGGCGCTGGCTAGGGTTCTGCGGATCCCAGGCCCCCAGCCTCCCAGGCTACCAGGCTCCCAGGCTCCCAGGCGCGGGCTCAGGTCCTGCGGACCGCAGGCTCCCAACCTCCCAGGCTCCCAGGCTCCCAGGCGCTGCTAGGGTGCTGCGGACCCCAGGCTCCCCGGCTCCCAGGCGCGGGCTAGGGTGCTGCGGACCCCAGGCCACCAGCCTCCCAGGCTCCCAGGCTCCTAGGCATGGTCTATTGTGCTGCGGACCCCAGACTCCCAGGCTCCCAGGCTCCCAGGCTCCCAGGCGCGGGATAGGGTGCTGCGGACCCCATGCCCCCATGCTCCCAGGCTCCCAGGCGCGGGCTCGGGATCTGAGGGCCCCAGGCTCCCAGGCTCCCAGGCTCCCAGGCGCGGGATACGGTGCTGCGGACCCCAGGCCCCCAGGCTCCCAGGCTCACAGGCTCCCAGGCGCGGGCTCGGGAGCTGAGGGTCCCAGGCTCCCAGGCTCCCAGGCTCCTAGGCGCGGGGTAGGGTGGTGCAGACCCCAGGCTCCCAGGCTCCCATGCTCCCAGGCGCGGGCTAGGGTGCTGCGGACCCCAGGCTCCCAGGCTCCCAGGCTCCCAGGCTCCCCGGCGCGGGCTCGGGAGCTGAGGGCCCCAGGCTCCCAGGCTCCCAGGCGCGGGCTAGGGTGCTGCGGACCCCAGGCCCCCAGCCTCCCAGGCTCCCAGGCTCCCAGGCGCGGGCTCGTGTGCTGCGGACCCCAGGCTCCCAAGCGCGGGCTCGGGAGCTGAGGGCCCCAGGCCCCCAGCCTCCCAGGCTCCAAGGCTCCCAGGCTCCCAGGCGCTGCTAGGGTGCTGCGGACCCCAGGCTCCCAGGCTACCAGGCGCGGGCTAGGGTGCTGCGGACCCCAGGCCCCCAGCCTCCCAGGCTCCCTGGATCCCAGCCGCGGTCTATGGTGCTGCGGACCCCAGACTCCCAGGCTCCCAGGCTCCCAGGCGCGGGCTCGTGTGCTGCGGACCCCAGGCTCACAAGCGCGGGCTCGGGAGCTGAGGGCCCCAGGCCCCCAGCCTCCCAGGCTCCCAGGCTCCCAGGCGCGGGATATGGTGCTGCGGACCCCAGACTCCCAGGCTCCCAGGCTCCCAGGCTCCCAGGCGCTGCTAGGGTGCTGCGGACCCCATGCCCCCAGCCTCCCAGGCTCCGAGGCTCCCAGGCGCGGGCTCGGGTGCTGCGGACCCCAGGCTCCCAGGCTCCCAGGCTCCCAGGCGCGGGCTCGGGAGCTGAGGGCCCCAGGCGCCCAGGCTCCAGGCGCGGGCTAGGGTGCTGCGGACCCCAGGCCCCCAGCCTCCCAGGCTCCCAGGCTCCCAGGCTCCCAGGCGCGGGCTCGTGTGCTGCGGACCCCAGGCTCCCAAGCGCGGGCTCGTGAGCTGAGGGCCCCAGGCTCCCAGGCTCCCAGACTCCTAGGCGCTGGCTCAGGTCCTGCGGACCCCAGGCTCCCAGGCTCCCAGGCTCCAAGGCGCGGGCTCGGGACTTGAGGGCCCCAGGCTCCCAGGCTCGCAGGCGCTGGCTAGGGTTCTGCGGACCCCAGGTCCCCAGCCTCCCAGGCTCCTAGGCTCCCAGGCTCCCAGGCGCGGGCTCGTGTGCTGCGGACCCCAGGCTCCCAAGCGCGGGCTCGGGAGCTGAGGGCCCCAGGCTCCCAGGCTCCCAGGCTCCCAGGCTCCCAGGCGCGGGCTCAGGTCCTGCGGACCGCAGGCTCCCAAGCTCCCAGGCTCCCAGGCTCCCAGGCGCTGCTAGGGTGCTGCGGACCCCAGGCTCCCCGGCTCCCAGGCGCGGGCTAGGTTGCTGCGGACCCCAGGCCACCAGCCTCCCAGGCTCCCAGGCTCCCAGGCATGGTCTATTGTGCTGCGGACCCCAGACTCCCAGGCTCCCAGGCTCCCAGGCTCCCAGGCGCGGGATAGGGTGCTGCGGACCCCAGACTCCCAGGCTCCCAGGCTCCCAGGCTCCCAGGCGCGGGCTCGGGTACTGCGGACCCCAGGCTCCCAGGCTCCCAGGCTCCAAGGAGCGGGCTCGGGAGCTGAGGGCCCCAGGCTTCCAGGCTCGCAGGCGCTGGCTAGGGTACTGCGGATCCCAGGCCCCCAGCCTCCCAGGCTCCCAGGCTCCCAGGCGCGGGCTCGTGTGCTGCGGACCCCGGGCTCCCAATCGCGGGCTCGGGAACTGAGGGCCCCAGGCTCCCAGGCTCCCAGGCTCCCAGGCTCCCAGGCGCGGGCTCAGGTCCTGCGGACCGCAGGCTCCCAAGCTCCCAGGCTCCCAGGCTCCCAGGCGCTGCTAGGGTGCTGCGGACCCCAGGCTCCCCGGCTCCCAGGCGCGGGCTAGGGTGCTGCGGACCCCAGGCCACCAGCCTCCCAGGCTCCCAGGCTCCCAGGCGCGGTCTATTGTGCTGCGGACCCCAGACTCCCAGGCTCCCAGGCTCCCAGGCTCCCAGGAGCGGGATAGGGTGCTGCGGACCCCAGGCCCCCAGGCTCCCAGGCTCCCAGGCGCGGGCTCGGGATCTGAGGGCCCCAGGCCCCCAGCCTCCCAGGCTCCCAGGCGCGGGATACGGTGCTGCGGACCCCAGGCCCCCAGGCTCCCAGGCTCCTAGGCTCCCAGGCGCGGGCTCGGGAGCTGAGGGCCCCAGGCTCCCAGGCTCCCAGGCTCCTAGGCGCGGGGTAGGGTGGTGCAGACCCCAGGCTCCCAGGCTCCCAGGCTCCCAGGCGCCGGCTCAGGTGCTGCGGACCCCAGGCTCCCAGGCTCCCAGGCTCCCAGGCGCGGGCTAGGGTGCTGCGGACCCCAGGCTCCCAGGCTCCCAGGCTCCCAGGCGCGGGCTAGGGTGCTGCGATCCCCAGGGCCCCAGCCTCCCAAACTCCCAGGCTCCCAGGCGTGGTCTAGGGTGCTGCGGACCCCAGAACCCAGGCTCCCAGGCTCCCAGGCTCCCAGGCGCTGCTAGGGTGCTGCCGACCCCATGCTCCCAGGCTCCCAGGGTCCCAGGCGCGGGCTCGTGTGCTGAGGATCCCAGGCTACCAGGCTCCCAGGCTCCCAGGCGAAGATCGAAAGCTGCTCAAAACCAGTATCCGGCCTCCCGTGCGTTTGCTCGGCAGATGCGTGCCCCAGGCTCCCAAGCGCGTGCTCGTGAGATGGGACCCCAAGGCTCATAGGCTAACAGGTGCGTTCTCGGGAGATTGTGCCCGCAGGCTCACAGGCTCCCAGGCGCGTGCTCGTGTGCTGCGCACCCCAGGCTCCCAGGCGCGTGCACGTGAGCTGGGAACCCAAGGCTCACAGGCTACCAGGCGCGGGATCGGGGGCTGGGCTTCACAGGCTCCCAGGCGCGGGCTCGTGTGCTGCGCACCCCAGGCTCCCATGCGCTGGCTCGTGAGCTGCATCTCCCTGGCTTCGAGTGCAGGCCCGGGAGCTGCCTCCCCGAGGTTCAAAGGCAACCAGGCGCGGGTTCCGGAGCTGCGGCCCCAGGATCCCAGGCTCGAGGCTCCCTGGCGCGGGCTAGGGTGCTGCGGACCCCAGGCCCCCAGCCTCCCAGGCTCCCAGGCTCCCAGGCGCGGACTCGTGTGCTGCGGACCCCAGGCTCCCAAGCGCGGGCTCGGGAGCTGAGGGCCCCAGGCCCCCAGCCTCCCAGGCTCCCAGGCTCCCAGGCGCGGGATAGGGTGCTGCGGACCCCAGGTCCCCAGGCTACCAGGCTCCCAGGCGCGGGCTCGTGTGCTGCGGAACCCAGGCTCCCAAGCGCGGGCTCGGGAGCTGAGGGCCCCAGGCTCCCAAGCACCCATGCTCCCAGGCTCCCAGGCGCGGGCTCAGGACCTGCGGACACCAGGCTCCCAAGCTCCCAGGCTCCCAGGCTCCCAGGCGCTGCTAGGGTGCTGCGGACCCCAGGCTCCCAGGCTCCCAGGCGCGGGCTCGGGTGCTGCGGACCCAAGGCCCCCAGCCTCCCAGGCTCCCATGCTCCCAGGCGCGGTCTATTGTGCTGCGGAGCCCAGACTCCCAGGCTCCCAGGCTCCCAGGCACCCAGGCGCTGCTAGGGTGCTGCGTACCCCAGGCTCCCAGGCTCCCAGGCGCGGGCTAGGGTGCTGCGGACCCCAGGCCCCCAGCCTCTCAGGCTCCCAGGCTCCCAGGCCCGGTCTATGGTGCTGCGGACCCCAGACTCCCAGGCTCCCAGGCTCCCAGGCTCCCAGGCGCGGGCTCGGGTGCTGCGGACCCCAGGCTCCCAGGCTCCCAGGCTCCCAGGCTCCCAGGCGCGGGCTCGGGAGCTGAGGGCCCCAGGCTCCCAGGCTCCCAGGCGCGGGCTAGGGTGCTGCGGACCCCAGGCCCCCAGCCTCCCAGGCTCCCAGGCTCCCAGGCTCCCAGGCGCGGGCTCGTGTGCTGCGGACCCCAGGCTCCCAAGCGCGGGCTCGGGAGCTGAGGGCCCCAGGCTCCCAGGCTCCCAGGCTCCTAGGCGCGGGCTCAGGTCCTGCGGACCCCAGGCTCCCAAGTTCCCAGGCTCCCAGGCTCCCAGGCGCTGCTAGGGTGCTGCGGACCCCAGGCTCCCAGGCTCCCAGGCGCGGGCTAGGGTGCTTTGGACCCCAGGCCCCCAGCCTCCCAGGCTCCCAGGCTCCCAGGCGCGGTCTATTGTGCTGCGGACCCCAGACTCCCAGGCTTCCAGGCTCCCAGGCTCCCAGGCGCTGCTAGGGTGCTGCGGACCCCAGGCTCCCAGGCTCCCAGGCTCCCAGGCTCCCAGGATCCCAGGCGCGGGCTCGTGTGCTGCGGACCCCAGGCTCCCAAGCACGGGCTCGGGAGCTGAGGGCCCCAGGCCCCCAGCCTCCCAGGCTCCCAGGCTCCCACGCACGGTCTATTGTGCTGCGGACCCCAGACTCCCAGGCTTCCAGGCTCCCAGGCTCCCAGGCGCTGCTAGGGTGCTGCGGACCCCAGGCTCCCAGGCTCCCAGGCTCCCAGGCTCCCAGGATCCCAGGCGCGGGCTCGTGTGCTGCGGACCCCAGGCTCCCAAGCACGGGCTCGGGAGCTGAGGGCCCCAGGCCCCCAGCCTCCCAGGCTCCCAGGCTCCCACGCACGGTCTATTGTGCTGCGGACCCCAGGCTCCCAGGCTCCCAGGCTCCCAGGCTCCCAGGATCCCAGGCGCGGGCTCGTGTGCTGCGGACCCCAGGCTCCCAAGCACGGGCTCGGGAGCTGAGGGCCCCAGGCCCCCAGCCTCCCAGTCTCCCAGGCTCCCAGGCGCGGGATAGGGTGCTGCGTACCCCAGGCCACCAGGCTCCCAGGCTCCCAGGCTCCCAGGCGCGGGCTCGGGAGCTGAGGGCCCCAGGCTCCCAGGCTCCCAGGCTCCTAGGCGCGGGGTAGGGTGGTGCGGACCCCAAGCTCCCATGCTCCCAGGCTCCCAGGCGCCGGCTCAGGTGCTGCGGACCCCAGGCTCCCAGGCTCCCAGGCTCCCAGGCTCACAGGCGTGGTCTAGGGTGCTGCGGACCCCAGACCCCAGGTTCCCAAGCTCCCAGGCTCCTAGGCGCGGGCTTGGGTGCTGGGGACCCCAGGCTCCCAGGCGCGGGCTCGTGAGCTGCATCTCCATGGCTTCGAGTGCAGGCCCGGGAGCTGTTTCCCCCAGGTTCAAAGGCAACCAGGTGCGGGCTCAGGTCCTGCGGACCCCAGGCTCCCAGGTTCCCAGGCGCGGGCTCGGGTGATGCGGACCCCAGGCTCCCAGCCTCCCAGGCTCCCAGGCTCCCAGGCTTGGGCTCGGGACCTAAGGGCCCCAGGCTCCCAGGCTCCCAGGCGCGGGCTAGGGTGCTGCGGACCCCAGGCCCCCAGCCTCCCAGGCTCCCAGGCTCCATGGCGCGGGCTCGTGTGCAGCGGACCCCAGGCTCCCAAGCGCGGGCTCGGGAGCTGATGGCCCCAGGCCCCCAGCCTCCCAGGCTCCCAGGCTCCCAGGCGCTGCTAGGGTGCTGCGGACCCCAGGCTCCCAGGCGCGGGCTAGGGTGCTGCGGACCCCAGGCCCCCAGCCTCCCAGGCTCCCAGGCTCCCAGGCGCGGTCTATGATGCTGCGGACCCCAGACTCCCAGGCTCCCAGCCTCCCAGGCTCCCAGGCTCCCAGGCGCGGGCTCGTGTGCAGCGGACCCCAGGCTCCCAAGCGCTGGATCGGGAGCTGATGGCCCCAGGCCCCCAGCCTCCCAGGCTCCCAGGCGCTGCTAGGGTGCTGCGGACCCCAGGCCCCCAGCCTCCCAGGCTCCCAGGCTCCCAGGCGCGTTCTATGGTGCTGCGGACCCCAGACTCCCAGGCTCCCAGGCGCTGCTAGGGTGCTGCGGACCCCAGGCCCCCAGTCTCCCAGGCTCCCAGGCTCCCAGGCGCGGGCTCGTGTGCTGCGGACCCCAGGTTCCCAAGCGCGGGCTCGGGCGCTGAGGGCCCCAGGCCCCCAGCCTCCCAGGCTCCCAGGCTCCCATTCTCCCAGGCGCTGCTAGGGTGCTGCGGACCCCAGGCCCCCAGGCTCCCAGGCGCGGGCTAGGGTGCTGCGGACCCCAGGCCCCCAGCCTCCCAGGCTCCCAGAATCCCAGGCGCGGTCTATGGTGCTGCGGACCCCAGACTCCCAGGCTCCCAGGCTCCCAGGCGCGGGCTCGTGTGCTGTGTACCCCAGGCTCCCAAGCGCGGGTTCGGGAGCTGAGGACCCCAGGCCCGCAGGCTCCCAGGCTCCCAGGCGCGGGATAGGGTGCTGCGGACCCCAGGTCCCCAGGCTCCCAGGCTCCCAGGCTCGGGCTCGTGTGCTGCGGACCCCAGGCTCCCAAGCGCGGGCTCGGGAGCTGAGGGCCCCAGGCTCCCAGGCTCCCAGGCTCCCAGGCTCCCATGCGCGGGCTCAGGTCCTGCGGACCCCAGACTCCCAGGCTCCCAGGCTCCCAGGCTCCCAGGCGCTGCTAGGGTGCTGCGGACCCCACGCTCCCAAGCGCGGGCTCAGGAGCTGGGGGCCCCAGGCCTCCAGGCTCGCAGTCTCCCAGGCTCCCAGGCGCGGGCTCAGGAGCTGAGGGCCCCAGGCTCCCAGGCTCCCACGCTCCTAGGCGCTGGGTAGGGTGGTGCGGACCCCAGGCTCCCAGGCTCCCAGGCTCCCAGGCGCGGGCTCAGGTGCTGCGGACCCCAGGCTCCAGGGTCCCAGGCTCCCAGGCGCGGGCTAGGGTGCTGCGTACCCCAGGCTCCCAGGCTCCCAGGCTCCCAAGCGCGTGCTCGGGTGCTGCGGACCCCAGGCCCCAGCCTCCCAAGCTCCCATGCACCCAGGCGTGGTCTAGGGTGATGCGGACCCCAGAACCCAGGCTCCCAGCTCCCAGGTTCCCAGGCCCTGCTAGGGTGCTGCCGACCCCATGCTCCCAGGCTCCCAGGCTCCCAGGCTCCCAGGCGCGGGCTCAGGTGCTGCGGACCCCAGACACCAGGCTCCCAGGCTCCCAGGCTCCTAGGCGCGGGCTCGTGAGCTGCATCTCCCTGGCTTCGAGTGCAGGCCCGGGAGCTGCCTCCCCCAGTTTCAAAGGCAACCAGGCGCGGGCTCAGGTCCTGCGGACCCCAGGCTCCTAGGCTCCCAGTCGCGGGCTCGGGTGCTGCGGACCCCAGGCTCCCAGGCTCCCAGGCTCCCAGGCGCGGGCTCGTGTGCTGAGGACCCCAGGCTACCAGGATCCCAGGCTCCCAGGCGAAGATCGAAAGCTGCTGAAAACCAGTATCCGGCCTCCCGTGCGTTTGCTCGGGAGATGCGTGCCCCAGGCTCCCAAGCGCGTGCTCGTGAGCTGAGTCCCCAAGGCTCATAGGCTAACAGGTGCGTTCTCGGGAGATTGTGCCCGCAGGCTCACAGGCTCCCAGGCGCGTGCTCGTGTGCTGCGCACCCCAGGCTCCCAGGCGCGTGCACGTGAGCTGGGACCCCAAGGCTCATAAGCTACCAGGCGCGGGATTGGGAGCTGGGCTTCACAGGCTCCCAGGCGCGGGCTCGTGTGCTGCGCACCCCAGGCTCCCAGGCTCACAGGCTCCCAGGCGCGGGCTAGGGTGCTGCGGACCCCAGGCTCCCAGGCTCCCAGGCACCCAGGCTCCAGGATTGGGTGCTGCGGACCCCATGCTCCCAGGCTCCCAGTCTCCCAGGCGCTGGCTCGGGTGCTGCGGACCCCAGGCTCCCAGGCTCCCAGGCTCCCAGGTTACCAGGCGCGGGCTAGGGTGCTTCGGACCCCAGGCTCCCAGGCTCCCAGGCTCCCAGGTTACCAGGCGCGGGCTAGGGTGCTTCGGACCCCAGGCCCCCAGCCTCCCAGGCTCCCAGTCTCCCAGGCGCGGGATAGGGTGCTACGGATCCCAGGTCCCCAGGCTCCCAGGCTCCCAGGTGCGGGCTCGTGTGCTGCGGACCACAGGCTCCCAAGCGCGGGCTCGGGAGCTGAGGGCCCCAGGCCCCCAGCCTCCCAGGCTCCCAGGCTCCCAGGCGCGGTCTATAGTGCTGCGGATCCCAGACTCCCAGGCTCCCAGGCTCCCAGGCGCGGGCTCGTGTGCTGCGGACCCAGGGCTCCCAAGCGCGGGCTCGGGAGCTGAGGGCCCCAGGCCCCCAGCCTCCCAGGCTCCCAGGCTCCCAAGCTCCCAGGCGCTGCTAGGGTGCTGCGGAACCCAGGCTCCCAGGCTCCCAGGCGCGGGCTAGGGTGCTGCGGACCCCAGGCCCCCAGCCTCCCAGGCTCCAAGGCTCCCAGGCGCAGTCTATGGTGCTGCGGACCCCAGACTCCCAGGCTCCCAGGCGCGGGCTCGTGTGCTCTGGACCCCAGGCTCCCAAGCGCGGGCTCGGGAGCTGAGGGCCCCAGGCCCCCAGCCTCCCAGGCTCCCAGGCTCCCAGGCGCGGGATAGGGTACTGCGGACCCCAGGTCCCCAGGCTCCCAGGCTCCCAGGTGCAGGCTCGTGTGCTGCGGACCCCAGGCTCCCAAGCGCGGGCTCGGGAGCTGAGGGCCTCAGGCTCCCAGGCTCCCAGGCTCCCAGGCGCGGGTTGAGGTCCTGCGGACCCCAGGCTCCCAAGCTCCCAGGCTCCCAGGCTCCCAGGCGCTGCTAGGGTGCTGCGGACCCCAGGCTCCCAGGCTCCCAGGCGCGGGCTAGGGTGCTGCGGACCCCAGGCCCCCAGCCTCCCAGGCTCCCAGGCTCCCAGGCGCGGTCTATGGTGCTGCGCACCCCAGACTCCAAGGCTCCCAGGCTCCCAGGCGCTGCTAGGGTGCTGCGGACCCCAGGCTCCCAGGCTCCCAGGCGCGGGCTAGGGTGCTGCGGACCCCAGACTCCCAGGCTCCCAGGCTCCCAGGCTCCCAGGCGCGTGCTCGGGTGCTGCGGACCCCAGGCTCCCAGGCTCCCAGTCTCCCAGGCGCGGGCTCGGGAGCTGAGGGCCCCAGGCTCCCAGGCTCCCAGGCTCCCAGGCTTCCAGGCGCGTGCTCGGGTGCTGCGGACCCCAGGCTCCCAGGCTCCCAGGCTCCCAAGCGCGGGCTCGGGAGCTGAGGGCCCCAGGCTCCCAGGCTCCCAGGTTCCCAGGCTCCCAGGCGCGGGCTCGTGTACTGAGGACCCCAGGCTCCCAAGCGCGGGCTCGGGAGCTGAGGGCCCCAGGCTCCCAGGCTCCCAGGCTCCCAGGCTCCCAGGCGCGGGCTCAGGTCCTGCGGACCCCAGGCTCCCAAGCTCCCAGGCTCCCAGGCTCCCAGGCGCTGCTAGGGTGCTGTGGAACCCAGGCCCCCAGCCTCCCAGGCTCCCAGGCTCCCAGGCTCCCAGGCGCGTGTTCGTGTGCTGCGCACCCCAGGCTCCCATGCGCTGGCTCGTGAGCTGCATCTCCCTGGCTTCGAGTGCAGGCCCGGGAGCTGCCTCCCCCAGGTTCAAAGGCAACCAGGCGCGGGTTCCGGAGCTGCGGTCCCAGGATCCCAGGGTCCCAGGCTCGCAGGCGCGGGCTCAGGTCCTGCGGACCCCAGGCTCACAAGCTCCCAGGCTCCCAGGCTCCCAGGCGCTGCTAGGGTGCTGCGGACCCCAGGCTCCCAGGCTCCCAGGCTCCCAGGCGCGGGCTAGGGTGCTGCGGACCCCAGGCCCCCAGGCTCCCAGGCTCCCAGGCTCCCAGGCGCGGGCTCGGGAACTGAGGGTCCCAGGCCCCCAGCCTCCCAGGCTCCCAGGCTCCCAGGCGCGGGATAGGGTGCTGCGGACCCCAGGCCCCCAGGCTCCCAGGCTCCCAGGCTCCCAGGCGCGGGCTCGGGAGCTGAGGGCCCCAGGCTCCCAGGCTCCCAGGCTCCTAGGCGCGGGGTAGGGTGGTGCGGACCCCAGGCTCCCAGGCTCCCAGGCTCCCAGGCGCCGGCTCAGGTGCTGCGGACCCCAGGCTCCCAGGCTCCCAGGCGCGGGCTAGGGTGCTGCGTACCCCAGGCTCCCAGGCTCCCAGGCGCGGGCTAGGGTGCTGCGGACCCCAGGTCCCCAGCCTCCCAAACTCCCAGGCTCCCAGGCGTGGTCTAGGGTGCTGCGGACCCCAGAACCCAGGCTCCCAGGCTCCCAGGCTCCCAGGCGCTGCTAGGGTGCTGCCGACCCCATGCTCCCAGGCTCCCAGACTCCCAGGCTCCCAGGCTCCCATGGTCCCAGGCGCGGGCTCGTGTGCTGAGGATCCCAGGCTACCAGGCTCCCAGGCTCCCAGGCGAAGATCGAAAGCTGCTGAAAACCAGTATCCGGCCTCCCGTGCATTTGCTCGGGAGATGCGTGCCCCAGGCTCCCTAGCGCGGGCTCGTGAGCTGGGACCCCAAGGCTCATAGGCTAACAGGTGCGTTCTCGGGAGATTGTGCCCGCAGGCTCACAGGCTCCCAGGCGCGTGCTCGTGTGCTGCGCACCCCAGGCTCCCAGGCGCGTGCACGTGAGCTGGGACCCCAAGGCTCACAGGCTACCAGGCGCGGGATCGGGGGCTGGGCTTCACAGGCTCCCAGGCGCGGGCTCGTGTGCTGCGCACCCCAGGCTCCCAGGCGCTGGCTCGTGAGCTGCATTTCCCTGGCTTCGAGTGCAGGCCCGGGAGCTGCCTCCCCCAGGTTCAAAGGCAACCAGGCGCGGGTTCCGGAGCTGCGGCCCCAGGATCCCAGGCTACCAGGCGCGGGCTAGGGTGCTGCGGACCCCAGACCCCCAGCCTCCCAGGCTCCCAGGCTCCCAGGCGCGGGCTCGTGTGCTGCGGACCCCAGGCTCCCGAGCGCGGGCTCGGGAGCTGAAGGCCCCAGGCCCCCAGCCTCCCAGGCTCCCAGGCTCCCAGGCGCGGGATAGGGTGCTGCGGACACCAGGCCACCAGGCTCCCAGGCTCCCAGGCTCCCAGGCGCGGGCTCGGGAGCTGAGGGCCCCAGGCTCCCAGGCTCCCAGGCTCCTAGGCGCGGGGTAGGATGGTGTGGACCCCAGGCTCCCAGGCTCCCAGGCTCACAGGCGTGGTCTAGGGTGCTGCGGACCCCAGACCCCAGGCTCCCAGGCTCCCAGGCTCCTAGGCGCGGGCTTGGGTGCTGGGGTCCCCAGGCTCCCAGGCGAGGGCTCGTGAGCTGCATCTCCCTGGCTTCGAGTGCAGGCCAGGGAGCTGCTTCCCCCAGGTTCAAAGGCAACCAGGCGCGGGCTCAGGTCCTGCGGACCCCAGGCTCCCAGGCTCCCAGGCGCGGGCTCGGGTGCTGCGGACCCCAGGCTCCCAGCCTCCCAGGCTCCCAGGCTCCCAGGCTCCCAGGCGCGGGCTCGGGAGCTGAGGGCCCCAGGCTCCCAGGCTCCCAGGCGCGGGCTAGGGTGCTGCGGACCCCAGGCCCCAGCCTCCCAGGCTCCCAGACTCCCAGGCTCCCAGGCGCTGCTAGGGTGCTGCGGACCCCAGGCTCCCAGGCTCCCAGGCGCGGGCTAGGTTGCTGCGGACACCAGGCCCCCAGCCTCCCAGGCTCCCAGGCTCCCAGGCGCGGTCTATGGTGCTGCGGACCCCAGACTCCCAGGCTCCCAGGCTCCCAAGCTCCCAGGCGCTGCTAGGGTGCTGTGGACCCCAGGCCCCCAGCCTCCCAGGCTGCCAGGCTCCCAGGCGCGTTCTATGTTGCTGCGGACCCCAGACTCCCAGGCTCCCAGGCTCCCAGGCGCTGCTAGGGTGCTGCGGACCCCAGGCCCCCAGCCTCCCAAGCTCCCAGGCTCCCAGGCGCTGGCTCGTGTGCTGCGGACCCCAGGCTCCCAAGCGCGGGCTCGGGCGCTGAGGGCCCCAGGCTCCCAGCCTCCCAGGCTCCCAGGCTCCCAGGCTCCCAGGGGCTGCTAGGGTGCTGCGGACCCCAGGCTCCCAGGCTCCCAGGCGCGGGCTAGGGTGCTGCGGACCCCAGGCCCCCAGCCTCCCAGGCTCCCAGGATCCCTGGCGCGGTCTATGGTGATGCGGACCCCAGACTCCCAGGCTCCCAGGCGCGGGCTCGTGTGCTGCGGACCCCAGGCTCCCAAGCGCGGGCTCGGGAGCTGAGTGCCCCAGGCTCCCAGGGTCCCAGGTTCCCAGGCTTGGGCTAGGGTGCTGCGGACCCCAGGCTCCCAGTCTCCCAGGCTCCCAGGCTCCCAGGCGCGGTCTATTGTGCTGCGGACCCCAGACTCCCAGGCTCCCAGGCTCCCAGGCTCCCAGGCGCGGGATAGGGTGCTGCGGACCCCAGGCCCCCAGCCTCCCAGGCTCCCAGGCTCCCAGGCGCGGGCTCGGGAGCTGAGGGCCCCAGGCTCCCAGGCTCCCAGGCGCCCAGGCGCGGGCTCAGGTCCTGCGGACCCCAGGATCCCAAGCTCCCAGGCTCCCAGGCTCCCAGGCGCTGCTACAGTGCTGCGGACCCCAGGCTCCCAGGCTCCCAGGCGCGGGCTAGTGTGCTGCGGACCCCAGGCCCCCAGCCTCCCAGGCTCCCAGGCTCCCAAGCGCGGTCTATGGTGCTGCGGACCCCAGACTCCCTGGCTCCCAGGCTCCCAGGCTCCCAGGCGCTGCTAGGGTGCTGCGGACCCCAGGCTACCAGGCTCCCAGGCGCGGGCTTGGGTGCTGCGGATCCCAGGCTCCCAGGCGCGGGCTCGTGAGCTGCATCTCCCTGGCTTCGAGTGCAGGCCCGGGAGCTGCCTCCCCCAAGTTCAAAGGCAACCAGGCGCGGGCTCAGGTCCTGCGGACCCCAGGCTCCCAGGCTCCCAGGCGCGGGCTCGGGTGCTGCGTACCCCAGGCTCCCAGGCTCCCAGGCTCCCAGGCGCGGGCTCGGGAGCTGAGGGCCCCAGGCTTCCAGGCTCCCAGGCGCGGGCTCGTGTGCTGCGGACCCCAGGCTCCCAAGCGCGGGCTCGGGACCTGAAGGCCCCAGGCCCCCAGCCTCCCAGGCTCCCAGGCTCCCAAGCTCCCAGGCGCTGCTAGGGTGCTGCGGACCCCAGGCTCCCAGGCTCCCAGGCGCGGGCTAGGGTGCTGCGGACCCCAGGCCCCCAGCCTCCCAGGCTCCCAGGCTCCCAGGCACGGTATATGGTGCTGCGGACCCCAGACTCCTAGGCTCCCAGGCTCCCAGGCGCGGGCTCGTGTGCTGCGGACCCCAGGCTCCCAGGCGCGTGCACGTGAGCTGGGACCCCAAGGCTCATAAGCTACCAGGCGCGGGATTGGGAGCTGGGCTTCACAGGCTCCCAGGCGCGGGCTCGTGTGCTGCGCACCCCAGGCTCCCAGGCTCACAGGCTCCCAGGCGCGGGCTAGGGTGCTGCGGACCCCAGGCTCCCAGGCTCCCAGGCACCCAGGCTCCAGGATTGGGTGCTGCGGACCCCATGCTCCCAGGCTCCCAGTCTCCCAGGCGCGGGCTCGGGTACTGCGGACCCCAGGCTCCCAGGCTCCCAGGCTCCCAGGTTACCAGGCGCGGGCTAGGGTGCTTCGGACCCCAGGCTCCCAGGCTCACAGGCTCCCAGGTTACCAGGCGCGGGCTAGGGTGCTTCGGACCCCAGGCCCCCAGCCTCCCAGGCTCCCAGTCTCCCAGGCGCGGGATAGGGTGCTACGGATCCCAGGTCCCCAGGCTCCCAGGCTCCCAGGTGCGGGCTCGTGTGCTGCGGACCACAGGCTCCCAAGCGCGGGCTCGGGAGCTGAGGGCCCCAGGCCCCCAGGCTCCCAGGCTCCCAGGCGCGGTCTATGGTGCTGCGGATCCCAGACTCCCAGGCTCCCAGGCTCCCAGGCGCGGGCTCGTGTGCTGCGGACCCCAGGCTCCCAAGCGCGGGCTCGGGAGCTGAGGGCCCCAGGCCCCCAGCCTCCCAGGCTCCCAAGCTCCCAGGCGCTGCTAGGGTGCTGCGGACCCCAGGCTCCCAGGCTCCCAGGCGCGGGCTAGGGTGCTGCGGACCCCAGGCCCCCAGCCTCCCAAGCTCCAAGGCTCCCAGGCGCGGGATAGGGTGCTGCGGACCCCAGGCCCCCAGCCTCCCAGGCTCCCAAGCTCCCAGGCGCTGCTAGGGTGCTGCGGAACCCAGGCTCCCAGGCTCCCAGGCGCGGGTTGAGGTCCTGCGGACCCCAGGCTCCCAAGCTCCCAGGCTCCCAGGCTCCCAGGCGCTGCTAGGGTGCTGCGGACCCCAGGCTCCCAGGCTCCCAGGGGCGGGCTAGGGTGCTGCGGACCCCAGGCCCCCAGCCTCCCAGGCTCCCAGGCTCCCAGGCGCGGTCTATGGTGCTGCGGACCCCAGACTCCAAGGCTCCCAGGCTCCCAGGCGCTGCTAGGGTGCTGCGGACCCCAGGCTCCCAGGCTCCCAGGCGCGGGCTAGGGTGCTGCGGACCCCAGACTCCCAGGCTCCCAGGCTCCCAGGCTCCCAGGCGCGTGCTCGGGTGCTGCGGACCCCAGGCTCCCAGGCTCCCAGTCTCCCAGGCGCGGGCTCGGGAGCTGAGGGCCCCAGGCTCCCAGGCTCCCAGGCTCCCAGGCTTCCAGGCGCGTGCTCGGGTGCTGCGGACCCCAGGCTCCCAGGCTCCCAGGCTCCCAGGCGCGGGCTCGGGAGCTGAGGGCCACAGGCTCCCAGGCTCCCAGACTCCTAGGCGCGGGGTAGGGTGGTGCGGACCCCAGGCTCCCTGGCTCCCAGGCTCGGGCACAGGGGCTGCGGACACCAGGCTCCCAGGCTCCCAGGCTCCCAGGCGCGGGCTAGGGTGCTGCGTACCCCAGGCTCCCAGGCTCCCAGGCTCCCAGGCTCGGGCTAGGGTGCTGCGGACCCCTGGTCGCAGCCTCCCAAGCTCCCAGGCTCCCAGGCGTGGTCTAAGGTGCTGCGGACCCCAGAACCCAGGCTCCCAGGCTCCCCGGCTCCCAAGCGCGGGCTCGTGTGCTGAGGATCCCAGGCTACCAGGCTCCCAGGCTCCCAGGCGAAGATCGAAAGCTGCTGAAAACCAGTATCCGGCCTCCCGTGCGTTTGCTCGGGAGATGCGTGCCCCAGGCTCCCAAGCGCGTGCTCGTGAGCTGGGACCCCAAGGCTCATAGGCTAACAGGTGCGTTCTCGGGAGATTGTGCCCGCAGGCTCACAGGCTCCCAGGCGCGTGCTCGTGTGCTGCGCACCCCAGGCTCCCAGGCGCGTGCACGTGAGCTGGGACCCCAGGCTCACAGGCTACCAGGCGCGGGATCGGGGGCTGGGCTTCACAGGCTCCCAGGCACGGGCTCGTGTGCTGCGCACCCCAGGCTCCCATGCGCTGGCTCGTGAGCTGCATCTCCCTGGCTTCGAGTGCAGGCCCGGGAGCTGCCTCCCCCAGGTTCAAAGGCAACCAGGCGCGGGTTCCGGAGCTGCGGCCCCAGGATCCCAGGCTCCCAGGCTCCCAGGCGCGGGCTCGGGAGCTGAGGGCCACAGGCCCCCAGCCTCCCAGGCTCCCAGGCTCCCAGGCGCGGGATAGGGTGCTGCGGACCCCAGGCCACCAGGCTCCCCGGCTCACAGGCTCACAGGCGTGGTCTAGGGTGCTGCGGACCCCAGACACCAGGCTCCCAGGCTCCCAGGCTCCTAGGCGCGGGCTCGTGAGCTGCATCTCCCTGGCTTCGAGTGCAGGCCCGGGAGCTGCCTCCCCCAGTTTCAAAGGCAACCAGGCCCGGGCTCAGGTCCTGCGGACCCCAGGCTCCTAGGCTCCCAGTCGCGGGCTCGGGTGCTGCGGACCCCAGGCTCCCAGGCTCCCAGGCTCCCAGGCGCGGGCTTGTGTGCTGCGGACCCCAGGCTCCCAGGCTCCCAGGCTCGCAGGCTCGCAGGCGCGGGCTCGGGAGCTGAGGGCCCCAGGCTCCCAGGCTCCCAGGCTCCCAGGCGCGGGCTCAGGTCCTGCGAAACCCAGGCTCCCAAGCTCCCAGGCTCCCAGGCTCCCAGGCGCTGCTAGGGTGCTGCGGACCCCAGGCTCCCAGGCTCCCAGTCGCGGGCTAGGGTGCTGCGGACCCCAGGCCCCCAGCCTCCCAGGCTCCCAGGCTCCCAGGCGCGGTCTATTGTGCTGCGGACCCCAGGCTCCCAGGCTCCCAGGCGCGGGATAGGGTGCTGCGGACCCCAGGCCCCCAGGCTCCCGGGCTCCCAGGCTCCCAGGCGCGGGCTCGGGATCTGAGGGCCCCAGGCCCCCAGCCTCCCAGGCTCCCAGGCTCCCAGGCGCGGGATAGGGTGCTGCGGACCCCAGTTACCCAGGCTCCCAGGCTCCCAGGCTCCCAGGCGCGGGCTCGGGAGCTGAGGGCCCCAGGCTCCCAGGCTCCCAGGCGCGGGGTAGGCTGGTGCGGACCCCAAGCTCCCAGGCTCCCAGGCTCCCAGGCGCCGGCTCAGGTGCTGCGGACCCCAGGCTCCCAGGCTCCCAGGCGCGGGCTAGGGTGCTGCGTACCCCAGGCCCCCAGCCTCCCAGGCTCCCAGGCTCCCAGGCACTGCTACGGTGCTGCCTACCCCATGCTCCCAGGCTCCCAGGCGCGGGCTCGTGTGCTGAGGATCCCAGGCACCCAGGCTCCCAGGCTCCCAGGCGAAGATCGAAAGCTGCTGAAAACCAGTATCCGGCCTCCCGTGCGTTTGCTCGGGAGATGCGTGCCCCAGGCTCCCAAGCGCGTGCTCGTGAGCTGGGACCCCAAGGCTCATAGGCTAACAGGTGCGTTCTCGGGAGATTGTGCCCGCAGGCTCACAGGCTCCCAGGCGCGTGCTCGTGTGCTGCGCACCCCAGGCTCCCAGGCGCGTGCACGTGAGCTGGGACCCCAAGGCTCACAGGCTACCAGGCGCGGGATCGGGAGCTGGGATTCAGAGGCTCCCAGGCGCGGGCTCGTGTGCTGCGCACCCCAGGCTCCCATGCGCTGCCTCGTGAGCTGCATCTCCCTGGCTTCGAGTGCAGGCCCGGGAGCTGCCTCCCCCAGGTTCAAAGGCAACAAGGGGCGGGTTCCGGAGCTGCGGCCCCAGGGTCCCAGGCTCCCAGGCTCCCAGGCGCGGGCTCAGGTCCTGCGGACCCCAGGCTCCCAAGCTCCCAGGCTCCCAGGCGCTGCTAGGGTGCTGCGGACCCCAGGCTCCCAGGCTCCCAGGCTCCCATGTTACCAGGCGCGGGCTAGGGTGCTTCGGACCCCTGGCTCCCAGGCTCCCAGGCTCCCAGGCGCGGGCTAGGGTGCTGCGGACCCCAGGCCCCCAGTCTCCCAGGCTCCCAGGCTCGCAGGCGCGGGCTCGGGAGCTGAGGGCCCCAGGCTCCCAGGCTCCCAGGCTCCCAGACGCGGGCTAGGGTGCTGCGTACCCCAGGCTCCCAGGCTCCCAGGCGCGGGCTCGGGTGCTGCGGACCACAGACTCCCAGGCTCCCAGGCTCCCAGGCGCGGGCTCGTGTGCTGCGGACCCCAGGCTCCCGTGCGCGGGCTCGGGAGCTGAGGGCCCCAGACTCCCAGGCTCACAGGCTCCCAGGCGCGGGCTCAGGTCCTGCGGACCCCAGGCTCCCAAGCTCCCAGGCTCCCAGGCTCCCAGGCGCTGCTAGGGTGCTGCGGACCCCAGGCTCCCAGGCTCCCAGGCGCGGGCTAGGGTGCTGCGGACCCCAGGCCCCCAGTCTCCCAGGCTCCCAGGCGCGGTCTATTGAGCTGCGGACCCCAGACTCCCAGGCTCCCAGGCTCCCAGGCTCCCAAGCGCGGGATAGGGTGCTGCGGACCCCAGGCCCCCAGGCTCCAAGGCTCCCAGGCTCCCAGGCGCGGGCTCGGGAGCTGAGGGCCCCAGGCTCCCAGGCTCCCAGGCGCGGGCTAGGGTGCTGCGGATCCCAGGCCCCCAGCTTCCCAGGCTCCCAGGCTCCCAGGCGCGGGCTCGTGTGCTGCGGACCCCAGGCTCCCAATCGCGGGCTCGGGAGCTGAGGGCCCCAGGCTCCCAGGCTCCCAGGCTCCCAGGCTCCCAGGCGCGGGCTCAGGTCCTGCGGACCCCAGGCTCCCAAGCTCCCAGGCTCCCAGGCTCCCAGGCGCTGCTAGGGTGCTGCGGAACCCAGGCTCCCAGGCTCCCAGGCTCCTAGGCGCTGGGTAGGGTGGTGCGGACCCCAGGCTCCCAGGCTACCAGGCTCCCAGGCGCGGGCTCAGGTGCTGCGGACCCCAGGCTCCCAGGCTCCCAGGCGCGTCCTCGGGTGCTGCGGACCCCAGGTCCCAGCCTCCCAAGCTCACATGCACCCAGGCGTGGTCTAGGGTGATGCGGACCCCAGAACCCATGCTCCCAGGCTCCCAGGATCCCAGGCGCGGGCTCGTGTGCTGAGGACCCCAGGCACCCAGGCTCCCAGGCTCCCAGGCGAAGATCGAAAGCTGCTGAAAACCAGTATCCGGCCTCCCGTGCGTTTGCTCGGGAGATGCGTGCCCCAGGCTCCCAGGCGCGTGCACGTGAGCTGGGACCCCAAGGCTCACAGGCTACCAGGCGCGGGATCGGGAGCTGGGATTCAGAGGCTCCCAGGCGCGGGCTCGTGTGCTGCGCACCCCAGGCTCCCATGCGCTGCCTCGTGAGCTGCATCTCCCTGGCTTCGAGTGCAGGCCCG
The DNA here is from genome assembly GCF_963930625.1 of Muntiacus reevesi. NCBI lineage: Eukaryota > Metazoa > Chordata > Mammalia > Artiodactyla > Cervidae > Muntiacus > Muntiacus reevesi. The sequence continues at coordinate 33,046 of NC_089255.1, read as the reverse complement.
GGAGCTGCCTCCCCCAGGTTCAAAGGCAACAAGGCGCGGGTTCCGGAGCTGCGGCCCCAGGGTCCCAGGCTCCCAGGCTCGGGCTCAGGTCCTGCGGACCCCAGGCTCCCAAGCTCCCAGGCTCCCAGGCTCCCATGCGCTGCTAGGGTGCTGCGGACCCCAGGCTCCCAGGCTCCCAGGCTCCCATGTTACCAGGCGCGGGCTAGGGTGCTTCGGACCCCTGGCTCCCAGGCTCCCAGGCTCCCAGGCGCGGGCTAGGGTGCTGCGGACCCCAGGCCCCCAGGCTCCCAGGCTCCCAGGCTCCCAGGCGCGGGCTCGGGTGCTGTGGACCCCAGACTCCCAGGCTCCCAGGCTCCCAGGCGCGGGCTCGTGTGCTGCGGACCCCAGGCTCCCGTGCGCGGGCTCGGGAGCTGAGGGCCCCAGGCTCCCAGGATCCCAGGCTCCCAGGCGCGGGCTCAGGTCCTGCGGACCCCAGGCTCCCAAGCTCCCAGGCTCCCAGGCTCCCAGGCGCTGCTAGGGTGCTGCGGACCCCAGGCCCCCAGTCTCCCAGGCTCCCAGGCGCGGTCTATTGAGCTGCGGACCCCAGACTCCCAGGCTCCCAGGCTCCCAGGCTCCCAGGCGCGGGCTCGGGAGCTGAGGGCCCCAGGCCCCCAGCCTCCCATGCTCCCAAGCTCCCAGGCGCGGGATAGGGTTCTGCGGACCCCAGGCCCCCAGGCTCCAAGGCTCCCAGGCTCCCAGGCGTGGGCTCGGGAGCTGAGGGCCCCAGGCTCCCAGGCTCCCAGGCTCCTAGGTGCGGAGTAGGGTGCTGCGGACCCCAGGCCCCCAGGCTCCAAGGCTCCCAGGCTCCCAGGCGCGGGCTAGGGTGCTGCGGACCCCAGGCCCCCAGGCTCCCAGGCTCCCAGGTTCCCAGGCGCGGGCTCAGGTCGTTTGGACCCCAGGCTCCCAAGCTCCCAGGCTCCCAGGCTCCCAGTCTCCCAGGCGCTGCTAGGGTGCTGCAGACCCCAGGCTCCAAGGCTCCCAGGCGTGGTCTATGGTGCTGCGGACCCCAGACTCCCAGGCTCCCAGGCTCCCAGGCTCCCAGGCGCTGCTAGGGTGCTGCGGACCCCAGACTCCCAGGCTCCCAGGCGCGGGCTCGTGAGCTGCATCTCCCTGGCTTCGAGTGCAAGCCCGGGAGCTGCCTCCCCCAGGTTCAAAGGCAACCAGGCGCGGGCTCAGGTCCTGCAAACCCCAGGATCCCAGGCTCCCAGGCGCGGGCTCGGGTGCTGCGTACCCCAGGCTCCCAGGATCCCAGGCTCCCAGGCGCGGGCTCGGGAGCTGAGGGCCCCAGGCTCCCAGGCTCCCTGGCGCGGGCTAGGGTGCTGCGGACCCCAGGCCCCCAGCCTCCCAGGCTCCCAGGCTCCCAGGCGCGGGCTCGTGTGCTGCGGACCCCAGGCTCCCAAGCGCGGGCTCGGGAGCTGAGGGCCCCAGGCCCCCAGCCTCCCAGGCTCCCAGGCTCCCAGGCTCCCAGGCGCTGCTAGGGTGCTGCGGACCCCAGGCCCCAGCCTCCCAGGCTCCCAGGCTCCCAGGCGCGGTCTATGGTGCTGCGGACCCCAGACTCCCAGGATCCCAGGCTCCCAGGCGCGGGATCGTGTGCTGCGGACCCCAGGCTCCCAAGCGCGGGCTCGGGAGCAGAGGGCCCCAGGCCCCCAGCCTCCCAGGCTCCCAGGCGCGGGATAGCGTGCTGCGGACCCCAGGTCCCCAGGCTCCCAGGCTCCCAGGCGCGGGCTCGTGTGCTGCGGACCCCAGGCTCCCAAGCTCGGGCTCCGGAGCTGAGGGCCCCAGGCTCCCAGGCTCCAGGCTCCCAGGCGCGGGCTCAGGTCCTGCGGACCCCAGGCTCCCAAGCTCCCAGGCTCCCAGGCTCCCAGGCGCTGCTAGGGTGCTGCGGAACCCAGGCTCCCAGGCTCCCAGGCGCGGGCTAGGGTGCTGCGGACCCCAGGCCCCCAGCCTGCCAGGCTCCCAGGCTCCCAGGCGCGGTCTATGGTGCTGCGGACCCCAGACTCCCAGGCTCCCAGGCTCCCAGGCTCCCAGGCGCTACTAGGGTGCTGCGGACCCCAGGCTCCCAGGCTCGCAGGCGCGGGCTACGTGCTGCGGACCCCAGGCCCCCAGGCTCCCAGGCTCTCAGGCGCGTGCTCGGGTGCTGCGGACCCCAGGCTCCCAGGCTCCCAGGCTCCCAGGCGCGGGCTCGGGAGCTGAGGGCCCCAGGCTCCCAGCCTCCCAGGCGCGGGCTAGGGTGCTGCGGATCCCAGTCCCCCAGCTTCCCAGGCTCCCAGGCTCCCAGGCTCCCAGGCGCGGGCTCGTGTGCTGCGGACCCCAGGCTCCCAAGCGCGGGCTCGGGAGCTGAGGGCCCCAGGCTCCCAGGCTCCCAGGCTCCCAGGCGCGGGCTCAGGTCCTGGGGACCCCAGGCTCCCAAGCTCCCAGGCTCCCAGGCTCCCAGGCACTGCTAGGGTGCTGCGGACCCCAGGCCCCCAGTCTCCCAGGCTCCCAGGCTCCCAGGCGCGGTCTATTGTGCTGCGGACCCCAGACTCCCAGGCTCCCAGGCTCCCAGGCACGGGCTCGGGAGCTGAGGGCCCCAGGCCCCCAGCCTCCCAGGCTCCCAAGCTCCCAGGCGCGGGATACGGTTCTGCGGACCCCAGGCCCCCAGGCTCCAAGGCTCCCAGGCTCCCAGGCGCGGGCTCGGGAGCTGAGGGCCCCAGGCTCCCAGGCTCCCTGGCGCGGGCTAGGGTGCTGCGGACCCCAGGCCCCCAGCCTCCCAGGCTCCCAGGCTCCCTGGCGCGGGCTAGGGTGCTGCGGACCCCAGGCCCCCAGCCTCCCAGGCTGCCAGGATCCCAGGCGCGGGCTCGTGTGCTGAGGACCCCAGGCTCCCAGGCTCCCAGGCTCCCAGGCGAAGATCGAAAGCTGCTGAAAACCAGTATCCGGCCTCCCGTGCGTTTGCTCGGGAGATGCGTGCCCCAGGCTCCCTAGCGCGTGCTCGTGAGCTGGGACCCCAAGGCTCATAGGCTAACAGGTGCGTTCTCGGGAGATTGTGCCCGCAGGCTCACAGGCTCCCAGGCGCGTGTTCGTGTGCTGCGCACCCCAGGCTCCCAGGCGCGTGCACGTGAGCTGGGACCCCAAGGCTCACAGGCTACCAGGCGTGGGATCGGGAGCTGGGCTTCACAGGCTCCCAGGCGCGGGCTCGTGTGCTGTGCACCCCAGGCTCCCATGCGCTGGCTTGTGAGCTGCATCTCCCTGGCTTCGAGTGCAGGCCCGGAAGCTGCCTCCCCCAGGCTCCCAGGCTCGCAGACGCGGGCTCAGGTCCTGCGGACCCCAGGCTCCCAAGCTCCCAGGCTCCCAGGCTCCCAGGCGCTGCTAGGTTGCTGCGGACCCCAGGCTCCCAGGCTCCCAGGTTACCAGGCGCGGGCTAGAGTGCTTCGGACCCCTGGCTCCCAGGCTCCCAGGCTCCCAGGCGCGGGCTAGGGTGCTGCGGACCCCAGGCCCCCAGGCTCCCAGGCTCCCAGGCTCGCAGGCGGGGGCTCGGGAGCTGAGGGCCCCAGGCTCCCAGGCTCCCAGGCTCCCAGGCGCGGTCTAGGGTGCTGCGTACCCCAGGCTCCCAGGCTCCCAGGCGCGGGCTCGGGTGCTGCGGACCCCAGACTCCCAGGCTCCCAGGCGCGGGCTCGTGTGCTGCAGACCCCAGGCTCCCAAGCGCGGGCTCGGGAGCTGAGGGCCCCAGGCCCCCAGCCTCCCAGTCTCCCAGGCTCCCAGGCTCCCAGGCGCTGCTAGGGTGCTGCGGACCCCAGGCTCCCAGGCTCCCAGGCGCGGGCTAGGGTGCTGCGGACCCCAGGCCCCCAGCCTCCCAGGCTCCCAGGATCCCAGGCGCGGTCTATGGTGCTGCGGACCCCAGACTCCCAGGCTCCCAGGCTCCCAGGCGCGGGCTCGTGTGCTGCGTACCCCAGGCTCCCAAGCGCGGGCTTTGGAGCTGAGGGCCCCAGGCCCCCAGCCTCCCAGGCTCCCAGGCTCCCAGGCGCGGGATAGGGTGCTGCGGACCCCAGGTCCCCAGGCTCCCAGGCTCCCAGGCGCGGGCTCGTGTGCTGCGGACCCCAGGCTCCCAAGCGCGGGCTCGGGAGCTGAGGGCCCCAGGCCCCCAGCCTCCCAGGCTCCAAGGCTCCCAGGCTCCCAGGCGCTGCTGGGGTGCTCCGGACCCCAGGCTCCCAGGCTCCCAGGCGCGGGCTAGGGTGCTGTGGACCCCAGGCCCCCAGCCTCCCAGGCTCCCAGGCTCCCAGGCGCGGTCTATGGTGCTGCGGACCACAGACTCCCAGGCTCCCAGACTCCCAGGCTCCCAGGCGCGGGCTCCTGTGCTGCGGACCCCAGGCTCCCAAGCGCAGGCTCGGGAGCTGTGGGCCCTAGGCCCCCAGGCTCCCATCCTCCCAGGCTCCCTGGCTCCCAGGCGCGGGCTCGGGTGCTGCGGACCCTAGGCTCCCAAGCTCCCAGGCTCCCAGGCTCCCAGGCTCTGCTAGGGTGCTGCGGACCCCACGCTCCCAAGCGCGGGCTCTGGAGCTGGGGGCCCCAGGCCTCCAGGCTCCCAGGCTCCCAGGCGCGGGCTCGGGAGCTGAAGGCCCCAGGCTCCCAGGCTCCCAGGCGCGGGCTCGGGTGCTGCGGACCCTAGGCTCCCAAGCTCCCAGGCTCCCAGGCGCTGCTAGGGTGCTGCGGACCCCACGCTCCCAAGCGCGGGCTCAGGAGCTGGGGGCCCCAGTCCTCCAGGCTCGCAGGCTCCCAGGCTCCCAGGCGCGGGCTCAGGAGCTGAGGGCCCCAGGCTCCCAGGCTCCCAGGCTCCTAGGCGCTGGGTAGGGTGGTGCGGACCCCAGGCTCCCAGGCTCCCAGGCTCCCAGGCTCGCAGGCGCGGGCTCGGGAGCTGAGGGCCCCAGGCTCCCAGGCTCCCAGGCTCCCAGGCGCGGGGTAGGGTGCTGCGGACCCCAGGCCCCCAGTCTCCCAGGCTCCCAGGCTCGCAGGCGCGGGCACGGGAGCTGAGGGCCCCAGGCTCCCAGGCTCCCAGGCTCCCAGGCGCGGGCTAGGGTGCTGCGTACCCCAGGCTCCCAGGCTCCCAGGCTCCCAGGCGCGGGCTCGGGTGCTGCGGACCCCAGACTCCCAGGCTCCCAGGCTCCCAGGCGCGGGCTCGTGTGCTGCGGACCCCAGGCTCCCGTGCGCGGGCTCGGGAGCTGAGGGCCCCAGGCTCCCAGGCTCCCAGGCGCGGGCTCAGGTCCTGCGGACCCCAGGCTCCCAAGCTCCCAGGCTCCCAGGCTCCCAGGCGCTGCTAGGGTGCTGCGGACCCCAGGCTCCCAGGCTCCCAGGCGCGGGCTAGGGTGCTGCGGACCCCAGGCCCCCAGGCTCCCAGGCTCCCAGGCGCGGGATAGGGTTCTGCGGACCCCAGGCCCCCAGGCTCCAAGGCTCCCAGGCTCCCAGGCGTGGGCTCGGGAGCTGAGGGCCCCAGGCTCCCAGGCTCCCAGGCTCCTAGGTGCGGAGTAGGGTGGTGCGGACCCCAGGCTCCCAGGCTCCCAGGCTCCCAGGCGCCGGCTCAGGTGCTGCGGACCCCAAGCTCCCAGGCTCCCAGGCTCCCAGGCTCCCAGGCGCTACTAGGGTGCTGCGGACCCCAGGCGCGGGCTCGGGAGCTGAGGGCCCCAGGCTCCCAGGCTCCCAGGCTCCTAGGTGCGGAGTAGGGTGGTGCGGACCCCAGGCTCCCAGGCTCCCAGGCGCCGGCTCAGGTGCTGCGGACCCCAGGCTCCCAGGCTCCCAGGTTCCCAGGCGCGGGCTCAGGTCGTTTGGACCCCAGGCTCCCAAGCTCCCAGGCTCCCAGGCTCCCAGTCTCCCAGGCGCTGCTAGGGTGCTGCATACCCTAGACTCCAAGGCTCCCAGGAGCGGGCTAGGGTGCTGCGGACACCAGTCCACCAGCCTCCCAGGCTTCCAGGCTCCCAGGCGCGGTCTATGGTGCTGCGGACCCCAGACTCCCAGGCTCCCAGGCTCCCAGGCGCTGCTAGGGTGCTGCGGACCCCAGGCTCCCAGGCTCCCAGGCGCGGGCTAGGGTGCTGCGGAGCCCAGGCTCCCAGGCGCGGGCTCGTGAGCTGCATCTCCCTGGCTTCGAGTGCAGGCCCGGGAGCTGCCTCTCCCAGGTTCAAAGGCAACCAGGCGCGGGTTCCGGAGCTGCGGCCCCAGGATCCCAGGCTCCCAGGCTCCCAGGCTCCCAGGCGCGGGCTAGGGTGCTGCGGACCCCAGGCCCCCAGCCTCCCAGGCTCCCAGGCGCGGTCTATGGTGCTGCGGACCCCAGACTCCCAGGCTCCCAGGCTCCCAGGCTCCCAGGAGCGGGCTCGGGTGCTGCGGACCCCAGGCTCCCAGGCTCCCAGGCTCCCAGGCTCCAAGGCGCGGGCTCGGGAGCTGAGGGCCCCAGGCTCCCAGGCTCCCAGGCGCGGGCTCCTGTGCTACGGACCCCAGGCTCCCAAGCGCGGGCTCGGGAGCTAGGGCCCAAGGCTCCCAGGCTCCCCGGCGAAGACACGAGAGCTGCTGTAAACCAGTCTCCGGGCTCCCGGGCGTTTGCTCGGGAGCTGAGGGCCCCAGGCTCCCAGGCTCCCAGGCTCCCAGGAGCGGGCTAGGTTGCTGCGGACCCCAGGCCCCCAGCCTCCCAAGCTCCCAGGCTCACAGGCTACCAGGTGCGGGCTCAGGTCCTGTGGACCCCAGGCTCCCAGGCGCAGGCTCGTGTGCTGCATCTCCCAGGGTCCGAGGGGCCGTCTCGGGAGCTGCCTCCCCCAGGTTCAAAGGCAACCAGGCGCGGGCTCGGGTGCTGCTGAAAACCAGTCTACGGGCTCACGTGCGTTTGCTCGGGAGCTGAACGCCCCAGTCTCCCAGGTTCCCAGGCTCCTAGGCGCGGCTCGGGTGCTGCCGACACCTGGGTCCCAGGCGCGGGCCGTGAGCTGCATCTCCCAGGCTCCGAGCGGTTGCCTTTGAACCTGGGGGAGGCAGCTCCCGAGCCTGCCCCTCGGAGCCTGGGAGATGCAGCCCAGGAGCCCGCGCCTGGGAGCCTGGGAGCCTGAGAGCCTGGGGCCCTCAGCTCCCGAGCAAACGCCCGGGAGCCCGGAGACTGGTTTACAGCAGCTCTCGTGTCTTCGCCTAGGAGCCTGGGAGTCTGGGGCCCCAGCTCCCGAGCCCGCGCCTGTTTGCCTTTGAACCTGTGGGAGGCAGCTCCCGAGCCTGCCCCTCGGAGCCTGGGAGATGCAGCTCATGAGCCCGCGCCTGGGAGCCTGGGGTCCGCAGCACCCGAGCCCGCGCCTGGGAGCCTGGGGCCCCAGCTTCCGAACCCGCGCCTGGGTGCCTTTGAACCTGGGGGAGGCAGCTCCCGAGCCTGCCCCTCGGAGCCTGGGAGATGCAGCTCTCGAGCCCGCGCCTGGGACCGTGGGGTCCGCAGCACCTGAGCCCGCGCCTGGGAGCCTGGGAGCCTGGTGCCATCAGCTCCCGAGCAAACGCCCGGGAGCCCGGAGACTGGTTTACAGCAGCTCTCGTGTCTTCGCCTGGGAGCCTGGGAGCCTGGGGACCCAGCTCCCGAGCAAACGCACGGAGCCCGGAGACTGGTTTACAGCAGCTCTCGTGTCTTCGCCTGGGAGCCTGGGAGTCTGGGGCCCCAGCTCCCGAGCCCGCGCCTGGTAGCCTGTGAGCATGGGGACCCCAGCTTCCGAGCCCGCTCCAGGTAGCCTGTGAGCCTTGGGGTCCTAGCTCCCGAGCCCGCGCCTGGGAGCCTGGAAGCCTGGGAGTCTGGGGCCCACAGCACCCGAGCCCGCGCCTGGGAGCCTGGGAGTCTGGGGCCCCAGCTTCCGAGCCCGCGCCTGGTAGCCTGTGAGCACCAGTTCCCGAACCCGCGCCTTGTAGCGTGTGAGCCTGGGGGCCCCAGCTCCGGAGCCCGCGCCTGTTAGCCTGTGAGCCTGGGGGCCCCAGCTCCCGAGCCCACGCCTGGAAGCCTCTGAGCCTTAGGGTCCCAGCTCCCAAGCCCGCGCCTGATAACCTGTGAGCCTTGGGTCCCAGCTCACGAGCCCGCGCTTGGGAGCCTTGTGTCCGCATCACCCAAGCCGGCGCCTGTGTGCCTAGGAGACGGGGAGCCTGGAACCTGGTAGCCTGGGAGCCTGGGGCCCGCAGCTCCCGAGCCCGCGCCCGGGAGCCTGGAAGCATTGGGCCCCAGCTCCCGAGCCCGCGCCTGGGAGCCTGTGAGCCTGGGAGACCCAGCTCACGAGCCCGCGCCTGGGAGCCTGTGAGGCCCAGCTCCCGAGCCCGCGCCTGGTAGCCTGTGAGCCTTGGGGTCCCAGCTCACGAGCCCGCGCCTGGGAGCCTGGTGTGCGCAGCACACGAGCACGCCCCTGGGAGCCTGTGAGCCTGGGGGCACAATCTCCCGAGAACGCACCTGTTACCCTATGAGCCTTGGGGTTCCCAGCTCACGAGCACGGGCTTGGGAGCCTGGGGCACGCATCTGCCGAGCAAACACCCAGGAGGCCGGATACTGGTTTTCAGCTGCTTTGTATCTTCGCCAAGGAGCCTGGGGCCCCCATCTCCCGAGGAAACGCACGGAGCCCGGAGACTGGTTTACAGCAGCTCTCGTGTCTTCGCCTGGGAGCCCGGGAGTCTGGGGCCCCAGCTCCCGAGCCCGCGCCTGGTAGCCTGTGAGCATGGGGACCCCAGCTTCCGAGCCCGCTCCAGGTAGCCTGTGAGCCTTGGGGTCCTAGCTCCCGAGCCCGCGCCTGGGAGCCTGGGAGCCTGGGGCCCTCAGCTCACGAGCCCGCGCCTGTGAGCCTGGGAGTCTGGGGCCCCAGCTCCCGGGCCCGCGACCGGGAGCCTGTGAGCCTGGGGGCCCCAGGTCCCGAGCCCGCGCCTGGAAGCCTCTGAGCCTTAGGGTCCCAGCTCCCAAGCCCGCGCCTGATAACCTGTGAGCCTTGGGTCCCAGCTCACGAGCCCACGCTTGGGAGCCTTGTGTCCGCATCACCCAAGCCCGCGCCTGTGTGCCTAGGAGACGGGGAGCCTGGAACCTGGTAGCCTGGGAGCCTGGGGCCCGCAGCTCCCGAGCCCGCGCCCGGGAGCCTGGAAGCATGGGGCCCCAGCTCCCGAGCAAACGCCCGGGAGCCCGGAGACTGGTTTACAGCAGCTCTCGTGTCTTCGCCTGGGAGCCCGGGAGTCTGGGGCCCCAGCTCCCGAGCCCGTGCTTGGTAGCCTGTGAGCATGGGGACCCCAGCTTCCGAGCCCGCTCCAGGTAGCCTGTGAGCCTTAGGGTCCTAGCTCCCGAGCCCGCGCCTGGGAGCCTGGGGCCCCAGCTCCCGGGCCCGCGACCGGGAGCCTGTGAGCCTGGGGGCCCCAGGTCCCGAGCCCGCGCCTGGTTGCCTGTGGGCCTTCGGGTCCCAGCTTACGAGCCCACGCCTGGGAGCCTGCTGTCCGCAGCACCTGAGCCCGCGCCTGTGAACCTGGGAGCATGGGGGCCCCAGCTCCTGAACCCGCACCTGGTTGCCTTTGAACCTGGGGGAGGCAGCTCCCGAGCCTGCCCCTCGGAGCCTGGGAGATGCAGCCCAGGAGCCCGCGCCAGGGAGCCTGGGAGTCTGGGGCCCCAGCTCCCGAGCCCGCGTCTGGGAGCCTGTGAGCCTGGGAGCCCCAGCTCACGAGCCCGCGCCTGGGAGCCTGTGAGGCCCAGCTCCCGAGCCCGCGCCTGGGAGCCTGGGGTGCCCAGCACACGAGCACGCGCCTGGGAGCCTGTGAACCTGGGGGCACAATCTCCCGAGAACGCACTTGTTAGCCTATGAGCCTTGGGGTCCCAGCTCACGAGCACGCGCTTGGGAGCCTGGTGCACGCATCTGCCGAGCAAACGCCCGGGAGGCCGGATACTTGTTTTCAGCTGCTTTCGATCTTCGCCTGGGAGCCTGGGAGCCTGGGGCCCCCATCTCCCGAGCAAACGCTCGGGAGCCCGGAGACTGGTTTACAGCAGCTCTCGTGTCTTCGCCTGGGAGCCTGGGAGTCTGGGGCCCAAGCTCCCGAGCCCGCGCCTGGGAGCCTGGGAGTCTGGGGCCCCAGCTTCCGAGCCCGCGCCTGGGAGCCTGGGAGTCTGGGGCCCACAGCACCCGAGCCCGCGCCAGGGAGCCTGGGAGCCTGGGTGCCTTGGAGCCTGGGGCCCACAGCACCCGAGCCCGCGCCTGGGAGCCTGGGAGTCTGGGGCCCAAGCTTCCGAGCCCGCGCCTGGTAGCCTGTGAGCACCAGTTCCCGAGCCCGCGTCTTGTAGCGTGTGAGCCTGGGGGCCCAGCTCCGGAGCCCGCGCCTGGTAGCCTGTGAGCATGGGGACCCCAGCTTCCGAGCCCGCTCCAGGTAGCCTGTGAGCCTTGGGGTCCTAGCTCCCGAGCCCGCGCATGGGAGCCTGGGGCCCTCAGCTCACGAGCCCGCGCCTGTGAGCCTGGGAGTCTGGGGCCCCAGCTCCCGGGCCCGCAACCGGGAGCCTGTGAGCCTGGGGGCCCCAGGTCCCGAGCCCGCGCCTGGTTGCCTGTGGGCCTTGGGGTCCCAGCTTACGAGCCCGCGCCTGGTAGCCTGTGAGCCTTGGGGTCCCAGCTCACGAGCCCGCGCCTGGGAGTCTGGGTCCCTCAGCTCCCGAGCAAACGCCCGGGAGCCTGGAGATGGTTTACAGCAGGTCTCGTGTCTGCGCCTGGGAGCCTGGGGGTCTGGGGTCCCAGCTCCCAAGCCCGCGCCTAGTAGCCAGTGATCCTGGTGGCCCCAGCTCCCGAACCCGCGCCTGGTTGCCTTTTAACCTGGGGGAGGCAGCTCCCGAGCCTGCCCCTTTGAGCCTGGGAGAAGCAGCTCACGAGGCCGTGCCTGGAGCCTGGGGTCCGCAGCACCCGAGCCCACGCCTGGGAGCCTGGGGCGTCAGCTCCCGAGAAAACGCCCGGGAGCCCGGAGACTGGTTTACAGCAGCTCTCGTGTCTTCGCCAGGGAGCCTGAGAGCCTGGGGCCCTGAACTCCCGAGCAAACGCCCGGGAGCCCGGAGACTGGTTTACAGCAGCTCTCGTGTCTTTGCCTGGAAGCATGGGAGTCTGGGGCCCCAGCTCCCTAGCCCGCGCCTGTGAGCCTGGGGGCCCCAGCTCCCGAACCCGCGCCTGGTTGCCTTTGAACCTGGGGGTGGAAGCTCCCGAGCCTGCACCTCGGAGCCTGGGAGATGCAGCTCACGTGCCCGCGCCTTCGAGCCTGAGGTCCCCAGCACCCGAGCCCGCGCCTGGGAGCCTGGGAGCCTGGGAGCCTGGGGCCCGCAGCTCCCGAGCAAACGCCCGGGAGCCCGGAGACTGGTTTACAGCAGCTCTCGTGTCTTCGCCTGGGAGCCTGGGAGTCTGGGGCCCCAGCTCCCGAGCCCGCGCCCGGGAGCCTGGGAACCGCCACTCCCGAGCCTGCGCCCGGGAGCCCGGGGGTCGCAGCTCACGAGCCCGCGCCTGGGATCCTGGGGGCCGCAGCTCCCGAGCTCGCGCCAGGGAGCACGGAATGAGAAGTTTGGATGATAAGGCAATTCATCAAGGCTTTTGTGTTTTTACGTGACTATCTGATCTCATAGCAGTAACGCCCAGAATTTTCACGGCTTACTTTACTTTCGATATGTTATAAAGCATAGTCAATACATACTATGCTATCTAATGTGCTCAAGTGAAATGAACTGCGCTGATTGGTCATTTGGATTTGTCAATGTTTTAAAAATTAGTAACATAATTCTAAATTAAAAAAGACATAACGTTGGCAGTCTGATTAAAATGAAGGATGAGACAAACCAACCTAGTGAATAGATTACTGGTGTTATGAGTAAGAAACAGGACCCAGTTCATATCTAGTTTTCAGGTTCAGTGAATGAGGTTCTTTCCCAGGTCATTTAGCAGAATTTGTTGAAGATGTCTAAGATATTAACCTTATTAACATTTCTCAGAAGGCTGGTTGAGGCTTGAAGCCTTCTTCTCTGCTTTGCCTCACAGGATTTGGAAAGGCTGATGAAACAACATTAGCAAGTTTCTAAGGACTTTGTGGGTAATGGCTTCGCACACAAAGGCCTGGAGAGACTTCCTCTGTCCTGGGAAGACGCAGGTGCGCCTGCCCGGTGGGTGACTGGGTCAGGGTGAGGAACGGACCCCAGTGAGGTGTTGTCATCTTTCGGCCCAAGGATGTTGCTCCATTTCATCCACTCACCCTGGAGAGCAGAGTCTGATTGCTCAACCGTTGCTCAGAAATGCGTCGTTGATCCATTTCTTCTTAAAATTGAATGCTTATTAGCACCGTGCTAAACATTTTACAAACACCATCTGATTTAATCCTTACAATGAACCTATGAGAGAAGCACTACTCTTTCCCTTTTACAAATTAGGATCCTGAGGCCCAGAACTAACTTACCTGCACAAGATCAGACAGCCCGAGAGAGGCAGGGTGTGAGGCCTGTGCTAACTTCAGAGTCTGAACTCTCAGCTCAGGTTACACTGTTAACTGATCTTCACGGGTGCTGCCCAGCGGGTGGGTGGCAGCAACTCAATGATGCATGTCTCAATTCCTTGACTTTATCAGACTACAGATACATCTAACTCCTCTGAGCTATTACAACACTGTCTGTATCATTCATTTGGCAAATACCATTTATTGTCTTATACAGTTTATTTGATTCTGTGTATAAACATATTTTAGTTTGCATTAATTGGGGATCTTCGGTTGCAAGCTACAGAAACTAACTTCAACTAACTTAAGGGCTCCCTACTACTCCCCGACTGCAATATGGGAAGAATATCGGGTGATTCACAAAATCAGAAGAAAAAAGAACCACTTCATCTTGGGAAGATCACAAACAAGGGCAACTTTGGAGATCTTTATAGAAGACATTTATGGGTGTTCTCTTTTGGTGTGAAACGGGGAGGATTTAACTCTAAGTACCTTCATTCAAGCAGTGTCGCCTGCCCAAGATTCACACTCCCGGCAGAGATGGAGAGCCTGATTGGCCCAGTTAGACCAATCATCTGCCTAGTCTTTGCAGAGCATGGGGACTGTGATGGATAATCTTTCAGGATCCAAATGATCCTACTGTCATATGGGAAGAGACACAATCCATGTCTAGATTATTGTGATTAATTTTATACCCCTGATGCAATACTATAATTTTTCAGGCAGAAAAGACAATCTATGGTACAAAGACAAGGCTAAGAGGCAGGAAATTATTAAGACAAAGGACCCAGAGAATAAGCAGAGAAATCACAATTCTTAGAATGATGATGCCCTAGGAAGAGGCACATAATTTCAGCCTCCATCAGTAAAAGTTAAAGTATTCATCTATTATACTCTTAGCTGTTCCTCTGCTCTCTTCTACTTTCAGAACTGTTCCCTGTGATAAATTTTATGGTTTGAGCAATCTTACAGGAGATTATTCCTCCTGAATAAACAAATATGGAAATGAATTTTTATGAACACAAGTTAGATGTAGTTCATTTCATTTATAGCTGTAGCTAAATAAACTTGGCTTTAAAAAAGCTAAGTAAAATTATAATGAGTGAATTTTAATACAAACCACTTCAAGATATTTTTTTTTTTTCAAATTTAAATTTTGGTTGGGCCTACAAACTGCCTTAGGAAAGCAGGTGGTGTTTTGGATTAAATTTTGTATTATTCCACTACGTAGAAATCCTTTTAGAAAGTTCTCTTTCCCTAAGTGCTACAGTATTGACTGGTCAACCTGACCTCAAAGTAGTTGCAGAGGATCAATGTTGGCTTAGCTACAGCTTGGCAAAGACTGGGAGGTAAGATAAGAGCTGTTGGTCCAGAAAAACAACCCATGATAAAGCGTTCTTTTAAACTATAGCAAATGCATATATTCTAACAAAACAATACAAAATTTCTTCCAAACAACTCTCAGATCTCTCTGCACGTATTTTAAAATCATCTGCAAAACCATAAGGATCATGGTTGTGTGATGAAAATTCAATAGAAACCTCTAAAGATTAATAGTAACATATGGATAATCATTAAAGAAATTACATTCAATACCCTAAATTTTCAAACACTTGCACCTACTCTGTTTATATACATATTTTTTTGACATGCTTGCATGTTTTAATACACATATATCATTGCATGCTTTACCTTTTTCTTTGATGGCTCTGGTAATCCTACTTCATGATCACAGCAGCCATGGCTCTCATCTCCTATCACAACATACCAAGAAGGAAGAAGATATAGAGGCTAAAGACCCTGTATGTCTTATGAACTTTCTTTTTTTTTCAGGATGGACAATCTCTCTCGAGATCTCTTAGCAGACTTCCTCCTAGATCTCACTGACTAGAGCTGGGTTTACACAAATATGTACTCCTCAATCAAACATAGGCAAAGGAGAGCTGGATTGTCATGGCCTGCTGAGACCAGGCCAAGCATGCTGCCCATTATGGTTTGGGAGGCTTGTAAGAACCTGGGCCCCATCTTCAGAGATTCATATTTATTTGGCTAGAGTAGGGTGCAGATATCAGGAGTTTTAAACATTTCCACAACTCTAATATGCAGCAGGTCGGGATCCAAGAGTCTATGCCAGCTTTGGTGTTTCACTTTTGTCTGGCCTGTTCCTACTCTGTAAAAAGCAGAGCTCTGTTAGCAGGAGGAGCAGGCAGACCCCACAGCTCACAGTGTCTACCAGAGGAGCTGACAGTAGATCAGGTACACGGCCTCCCCAAGAGAGCATATCTGAAATCTACAGAAGACATTGTTCATTTAGGCCCTTCATGAATTTAATTCGTCAATCTTTATAGAATGTATACCACTGTGGAGACCCTGTATATGTATAAGGTAAAAACTGGGAGCAGAGTATACTTTATCTTGTAAGTCCAATTTCCTTGTAACAACCTTCACTCAGCACCTAGAATGAGATCCACATTCTAGTTACATTAGGTGCTAGGTTCAAGCAGAGAACAGAGATTCTGCCCTAATGCAACTTACTTTCAAGAATACAGTTGTGCTCTAAACATTGAAGAGAATTGTAAAGAAATTCATGCAATGGTTTCCTCCTTCCATGAGTTAACAATTCAAGGCTGCCTGTTCACTTTCTACTGTTTAAACTCAATATTTAAGTACGTACATGTTCTAGACAGATACTGTTACACAAAATAATCCTAGTCATAAAGACTGCAGGCTTAGATATAGGGGAGATATACTAAAGAAGTAGTATATTATAGTTAAGTGCCATGAAGGAAAAGAATAGGCTCTTATGAGAGAGTTACAGGGCAACATAATTGAAATGAAAGGAGATCCAGAAAGGCTAACTGTTTAAAGTGAGATGGAGACAAATTTAAATTCAGATTAAAGCACATTCCTTCCATTTCTTAATTTCTGTTTTACTACCTTCTCTTCTAGCTGACTACCTGGAACTTCTTGAAAGACTCACCATCTTGCCAGTGAAATTGATCGAGATGTTATCTCAGAGAAGCTGCTTTCTCAAGATTTTTTGGGCAAGACATGTGCTCATAGACTCATGTTTGTCTTGCTTGCTATATTCTCCATTGTTTCTTATCACCTGATTTCCCTTTTTTTCATATATTCCTCTCCCCCCTTTCATCCGCCCCACTGTCTTTTTTCTTCCTCTTTTCAAAATATGAATTGCTCCTAAATGCACTTAGTACTCGGAGAAGGCAATGGCACCCCACTCCAGTACTCTTGCCTGGAAAATCCCATGGACAGAGGAGCCTGGTAGGCTGCAGTCCATGGGGTCGCTGAGCCGGACACGACTGAGCAACTTCACTTTCACTTTTCACTTTCACGCACCGGAGAAGGAAATGGCAACCCACTCCAGTATTATTGCCTAGAAAATCCCTTGGACAGAGAAGCCTGGTAGGCTACAGCCCATGGGGTTGCAAAGAGATGGACACAACTCAGGACCTATGCATACCAGCATACCATATCATGGTGCTGCCAAATATTAAAAGCTGAGAACTCTTAAAGCCACAAGCACACATGTGAGCTGTCTTCCAAAAGACAAAACAACAACAACAAGAAACCCCAAATTATGTTAATTTGTTCAGAGGTATGAATGATGTAGCATACACCATTGTAATTGACTAAGCCAAAGCCTTTGACTGTGTGGATAACAATAAACTGTGGAAAATTCTGAAAGAGATGGGAATACCAGACCACCTGACCTGCCTCTTGAAAAATCTGTATGCAGATCAGGAAGCGACAGTTAGAACTGCACATGGAACAACAGACTGGTTCCAAATAGGGAAAGGACTACGTCAAGGCTGTATTTTGTCACTGTGCTTATTAACTTATATGCAGAGTACATCATGAGAATTGCTGGGGTGGATGAAGCACAAGCTGGAATCAAGATTGCTGGGAGAAATATCAATAACCTCAGATATGCAGATGACACCACCCTTATGGCAGAAAGCAGGGAGGAACTAAAAGGCCTCTTGATATAGAAACGAATGAAAATGAAAACACAACAACCCAAAACTTATGGGACACTGTAAAAGCAGTGCTATGGGGAAGGTTCATAGCATTACAAGCTTACCTCAAGAAACAAGAAAAAAGTCAAATAACTAACCTAACTCTACACCTAAAGCAACTAGAGAAGGAAGAAATGAAGAACCCCAGGGTTAGTAGAAGGAAAGAAATCTTAAAACTTAGGGCAGAAATAAATGCAAAAGAAACAAAAGAGACCATAGAAAAAATCAACAAAGCTAAAAGCTGGTTTTTTGAAAAGGTAAACAAAATTGACAAACCGTTAGCCAGACTCATCAAGAAACAAAGGGAGAAGAATCAAATCAACAAAATTAGAAATGAAAATGGAGAGATAAAAAAAAAAAGAAAGAAAATGGAGAGATCACAACAGACAACACTGAAATACAAAGGATCATAAGAGACTAGTACCAGCAGCTCTATGCCAATAAAATGGACAACTTGGAAGAAATGGACAAATTCTTAGAAAAGTATAACTTTCCAAAACTGAACCAGGAAGAAAGAGAAGATCTTAACAGACCAATCACAAGCACGGAAATCGAAACTGTAATCAGAAATCTTCCAGCAAAGAAAAGCCCAGGACCAGATGGCTTCACAGCTGAATTCTACCAAAAATTTAGAGAAGAGCTAACACCCATCTTACTCAAACTCTTCCAGAAAATTGCAGAAGAAGGTAAACTTCC
Organism: Muntiacus reevesi; assembly: GCF_963930625.1. Classification (NCBI taxonomy): domain Eukaryota; kingdom Metazoa; phylum Chordata; class Mammalia; order Artiodactyla; family Cervidae; genus Muntiacus; species Muntiacus reevesi. Next base: position 15,848 of record NC_089255.1, on the reverse strand, counting down.
AAACTCATTCTATGAGGCCACCATTACCCTAATTCCAAAACCAGACAAAGATGCCACAAAAAAAGAAAACTACAGGCCAATATCACTGATGACGATAGATGCAAAATCCTTAACAAAATTCTAGCAAACAGAATCCAACAACATATTTAAAAAGTCATACATCATGACCAAGTGGGTTTTATCCCAGGAATGCAAGGATTCTTTAATATCCACAAATCAATCAATGTAATACACCACATTAACAACTTGAAAGATAAAAACCATATGATTATCTCAATAGATGCAGAGAAAGCCTTTGACAAAATTCAACACTCATTTATGATTAAAACTCTCCAGAAAGCAGGAATAGAAGGAACATACCTCAACATAAGAAAAGCTATATATGACAAACCCATAGCAAGCATCACCCTCAATGGTGAAAAATTGAAAGCATTTCCCCTAAAATCAGGAACAAGACAAGGGTGCCCACTCTCACCACTACTATTCAACATAGTGTTGGAAGTTTTGGTCACAGCAATCAGAGCAGAAAAGGAAGTAAAAGGAATCCAGATTGGAAAAGAAGAAGTGAAACTCTCACTGTTTGCAGATGACATGATCCTCTACACAGAAAACCCTGAAGACTCTTCCAGAAAAGTACTAGAGCTAATCAATGAATATAGTAAAGTTGCAGGATATACAATTAACAACAGAAATCTCTTGCATTCCTATATACTAACAACGAAAAAATACAAAGAGAAATTAAGGAAACAATACCATTCACCATTGCAACAAAAAGAATAAAATACTTAGGAGTATATCTACCTAAAGAAACAAAAGAGATGGACAGGGAGGCCTGGTGTGCTGCAGTCCATGGGGTCGCAGAGTCAGACATGACTGAGCGACTGAATTGAACTGATACCACTGTAAAACTTTGCAATTTCAGCTGTGGGTTATAGGCCTGAAGCACTGATATTACCTGGGATCTTGCTAGAAATGCAGAGTCTTAGATCATACAAAACCTGCATTTCAACAAGATTCCTGGTTGTTTCATACGTACATTAAAACTGGGGACTTGCAGATGCAGAGGATCCTAGAACATAGAGTTATGAGAATTAATAATCTTACTTCCTAGACACCATTGTATATTTAACCTTCCTGGCATAGCCATTTTTGCTTTCTCAGCACTTTTTCATTTCTTTATATTCTCTAAGTTATCATATGTTGCTCTTCTCATTCCATCTGTAGCACAAAATATTACATATCTCTAAGATCTAGAAAATTGTAGCTGATCAGTCATCCACTGCCTTTTCTGTCTTCATTCAAAATATCTTATTTAATTTTGAAAAGCTGTATTAAACTTAGTTTCTAATTCCTTAGAATAAACAGATACTAACACAAATATAAACTGAGACATATTAATTAACCAATGTTTATCTTTAATAGGAATCATGTACATCTTACTTTCTCAAAATTTCTATCCAGTTATTTAGATAATTTTGTTATGTGACGTGCTTACTTTTCTAGATTCTTTTCTAAGAAGTATTTTGCTATCTGCCTTTTCTTTAAATAAGAGCCATAGCACCTCAGGTAAAATTAACCTTGGTCTGTTAACACAAACATTAGACAGTGTTTGGTCTTTAGATGTTTAAATATATTTATATCTGTAACATTCTGGAGAGGGAGGTCACTGTTGTGTGGAATATCAGCTCTGAAAATACTTGGCTTGAACCTCGAGCAATCCAACCAACCTTGGATCTTCTTTGTCTCCAGATCATCTACAAATGTTAAGGTTTTTTCCTATGTCAATAAAGAATATACACACACATATGAGTTTGATTTTGTTTTTAAATTAAACGTGGAGCTAATATAAAATAAGATTTATAAGGTATGTGTAAGGTATCAAGTATCATAGTACAATGAAATCCATGTAGCCACTGCCCAGTTTAAGTAACATAACATACCTTTAAAATCCTGCCCCTGCTAGATACCATAATCTTCCCTTCCTGCTCCCTAATCACTCTAGAATTTTATGATCATTTCCTTGCTTTTTCTCAGTTATACAACACTTGTAACTCTAAATACTGTTTATTTTGAACTTTTATATTAATAGAATCATATGATATATATTCTGTGACTTTTTTTTTTTAAACCTGACATTATTTTCCTGGTATTCATCTGCAGTAATTTTTGTAGATAAAATTCACTTATTCTCACTACTCTATTGGCAAATATTGAATACACCTTAATTTATCCATCTACTACTAATGGAAAGTTGGATTATTTGCAATTTTTTGCTATTACAACTGTACTGAGGGACTTTCCCAGCAGCCTAGTGGCTAAGAATCCGCCTTCCAAGGCAGGGAATGCGGGTTGATCCCTAGCCCAGGAACTGGGATCCCATAGGCCATGGGACCTGAGCCTGAGCGCCACAACTAGAGAGAAGCCCACAGGCTGCAGTGAGGATCCTGACGTAACCAAAAGTAAAATAAATGTCAGAAAAGTGAAGCCGCTGCACTGACAGGGTCTTTGTGTTTATGCATTAAGGACACGAGTCTCTTTATGGCAGTGATTCAGTCCTCACTGAGTACCACTGACTGACTATGTTTTACGATAAATGACATGTAATAATTCTTCTGTATTGATTCTATAAGGACTTGCTTTCATACAAATGACAGCACATGATAAATTTAAGAATAATATTACCACATTTCAACTTTTTGGAAAATGTATTTCAGACTGTTACACAGAATCACATGATCCTCAAAATTCAAGTTTACAACTGATCTTCACAAGACCCTTATCCATATACACAATAGTTATTCAGAAGGAAAAATTCGATACAGTATTTTAGTAGTTACGTGATTTGTAACCAATACTGAATTACTGAAAGCCGAAGAACTCTCAATGAATTACATATAGGATAACCATTCTCAAATACAAGAAGCGAGACAATAAAGGAAAATTTTCTGTTCAGTCGTAGAAAAATGATAAAGGCATTTATGATGAGATAAATGCTTTAAGTTAGTACACAACCTACTGGGTGAATAAAACTGCCACACTGGTTGGTAGTTTTCCTCTTGAATATATGTGGTATGGCATCATCCATTTTGGAGAAGAAAACGGCAACCCACTCCAGTATTCTTGCGTGGAAAATTCCATGGACAGAGGAACCTGGTGGGCTACAGTCCATGGGGTTGCAAAGAGTCAGACACAACTGAGCATGCACACATTACCCAATTATCTGACATTAAGTAATACGTAAAATTTCAAGTCGGAGTTCTCAAAACGGTTGCTTGTTATTTTTGAATAGTGTCTGGTGTACTCAGAGTGTTTCTTTTCATTTATCTTTTCTTCTTTTATAAGGTTTAGTGGGACTGTGCAATGCTGGAGCAATAGTCCAGAATGTCCTGAATAGTGAATTCCATTGTAACACCAGATCCAGGATAACAGCGAGCTATCAAACCTTCAAAATGCTTGTACTGGCGAATGAATTCATCCTGCATGGAGTGCCACACCACCTACAAAATGAAAATGAGAGTCGCTAAACTGCAAGAGGAAACAATACATAACAAGAATGTAGAAATACTGTCAAGACATATTCTAAGCATTTAGGATAGCATAATTCACTTTCACACATTGGAGAAGGCAATGGCAACCCACTCCAGTGTTCTTGCCTTGAGATCCCAGGGACGGGGGAGCCTGGTGGGCCGCCGTCTATGGGGTCGCACAGGGTCGGACAGGACTGAAGTGACTTAGCAGCAGGATAGCATAATAGTTAATCACTGTGGATGGTGACTGCAGCCATGAAATTAAAAGATGCTTGCTCCTTGGAAGAAAAGCTATGACAAACCTAGATAACATATTAAACAGCAAAAACTTCACTTTGCTGACAAAGGTCTGTAGAGTCAAAACTATGGTTTTTCCAGTAGTCATGTAGAGATGTGAGACTTGGACCATAAAGAGGGCTGAGTGCCAAAAAACTGATGCTTTCGAACTGTGCTGGGGAAGATTCTTGAGTCCCTTGGACTGCAAGGAGATCCAACCAGTCAGTCCTAAAGGAAATCAACCCTGAATATTCATTGGAAGGATTGATGCTGAAGTTAAAGCTCCAATATTTTGGACACCTGATGTGAAGAGCCGACTCACTGGAAAAGACCCTGATGCTGGGAAAGATTGAAGGTGGGAAGAGGAGAAGGTGGCAGAGGATGAGATGGTTAGGTAACATCATCGACTCAATGGACATGAATGTGAGCAAACTCTGGGCAGTCCATGGGGTCGCAAAGAGTCGGACACGACTGAGCAACGGAGCTGAACTGGGAGAGAGTGAAGGACAGGGAAGCCTGGCGTGCTGCAGTCCACAGGGTCACAGAGTCACGTCTGAACGACTGAACAACAACAGTTAAGAATGTACATCCTGAAGGAAGATTCGTAACTCCTCGAGTGACCTTGAGTATGTTACACCACTCTTCTGTGCCTCAAGGCCCTCCTTATCTGTAAACTGGGTCGTGATAATAATACCTTCCCCACAGGTTCAAATGAGATTAAATGAGTGAATGTATGTAAAGTGCTCAGAACAGTGTTTGACACAGTAATGTTTATTACATTTCAGCTGTTATTGTATCTGTTCCAATAGCCAACACAGATGTGGCTATGCACTACTATGTATGAAATAAGACTAAGGATTAAACGAAACTTCACAGCAGATGAAAGTTTAATTTATCTAAAATTAAGGATGCAAAACACTTCTTGATGACATGGAGAACACCAAGATGAGTCAGACTAATCATGAGCAGTCAAAGGGATCTATAGTCTAGAAGTGGAAACTAAATTGCTGACAGATATAAGCAGAAATCAATACGACACTGTAAATCAACTGTACTTCAGTCAAGAAAAAGTAAACAAATGAACAGTCCCATCAGAAAATAAACCTTAGACAACTATCAAGGCAGAACCTGACACACACACACTGACACGGCAGCGCTGTCAATAGGCTACACTTACTCGACTTGTTTCACATCAGCACAGTGCAAAGGGCTTTATGCACGTATTATTCTATTTAAGTCTCATGACAACCTGGTGAGGGCGGGTACTATGAACGAACACCACTTCTATCTGCCAGCTCAAAGAGTGCCTTCTTCGAGGATTTTTCCTTGTAAATCCTAAATGTCACAAACCTTAAATTCCTAACAGTCAGCTTAAGACTATTTTACTAAACAGCTTTACTTACACTTTTTGCTTCTCATCTTTTAGCTCACAGTATTTCTTCCACTGGGAATGCCACTTCTATTTTATCTGTTAAGTTAGTATCTGACTTCCAGAGACTAACATAAATGCTTTCCTTCATGAAGCCTTCCATGATGCTAAAATCAAGAGTGATTCTTACTCATCTCTAACTGAGGTTTAAACCTGACTCTATCATACATTAGCTATGGGATCGTGGTCACATTACTCTACCTCTCCAAGCTCTGATTTTCACATGTATAAAATGGCAATGGCAATAATATTAGTGCCCACCTAGAGAGTACAGGTATTATTTCTGCTTTTCAAATAAGGAAACTGAGGCTCAGAGAGGTGAACTAACTTGCTCCAAACCAGGCAGTTTTACCTAGAGGCAGATTATGAACCCATATCCAGGCTCCCATGCTCACAATCACTCCACATTCCATTCCCTTACTACCTTCCAAACTAAAACAAAACACAGAAAGTCATGAAAAACCCGTCCCCAAACAAAAGCAAAACAACTTAATGTCTCAAAATGATACCACAGAAAGATAAAATACACAGAGATAGCCATATAAACTTGTATAAATATTCCTTTTTTCCTCACAATTTACTAATCTTGTCTGCATTTTATATGGCGCTTTCCTCCTGCACTAAAATTAGAAAATGTATAGCATTTCTAGAGGAATATTTAGGGGAAAATAGATATATAAAAGGATGTGCAATCTAGGTAGGTTAAGAGAACTAAAGCATACCTGAAGTAAGTTCTCCTCTTCACATAAATGTTTATCAACCTTCTCGTAGAGGTTATCGAGACCTTTTTTCACTTCTTTTCCAGGAGACTCTTTAATAACTTTTCGGAGTTCTTGCTTGTTAAACGCAAGTTGATAGCTCACTTCCTCCTCTCTTATACCCTGTGCCACCCGAGCTTCCACACCTTCAAACAAATGCTTCAAGGAAATGAAAAGAAACAACGGCTAAGAACGGCTCTCACTACCACTTAAATTAAAAAAAAAAAAAAAAATCTGATTGTAAACTAGTATATATCCACTGTGTAAAAATCAGACGGTGTGTGAAAATATAAAGGATAAAATAATAATCAGCTATTATCACACTACTCAGAGATAAGTACTGTCAAAAGACTAGAATTCCCTCTAGTCTTTTGATGTGTGAGTATGAAAATGAGATTAATTTTGTATGCTATATTTTCCATTTAATATTTGATATGTTTTTCCCAAAGTATAAATTTTAATGGCTGCATCATGTTCCGTCCAATGACTATACTATGTTTATTCATTCCTTCAGTATTAAGTATTTAATATTTTTTACTTTTTCTCTTGAAGTTGGCAAAATCTACTCATCAAAAACAAAATCTATTATAAATACAGCTATAAATAACTTTCATACATAGGTATTTACCCACATTTTTGATGACTGTCCAGCATAAATTTCTAGGACTATAATTCTTCAGTTGAGGAGTGTAATTGTTAAGCATTCTGAAGACTCTTCATATACACAAATTGCTTCCCAGAAAAGTTCAGTTACTTTATATTTCTGTCAGCAGTATATGACACTATTTAATCTTATCATACTATCATCAGCATTATCATAATTAAAGAAAAATCTTTGTCATTTTGAAAAGTGAAAAAGGGGGACTTTCCTGGCAGTCCAGTGGTTAAGACTCTGCCCTTCCAATGCAGACGGCATGGATTGGATCCCCGGTGGACGGACGGGGATGGGGAACTAAGATCCCACATGCCAAGTGGTGTAGCCAAAAAAAAAAGTAAGAAAGGTTTATTTGTCATTTTATTTCAATATTCTTCAGCTAGCAATGAAGTTTATCTGCTTTTCATATGCTCAGTAAGTACATTCAGAACCCATACCCATTTATATATTGGGATCCTAGTGCTTTCCTGACTGATTTTAAAAAGATCTTTTATATTTAGCATCCTGACTCTTGTACTGTTATAAATATTCTTCTCAGGCTGCCTTTTAAGTGTAAGTGGTTTTTTAACATGTATATTGGCAAGTCTTTACTTGAGCACAACATGATTTAATACTGACAAGTCAAATCCCCTCTCTACTATTCTCTAAAATTTTCTTAGCAATTATTTATTTATTCTTCATTAAATTACTACATTTTTAATAATAATTTTCTAGACAAATCTGTTCCAGATATTTAAATTTTTTTTCTACACAGATTTTAATTAATGTATTTATTTTTCTACACAGATTTTTAATTGGTTATTATAACATATAGGAAACAAACTGTTTTTTGATATATATATATACCTTGACTAGGTTAAAAAACCTACTTTACTTTACAAGATGAAATAACTCCCACATGTCACACACAGGTGATTGTAAGCCCGAGGGCCTCCCAGGTGGCGCAGTCACAGACTCCGCCTGCCAGCAGGAGACACAAGAGGCCCGGATCTGACCCCTGGGTGGTAGGATTCCGTGGAGAAGGAAATGGCAGTCCATTGCAGTATGATTCTCTTTCCATATGTCTTTATGTTTCGGTCTTACTGCATTGGCTAGAGCTTCTCTAACAATGTTACATAATAAAGGATTTATCAATGTGTCTGCTCTAAATTTGATTTCAAAGGAAGTTCCTTTATGTTGCAGTTACGCATCATGCAGGCTTTAGGTCTGAGACAGACCCTTTACCCTAAAGGAATATCTGCCTGTTCTTCAGTTTACAAGGCACTGGTTCTGCATTTGAATTGCTGACAACAGACAGACAATTTTTATTTGACTCTAACTTCAAAACAAAGATGACGAATCACACTGTGGACCTAATTTGTTAGAAGGGTCCATTTAAGCTTCTACTATGTTGCAAAGTTCTCTAAAACTACCATTTCTCATGTTTAAAGATCAGATTTGCTCTGGGGAATGACAAGTCAAGAAAGGAAGGATAAAGAAAAGGCAATGAATAAAACAATTTTTTATTTTCTTTTTATCTTGATAGAATTTTCAAAATCTTCATCTGAGCTAGGGATAAAGGTTAGCCATTTACGAGGTAAGAAATGGAAGACTGGTATAATGGAAAAGGCTAAATCTATGGTTAATCCCCCTGCTTTGCTACCTGTCAATTACTATAACTTTTTATTTACTTCCAATTTCTTCATTTGTAAAACAAGGATAATGCTATCTTACCCCACATCATCGTTTACAAGAATTAAAAGAAATAATGTATATAAAACATCTAGCAGTGTCTGAGCAGCTTCAATATCTCAGTCCATCCTTCCTTATCCTCCTGCACCCACCAATGAATGAGCAAATTTAAATGTCTGTTGTGTTACTCACATCTAAACACAGGTTCAAAACCAAGAAAAAAATACTGAATGAAAATATGCTGACATTTAGCTTTTCAAGAGGTTGTCCTAAAGAGTATATGACATAAGACTGAAGGTGATCTGTGTTTTTTTGTTTGGCTTCTTTTTTTTTCAGCTTCTAGACATGAGATTTTCAAACGAGAAAGTGTTGCAAAAATATGGTGGAAGTTTTCCATCATGAGGACATCCCTGGGGGTCTTCTGGCTTTCGTTCGCTACTTTCTCCACTAAAACAAAAATGGAAAAAATGTAACGATGACCTGGTATGACTATGACCACATTTAGCTATGGAAAAATTACATGATTTTTTTCATTTATAACTTTAAGAAGTAAGCACATTTCTGGACTTAATCAAATAAAACATACTGTATTGAAGGATCGACCTAAACCTAAATAAAAAATCATTCTAAAACAGTTATATATATATATATATATATATATATATATAATATATATATATGGCTAAATTTGGATTCCTATTTCACATCTTTTAGCCAACAAAATTCTAAATTGTTCAAGTGCTTACAATGTCAAAGGCAAATAAATGAATGCAATTGTAAGTACTAAGAAAAATAAACCTAATTAAAGAAATAATTCTGTGGTAGTACGAACTTTCTAAGAATGGCCCAAAACTGAGAAGTCATAAAGAGAAAGATGAATAAACTTAACATATAATTTGGAAGCTCTTACACAGTAAAACATACCATAAGCAAAACTGAATTATATCCTTCTAGGTTAACAAAGGATAACAAGACTGATAATACCGAGAAATACTGGGTCTTGAGGCAGATGTGACAGAAACTTTCACCAAACACTCAAAGGACCAAACTGGTATAATCTTTCTATGTGGTTATTTGGCAGAAACTCAACAGACACAAAACTTCTGACCCAGGAATTATTTCTAATAACTGATCCTAGGGAAATCATTGGACAATATACAGAAATATACAGAAAACTGGAAACAAACCAAATGCCTGTTAACAGAAGATCTGCTAAGTAAACAATGACAGATGGAACTCTATGTAATCATCAGAAGTGACTACGGTTATCTGTATCAGGAGACAAGGACAGACACTAGAATCACAGAGTCTAGCAGGTTCCAAACAGGGTGTAAGGTGTGAGAAACATTTCAAATTACAGAACACACAATATGTGCATGTCTGTCAGGGAGAGAGATATACTGAAAAGTTCACACAGGTAAAAATTAAATGTTAACCTTTGTATGATGAGATTACAAATTACCTTTAGTTTCTTCTTGATTTTTAAAGTCAGTGTGCTGATTTTGGGGGGTATGTAATGAGCATATACTACTTTACAATCAGACAAAGCAAAGCTACTTTGAATTTTAAAAGAAATATCAACCATATAAACATTCAATCATGTAATTTATCATCTTTCCCCTAAACCTGTTTCCACCAAAAATGTATTATCTCTAACTGTTGAGATAATTCTACTTTGGTCATTTTTTTTAGTTTTAAAAATTCCTGAATTGATGCAGTCAGATCATTTATTTCAAATTAAACACATCCACACTGTTTCTGTAACTTAACTGTGTGATCTGACATAGCTAGATGATGAATTACACTATTTTAGCATTAATTTGGGCTTCCCTGGTAGCTCAGCTGGTAAAGAATCGGCCTGCAATGCAGGAGACCCAGATTCAGTAACTGGCTCGGGAAGATCCCCTGGAGAAGGGATAGGCTACCCACTGCAGTATTCTTGACCTTCCCCGGTGGCTCAGATGGTAAAGAAACCACCTGCAATGTGGGAGGCCTGGGTTTGATCCCGGGGTTGGGAAGATCCCCTGGCTGATTGCACGGCAACCCGTGCCAGTATTCTTGCCTGGAGAATCCCATGGACAGAGGAGCCTGGTGGGCTACAGTCCATGGTGTTGCAAAGAGTCGGACATGACTGACTGACTAAGCACACACACATACAGACATCACTGTTGATCAGCTCAAGAAGACTCTTGCTAAAATGCGAATGTAATCCACAAGGTCATTTTTGTGTTTAAAAAATGAATTTCAACTTTGCATACTGATAGCCCATATGAACCCTAAAATATAAGTAGTTCCTGGTAAATACAAAAGGGTTTTACACACTGTTTTTCAAATTTAAGAAATCTTTATTATTATTATTATTTTTAATATATATATATATTTTTATTTACTTGTGCCAGGACTTCATCGCTGCATGTGGGATCTGGTTCCCTGACCAGGGATTGAACCCAGGTTCTCCACATTGGGAGTGTGGAGTCTTAGCCACTGGACCACCAGAGAAGTCCCAAATTTAAGAAATCTTTAATTTCAGAAAACTTAAAAAAGACTAGAGACTATGGAAAATAATGAACACATCTGTCTCCCAACTTCTAACTTAATCAGAAATAATGAAAACAACTGACCAAAAACACCAGAAATAAGGAAAACCACCACCAAAAACTTCTTCATAATGTAACAAAAGTTTACCATTAACAAATACTCCTCTGATAAGTTTAGTATATGCTTTATCTAGATCTCCACGACACTCAGCATTTTTAAAGATTGATTCTGCGAGTCCAGCAAATTCTTCAAATTCAGCAACAAACGGGAGAATTCCTACTTTACTCTTCTTTGAGATCTTTACTTCTTCCATTTGCCTTATTTGGTTACTCTAAAGTTAGGCAGAAAGCAAGGGAGAAAAATAGCTAAGCAACTTAGAAACAACGTACAATTAAAAGTAAATATATATACCACAAAGGCATGATGTAATTTAATACCTAGAACATTTCGGACATGTACTAATCAAAGATTAACACAATATGGATAACTATGAAAAACTATTTCCAGAGATTAAAAAGTACATAGATATCATTGAAGGAACTAAAATCAAGGGAAAAAATCCAAATTATTCAAAACAAAATGCACTCAAAGCTTGTGAACCTCAGGTCTTTGTTTCAAGTAAAAACAACCAATGAACACTTCTATCATTTATAAAAGGTAAGTATATAATGATTGCCCACTTTGGGGCAGAGCAGATACCAGAGCACACACAGGATCTCTCAAGATTATTTCTGGTTGGTGTCTATATAGTCAAGTTGAGAACCACAACCATTTCCAAATCTCATCAGCCTAAAATTTGTTTGGATAGAGAAGTTCTATGTTTTGGGGGTATGAGCACAGAGGAGAACAGGTACTTCTACTGTGGATTTGCATTATATAGTTTTCCATGTACCTATTAGTCATTCACTCTAAATCAGTATAGCAAAGTACTTGTGTAAGATGGATACAAAGTAACAAATAGACATATAGACAGAACATAGTCACTTTGGTTCAAAATAATCAATTATGATTCTGTGTACTTCCAGGGGATCTAGTTCTATTCCCAGTAAGAAGTACACTGCCCAAGTGTTGAGTCATTTTCAACTCCTACCTAAAATTTCATTGTGCTGAGATTCTGGGGGTATAACCTGAAAACCATATGACATGTAGAGATTAGAAAAGTAACCGTTCTTTTGTTCAATATGGTATTGGAAGTCCTAGACATAGCAATCAGACAGGAAAAATAAATAAAAGGAATCCAAATTGGACAAATCATTCTAAAACCTGTATGGAAACACAAAAGATCGTAATGCCAAGGCAAGCTCAAGAAAGAAGAACAAAATCAGAGGTATTATGCTCCCTGATTTCAAACTATACTACAAAGTTACAGTCATCAAACAATATGGTACTGGTACAAAAACAGACATGTACATTAACAGAACAGAGCGCCCAGGAATAAACCCATCCTTATACGGTTAATTAATCTATGACAAAGAAGGCAAGACTATACAATGAGGCAGAGACACCCAGATCATACCATTTTCAAAGGTTAAAGGGTACAAAACCACATCACTGTAGTGTGAGGAATCCTGAAAAGCAAAGTAAATGCAGGTAAGAAATGTACTGGAGTGCAGTGTCCAGCTTGGTAGTACTTGATATGTTTCTAATTTTATCCCTAGTTCTTGGCAGGCTAATCTTTTTAGCCCCGTTCCTTGAAGAACACTTTGGGCTTGGCCACCAGATGAAAGTACTAAACTCAGATACCATCTATTCCACTTTCTGCAGTTGTCTGACATTCATTCTTTGGCTCAATACACAGAGAACCATTCACTACTCTTTCAAGGTATGCTTTAGGTCCAGATCTTGTCCCAAGTACCAAAAACATGTAACACTTACTGAGCACACACAACTGACGACACTGTGAAAAGACTTGATTTAAATTAAGAAACAGATTGATGATAACCAACAGAAGGAACCATCCTCTTCCCTTTAGTGACAAGGTCCATCTTTTAGAAATACATGCAATTTAGGGAAAAAACACGACTTTATACCTTTGTCTAGGTTAATTTAACTAAATTTCTTCACTTCCCAGTTTTGAGAGGAACACGAACATTCTTCAGCAAACTATTACTAATTACCACTATTGTTCCCTGGTGACTCAGATGGTAAAGCATCTGCCTACAATGTGGGAAACCTGGGTTCGATCCCTGGGTCGGGATGATCCCCTGGAGAAGGAAATGGCAACCCAGTCCAGTACTCTGGCCTGGAAAATCCCATGGACGGAGGAGCATGGTAGGCTACAGTCCATGGGGTCGCAGAGAGTCGGTCACGACTAAGCGACTTTACTTTCACTTTCATTACTGTCATCATCATCATCATCATCATCACCATTACAAGCAATTAGTTACAAGCTCTTATTCTGTACCAGGCAATGTGCTAAGCACTTCATTTGAACCCATGTCTACATCTCCCTGACACTATTATATCTTACACTTCTAACAATTACATTCAACTGGATTGAGAGGTATTATATTAAAGTTTTATATACTAGCTTTATTCACTGATAAGAGCAAGAAAATCTTCATATTCTAAAAATGTACAGTGTTCTCATGGTTAATGTTCTAGCTATTCTTATTCTATGTCACATAGGACTCATTATCTTAGACTTTAGTAATTCTTTATTTTCTTTTTGGCAATCAGCTTACAATCAGACCTTACAGGTTTATCATCACTTCTGAAGAAAGCTGGGCAGGGAAGAGGATAAGTGGCCAAATTTCATAATATTTCAAATGCCAGTGCAATCATTTGGTGGGGAAGGAGGGTTAACAAGTCTGTTGAGGTGACATTTACGTTTCTACGGATGGCTTTTAAACTTTCAGAAATCAGTAAGCATTATTTTTAAAAAGTATAAAAGATGAAGTGGATTTTAATCACCCTTAATATTTTTATTATTCTCTCATTATTCTATGGGCTTCCCTGGTGGCTCAGCCGGTAAAGAATCTGCCTGCAAAGCGAGAGACCTGGGTTCGATCCCTGGGTTGGGAAGATCCCCTGGAGGGAATGGCTACCCACTCCAGTATTCTTGTCTGGATAATTCCATGGACAGAGGAGTCTGGCAAACTACAGACCATGGGGTCACAAAGACTCAAACATGACTGAGTGACTTTCACTCACTCATTATTCTATGGCTATTCAAGCACTGGATTTAACTTAGAGGTTACATAGTAGAATAATTCAGATGATAAATACCTATTTTTACATATTAATACTAAATATATTCATAAAATGAAACTCTTTTTAGAACCTGGCCCAATCCTCTTCATATCTATAAGCTTACCAAAACCTAACAGAAAAAATAAAGTTAATGATTTTTTTCCCTATTAGGAGAAAAATGATAACTACCAAAAGTTGTCATAAGAACAATTTATTCTTAAAGCAATATGATTAAAGCTATTGAACTGAAAAAAATACTTTAATCAATTAAAATAACCCAAATATTAATTACCCTATTGTGATATATTAAAAGAAGAAAAACAATAAATTCAAGTTTCAGTTGCTTCATTAAATCTATGGTCACTAATTGGTCACCTGGGATTTCAGTTACTTAGTGGATCTCGGGTGTAATCGCTGCTGCCTCTGTGTCAGCCACTCCAGGACTGGCCATGGTTCACAGTGTAGACGGGACACAACTTGGCACTAGCCTGCTCCTGGACACTTCAGCCAATACCCTGCTGCAAGGCGTGGGGACAGGAACAGTAGGTCCCCTGGTGGGAAGCCAGAAGTCTTTGAAACACACACACACACACACACACACACACACACACACACACACAGAGACACACACACACACACACACACAGATACTCTGCAATGGTTAAGAGTTCTAAGTTACTGAAAAAAAAAATACCCAACTTACAATACATTTGTCAAAGTTCCTTTTGACAGTCACCAAAACATTTCCCAGTGTAGTGCTCAGAAAAGAAGCGGGGTCCACGTTCTGTGCAGTCCACACATGGCGACTCATTTTGACTAGCATGTCAAGGGAGTTAAAGCTATCGATTTTGTCTCCTAATGCAATCAAGTTGTTCAGTTCTGGCTCAATGCAGCGAAATATTTTAATCATCATCTGGCGGATCATATCTTTCCTGTTCAGAAATACAAAACAGAATAGTTAGTACAAGCTTCAGGTGCATTTACCTTTAACTTTAATCCACTCGGTATACACAAATGACTAAAATTTGATATATCAACTAACACTGTCCAAATAGTTAATTATTCTAGAGTGGTTTCCAACATAAACATATTTTTTTGAGGTTGCATTTTTATCACTCAAAATAACGTCCTTTGTAGAACTGGGTCCTGAAATGTGCTTTGTGATTTCTGAGAAATACACTACAATTCAAATGCAACTTCCTACCAGCAAACATCAAAATTGACTGCATTTGTGTGATTACAAGAGCAAAGAAAAGCCAAAGAGCCATAAAGGGGACCAAGTTTACTTCATTGAGAAGCTCTGTAACACACTGGGCACACAGATCGGTGCTCTGAGTGTTGTCAGCTATGGACAGTAATCTGGACTCCTCACTGGGCAGCATTCCTTCCTGCTCAATTGAAAGTTTACTTTTTTTTCACAATAAACAACAGATAGTAACAAACACATACTCAGATGAAACAGGCAGCGGTGGGCCAGCATTATGTTGCTGTGACAAAGTTCCTCCATCTGTGTCCTCTGCTTCAGTCTGCAAAAATTATTCAGATACTTCACATAACAAAAGGCTAACAAATTGAAGAGTTTAGTTTATATAGCAATAGCCTGCTCAGTCTCCAAATTCTTAGGAGAGAATGTATGATGAGAAATAATGATTTTTAAAGGTAGTATTATCAATGAAATTATATAATTTAACATGTTGCTTCAGAATGTTCAGGAGAAGCTTTGTTTTCAGATTTTATCTGAGAATGAGAAGCTGTGTTTGCTTCTGAGCACATTTAGGGGGGGTGGGGCGGGAGAGAAAGGT